>NC_087211.1:41451481-41483981 GCF_015104395.2 Macrobrachium nipponense | reverse complement strand
GAGAGAGAGAGAGAGAGAGAGAATGCAAAAAAGACAGTGGCGAAAGAATGACGCCTCTAACAGGGCGAAAACGAACATAATTGCCATTCGGCTATTTTCTCCTGATAAATGGTGCGCGCGGTCTTCGCGCCGTAAAACACAAGAAGATCTTGGATGCGTCTTCTTCCTCCCTCCTCTTTAGTATGCCCGTCTGAGCCTTTACTCTGATTTGCGCTTAGCGATTACTCAGCGATGACTGTCGATTATGTATGCCCGGTGGTCGCTAGGTATCGGGGCCTGCGTGCTACGTGTATGTGTATATTGTATGCGTATGTATACCTGTGTATAATATCTATATATAATATACTATATATATATATATATATAAAAAAATATATAATATATATATATATATATAACATATATATACAAAGATATATTGTGAAAAATCCTTTTGTAAAAATATGTTTGATATATATATATATATATATTATATATATATATATATATATAGTACTATATATATATATATAACATATATATACGATATAGTTGTAAAAATCCTTTGTATATGTTGTCATATATATATATATATATATATATATATATATATATATATATATATATATATATATATATATTGCGGATAAAAATTATGTAAGCATTTATCTGTGCCCTCGAATCTCTCATGAGAATGAGGTCGAAAGTACTTTTAGATAAGTCACTATTGGAAAAGGAGAGGCAGAGAGCGATGTACATAACCCCCCAGACCAGATATACTTAGCAGTGCTAGAGAGAGAGAGAGAGAGAGAGAGAGAGAACCTAGGCATGAAAAATAGACACAGACATATGTTTAGTATGGTGTGCTCAAGAGAGAGGAAGAGAAAGATAAAGTGCTCCTCAGCCAGACAGGCAGACAGGCGTATGTTCCGTAGGGCATACTAAAGAGAGAGAGAGAGAGAGAGAGAGAGAGAGAGAGAGAGAGAGAGAGAGAGAGAGAGAGAGAGAGAGAATCTAAAACTACGCATACGTGTATAAGGATAAGAAGTATGCAGTAGAGGAAGTGAGAAAAAAAAAGGAGAGAGAGGGGTGGGAGAGAGACATTCCAATGAAATTTATCAAGTGCAGATTTTTTATTCATTTTATTGTTCTCCGTTTCCGGAACATTCCATCTCACAGATGAAAGTCTGCGCTCCCTATTTCCCCGAAAAATGCCGATGGTTTCAGCGAATGGCTTGCGTGACGTCGGGAAGAACAGGTGTGTCTCGGTTCGTCTCACCTGGTCTTGGGATGGATGGAGCTGTTGTTTGCTTCGTCATAATTACAATAACCCTCTCCGCTCCTCCGCACCTATTTCTCATACGTGTGGCCGATATTTCTGACAATTTTCTCTCTCTCTCTCTCTCTCTCTCTCTCTCTCTCTCTCTCTCCTCTCTCTCTCTCTCTCTGCTCACAAACTGAGTAACCCTTGTTGGATTCGCTAGCTAGCAGTACTAATGGCCGTGTTTCCCAAAAGCGTATATGCTTTGGTTGACCAAAGCGATTAAATGGGGACATACCCATTAGCAAATAGTTGTGGGTCGTTCTAGGGTTTGAGAGAGAGAGAGAGAGAGAGAGAGAGAGAGAGAGAGAGAGAGAGAGAGAGAGAGAGAGAGAGAGCAGGCGTAAGTGTTCATTACTCCATTTAACTGTTTGCCTTCAAAGCTATAGGGCTCTGACTAGGTAATTAAAACCATTCGCAAGATACTCTCTATCAGAAGTCAGTGAACATTATCATTTTGGTGAATGTTAAGTAAATTTGGGCGACAAATTTAATTGTAACCGTGAAAGTATTACTGTTTTACAATTGCTGTTTCAATATCATTCTGTGACCATGCAATGTCGTTCGAAAATTTTAAGATTTCTCATAGAGAATACGAAGATTAAAGTGAAAAGAATCATACCTATATAGCTGTGCAGAATATTTGCCTTGACGAAGTTTGTATGTTTTGTGTGATCAGCTCAGAAATTGAATGAACAGATGTGCAACTGAACAACAGGCTGATCGGGCAGGTGCACTTACTCTCTGAATGAATTACACTTACTCTCTGAATGAATTCTTCTGTGTATCACCTCCTCTGTTATTTGGCGTTCTTTACAGAGACAGATGGCTTTGTAACGTTACGTGTTCTCACTAGGTAGATAGATAAAAAGGATGTTGTATAAGGTGCTGTTATGTAACCCACTTTATTGATAGACAAATAAATAGATAAATAAATAGATTGCTGAAAGTGGAAAAAAAGAGAATGTTTAATTTTGTGTTTATAACTTGGAGACTTACCGTTTTCATTATGTTTCAAAGGTATGTCCATTGTTTTTTTCCAATCAAAGAATCTTGAATCTACACATTCAGTCTCTCTCTCTCTCTCTCTTCTCTCCTCTCTCTCTCCTCTCCTCCTTCTCTCTCTCTCTCTCTCTCTCTCTCTCTCATTGTCTAAATGTATGTCGCCCCTCATGTCAGGTATGTCCATTGTTTTTTCCAATCAAAGAATCTTGAATCTACACATTCAGTCTCTCTCTCTCTCTCTCTCTCTCTCTCTCTCTCTCTCTCTCTCTCTCTCTCTCTCTCTCATTGTCTAAATGTATGTCGCCCCTCCCCATGTCAGGTAGTACTTTGGAAGGGAAGTTGAAGCGAATGACTTTGTGCATCCCAATTTGCGACCCAGTGAAGTTCACTGATCACCAGGCTCAGAAATCCATGATTGTGTGTGTGTGTGTATGTATGTATGTATAAATGTATATAAAGTATATATAGAGATTTATATATCAAAAGATATTGGTGGACTGTGGAGAGAAGGAAGCGTAAACAGGGGTGGTTGTTATTGTAACGGCCTTCGTATTTTAGAAGCTTGAGAGTGCATAAGTAATTTAGTCGAGTGGGTTAGCGTATGTAGATGAGTCGACGTGTTGCTGATGAACCATTGTTTTGTTATGTAAATCTGCTAAAGTCATTGTAGAATTTTTTTTTTTTCCTACAGATCGCTCCTCTTGATTGTGACAGAGGCAGAAGTATTGGCTTGTGTGGCAGACTGTTTATTTGCGTAGGCCTTGCAACCTCATATTTAAAGAATTACTGATAACCCGAAACCTAAAAAACACCATAAATATATATGTATGTATTTATGTATGTATGTATGTATTATATATGCGGATATGTATGTAGTATGTATGTATTATATATACGGATATATGTGTCCAAACACTCACGCACACATATATATGTATGAATGTGTACCATACTATATTTATGTATGATGTGTATATATACATATATATATATATATATATATATATATATATATAATATATATATATATATGTGTGTGTGTGTACACATGCATGCATGCATGCAGACGTTGAGAGGATGATGGTATTATATGGAGGGTGGATACAGTATGCCCAAGGAGAGAGAAGCATCCCCGGACTTGGGTTGTTTGTTTCACGCAATACTATTTGGGTAAAAATTGCGTTACGCGTGCGCATGTGTGTGTGTGTGTGTGTGTGTGTGTTTATAAGGACACCGAGCCACTCCATTTCCAGGTTCAGCTCCATTAAACAAACGCACGTAACGACCTTCAGAGGACAAAATGTCGCCTTAACGCTTCAGAGTGTAAACAAATTGTCACCAGCAATCTTGCCGCGAAAAAAAAAAAAAAAAAAAAAAAAAAAAAAAAGTCCTAAGATTCACCGTGAGTGTTCATCTTTTCAAAGTCGTACTCCGTGTTATTATGACGCCCATCTCGTCCTTGAGGTTTGTCCCCCGGAGGAGTTCCTCGAAGACAGACGCGCGGAGGCCGAACCCTTTTATGAAAATATATTCAAGCGAATCCAAATAAAGGCAGGTTTTTAGACGCGGTCAGGATCTTCCGTGATGATGACGCCGCCTGGGTGTTGTGTTATGGTTTCCACAAACCTCCCCCTTTCTCATCTCGAGTCCGAGTTTGTTCTTGCCGCGCTCCTCTCTCTTACGCTTGTCGTCCTATATATATATATATATATATATATATATATATATATATATATATATATATATATATATATATATAATATATATATATATATATATATATATATAATACATATAATTATATAAATACTGTTATAACTATTATATATTTATAAATATTATATGTGTAATATATATATATATATATATATATATATATATATAATATATATATATATATATATCTCCCCAGTCAATCAAAGTTAAGACCCGGGTTCCGCAGATTCTTTGGTTATGAAGGTTAGGTTTGGAGTCATGTTGCAGTTTTGAAACGATTTTTTGTACAGATGATTGCAGGAAATCCATATACCTTTTTTTTTTTTTTTTTTTTTTTTTTAAAGCTGGTGGAGGGGGAGTAGGGGGGGCTGACTGGAAATGTTTTGGGAACGAGATAACTACCAGAATCAGGTGAGCCGGGAGCTGGTTGCCGGAGGTTATATTGAACAGGCAAAGACAGTTAATGTACTATTGAGATGTAGCTTTGTGCCTTTAAAGGCAGCAAAGTATAAACTACATTAATGCAGCTCTTTCTCAATCTTCTTTATATTCATTTTCGTTATTTGCGTGCTTTGCCATTGGTATCAGGGTCGATACTGATTGCTTGCCGCAGTACTATAGTAGATTCACATCAACCGTGCATTTGACGTATAGGCCAGTCCCTTACGACGCTCCTGATTGCTGTTGATAAGGCCATCCCACAGGGTGGGCTGGAAACTCTGTCACTCTCGAGAGTTCTCATAGGCAGGATGTATGTTCTACCTCTCCTGAGGGATACGCCTTTCTGAAGAGGTGGAATATACATCCTGCCTATGTGAGCTCTCTCGAGAGACTGAGAGATTCCAGCCCTGCGATTGGCTTATCAACAGCCAATCAGGAGCGTCGGAAGGGACTGGCCTAGACGTCAAATGCACGGTTGATGTGAATCTACTATAGTAGTTAGTGTGTCACAAAATGAGGCTGTTAATAATTTGCTTCTGTTTTCTTTGCACATATTTTACACATTGAGATATTTTCAATCTCTTGTATCTGCTTGATATGATTTAAGGCAATTTTTTTATATTAATGCACTGAAATGACCGCTCGTTGTGGTAAGCGGTTAGAGTACTCGCATAAGAATCAACAGATCATGAAACCTATCTATTAGGGCCTCCGTGATTATCAGTAATGGAATTTTGAATCTAATGTCAGGGGATATATTGTATTATCTCCCTCCTTGTATCAATCTCTCTCTCTCTCTCTCTCCCTATAATATATATATATATATAATATATATATATATATATATATATATATATAAACATATATATATATATATCTATAGATATATATATATTATATATATATATGCGCGCGTGTGTCGGATAACTAATTGTTTACGCAATTTGTTCTGAACACAAATCACAAAGCAATCACCATTGAAAAACATGCTAAACAACATTACAAAACACACCACACACACACACACACACACACACACACATATATATATAATATTATATATATATGTGTGTGTGTGTATATAAATATAATAAATTATAGATATATTATATATATATATATATATATCTATATATCATATACATAATACGCGTTATGTGTATTTATGTGCATATGCATACGCTTTTGTGTATTGCCTTGGTCTAACAAAAATAATTATTCATCGAAGTTTACTTAGAATGTGAAACCGATCGGCTAGCCCTATTAGGCTTTGAAAAGTATAAGTAAAGGACGTGAGCAAATGTCAAAGAAGTTATTCTTCTCTCAGAAGTGTAATGAAGTGGGATGTAATGACCAATTATTTTTATTAAACTGAAATGAATTGCTTGCCATTTGTACACGCCACTCTTATAACGACTTACTCCGTATCTAGGATTTTGGGATGGGGTTGCTGTCCCCACCCCCTTGTCCTCATTGCTTCGCAGGGCGGATTTATATACTATGTTGACGACGTCTGTCATCGAGTACCCATACAAGTACTAACCAATTCTTAAGGTGGCTGATATTTTATTAACGTTGATTATTTTCAGCGCTGAGTGTGAACGCTGAAATGAAATTTATTGTGTTTAAAGGAAATACGGAATGCACAATGCTTAATAATCATTCAAACTAGTCTGGTATTACATTTCCATATAACTCTCTCTCTCTCTCTCTCTCTCTCTCTCTCTCTCTCTCTCTCTCTCTGAAGGTTCCTCGACGCCGCTTCATTATAAATATAAAATTCTGAAGATAAGGCATATCTAAACCTGGGACTTCCCCAGGGGATAATCCAAAGTCATATCAAGAAGATAACTTCATGAATAAAAAGAGACCTAAGGATTATCTTAATGTATCTTGATATGTAACCTTGGTAGAAGGCCTGGGAAAAGGTAGAGATGTAAAGATAAGATAGGGAAGTATTTAGTTAGAATTTGCTAATGCCATTCATGTGTCTGCCGTCCAGAGAGATAATTGAGAATGCGATGAGAAACAGGTAATTGTTTTGTTCGTGTTTAACATTACAGTTGTCGGGGCAGTTGTCCTTGATATTGTTTTTTATTTTATTTTTTTTTTTTTATCGGGAGAGGTTGGTTGGTTTTTTTTTTTTCGTTTCAGAAGCGAAGTATTATTAGCGCAAAACTTTTATGAGCGATAAGTGGCCGATCATTCTCATAACCATGAAAGTTGTATTGAATCGCTCCATTAGCTACATAGATTTCATCATGGAGTTCAGATTACATTACACCGCCCCCTTCCTACTCACCCCCCCCCCCCTTTCCATTTTGTCATTTTGCCCGTCACTCCCCCCCCCCCCCCCCCCCCCCCCCCACTGCTCCCCCCCCCCCCCCCACCCCCCCCACAACACAACACACACAACACACACACACATATATATATAATATATAATATATAATATATATATATATATATATATATATATAGTATATATATATATATATATATCACTATATTTGTGTGTGCAATTACGTGTGTATAGATGCAGGAGAGAGAGATACAATTAGTATATTAGAACATATATGAACATTGTTAATTCTTGTTAGAATTACTTAAAACTCTTCTCTCTCTCTCTCTCGTCTCTCTCATCTCTCTTCTCTCTCTCTCTCTCTCGTCTCTCTCTCTCGTGCCATCCCATCGTGGAAAAGATAATACGTAGTTCGTGAAAGAAAAAAAAAAAAAACAAAAAAAAAAAAAAAAAAAATAGTCGCAAAATTGTCATGCGAGAGTCACATGACTTTCATTCAAGAAAGAAAAATACTAAACGAAATAAAAAAGTAAAAAAAAAAAAAAATGTTCGTTCTTTGCTAATCTCCTTTTGTCTATTCTATGTCGACCTTGACACTCAGAGAAGGACTTTTGTTTATTCGTACCGGTGCTGGATCCTTCACATTCTTGCGGGATAAGCGAAGGATGCGTAGCCACTTTCCGTGAGACCAGTTTATCAAAGTGTATATTGTTTCGGGGGTATATTTTCCTTTGTAGGATGGCTGGTTTGATGTCCTGTTCTTACACATACCTGACAGAATCAGGAAATGCTTCATAGAAAACTAAAAAAAGCTAAAAGAAATGTTTGAACTGGATAATAATGAAAATCTGTAGATGACATCTTGCCATACGGGATCAAGTCCTTTAGAGGACAAAGATCAAACGCACACAACTTTTATATATTATATATTATATATATATATATATTATATATATATATATAGATAATAATCATATATATATATATACTAATATATATATATATGTGTGTGTGTGTGTAGGTATATAATTATGTGATGTGTGCAACGTAAATACGTATGAACATATATCCTCTATATTTTCCAATTAGAAAATTATACAGGAGATATGTTCACACGTATTTACGTACACACACAATATATATATATATATATATATATATATATATATATATATATATATATATATATATATATATATTTACGTTGTGTGTGTTTGACCTTTGTCCCCTAAAAGACTAAAGACTTGATCTCTGTATTGGCAAGATGTCATCTACAGATTGTCATTATTATTATATTTATTGCTGATAACTTAACTTTTTCATTATTACTGTGAATACTATCAAGTTAAAGTTTTTTACATTCAATTTTCGTATTTAGCCCTCTGGACCCTAACTACTGTAACCACCTAAGGTTTTGGTGAAATTTAAGTTATAGCAATCTTTGTGGCACTAACTAACTTTCAATGCTTTTTTTTCTCACAATATTTATTACTGTTATTACCAGTATTATGATTATTATCTTTTATGCTACCTTAGCTATTTTGTGGATAAGTACCGATTATATCATTTTTTTTTATCAATCGTCTATTTTGATAATCATGTATCTAGATTGTGTATGTTACTGTCTGTATTTTGTATATTCCATGTATATGGCCCTAAGCTGAAATAAATGATATTATTATTATAATAATTATTTATTACACGTCACGAACACGTCTGCCCGCCCATCCTTATCCGAGCATCGCAACGAAAATGCCAAAGATAAAAAAACGACTATTCAAGTAATCACTGGTAGCTGATAAGGAGCCCTTCTTAGCGACACACGCGAGGAAATACCGATCACGTCAATGGGGTCTTGTTATCAAAGAACCCCAGCAGCGTTCGTGGTTTATTCTGATATCTCGAGGGCACAGTACTTTAGCAAAGGGGTCATACCCCAGTCATAATAAGTCTGCACTAAGTTGCCCAATCACGTCTGTAGCTCTGTAGGTGTCGGGTGGGTGGTACAGCCAGCAGAGTCCTGTGGTCCACACCAGGCTTCCTATTCCTTCTCATACTTTGTCACACTGTATATAATGCTTGACTCCCTGGGAGCTGGTACCAAACACACCTTCCCAAGTGTGAACTTCCTCCATGTTTAGTACTATAGTAGATTCACAGCCAGCCGTACATTTGATGTCTAGGCCATTCCCTTACGACGCTCCTAATTGGCTGTTGATAAGCCAATGACAGGGCTGGAAATTCTCAGCCTCTGGAGAGTTCACTTAGGTAGGATGTTTAGTCCATCCCTCCTGAGGGATACGTCTTTCAGGAGAGGTGGAACATACATCCTGCTTGTGTGAACTCTCTCGAGAGACTGAGAGTTTCCAGCCCTGTGATTGGCTTATCAACAGCCAATCAGGAGCGTCGTAAGGGACTGGCCTAGACGTCAAATGACGGTTGATGTGAATATACTATAGCGCCTCGGGAGTAGGTGTTGCGTAGATAACCAGCCAAAGTAACAATGACCAGTCCAAAGTTCCAAACACGCCAACCATCGTATGTCTATAGAAAATTGAAACGCACTGAAGTCGCTCTCAGATTGTATTTTGATAGTTTCAATATTTGTTTAGCTAAAGCCGCTCCCTTTGAGAGTGTTGGTTAGTATCGTTAGCAAAAATGTCTCAGACCCGCTTTAATTTCCCAGAAGAACACCGTAACATTAATAAAACGTATAGTAAACATCTTTAAGCACGCACAAGTTACCCGTACCATGTGGATCTTATAAATGCCAGGTTTCTTATAGTTGTCTGTCCAATAGATTATGCACGATAGGTCTTCGCTTAAGGAACAGGTAGCGTTAATTCAGTATATACGATAAAATGTAATATATAGTAATTTATGATATATTCATTTTTTAGGTAATAATTTATATTCCAGATAATAAATATTTATCTTTTAGATAATAATTAATAGAGATTTTAAATAGCATGTCTAATCCTTCGGGGCAGCCCTAGTAGGATTAATATTAACTCAGTGGTCTGGTTAAATTAAAGTAAAAAAAAAAAAGTTTCAGTTGTCAGATTTTAAGAAAACTGTACTTGTTTACAAGTAGACATTATTGAATGACCTCCTTTGAATTAGTGTCAAACTATCACTAGGCGGTTGAGCTTATGTAGTTCAGTGTTTTTATTTTATCTAGTTAATTTCATATTGCAGCCAATTAGGTAAGCGATGCCCCCTTCCTTCCTCCCGACTCAGGCTCGATAGTCATAATAGATGGAAGGAGAAATAATGATTAACTTCACCTTCTGCCCGAGATCTTCGATGGATTTCAGTAGAAAACTTATTTTACAAAGGAATCAAGAAGTAGCGAGATCATTGTATGCTAGCTGCATTTCCATGTATTGCAGTATGTTATAATGCAAACTGATGGAAATTGGCTATTTTTTAATGATCAGTTTTTATATTTGTTGTAAGGGTTCAAAGTATGTCGTCTCGGTATTTTTTTTTTTTTTTTTTTTTTTTTTTTTTTTTTTTTTTTTTTTTATTTTTTTTTTTTTTTTTTTTTTTTTTTTTTTTTTTTTTTTTTTGTAAAAATGACCACGATTGGGTTCCTACTGTTCAGTCTTTCTTTGCCTCCAATCTTTCTTCCTTTTTTCATTCTGGCTCCGTAACACCTTTTACTCTTACTTTTTAGTACAATTGTTTTGATTCCTTCAAAATCCACTTTTAATGTCTTGTACTTAATTTCCTTAATTTTTTAAACCTTTGGTAGCTATTCAACCACCGCAACTCCTCTTCTTCTTCTTCTTCTTCTTCTTCTTTTTTGCGCCGTCTTAAGTGCAGGAATGGTCGAAAGTGCCTGCTTGGCTTCGCAACCTAAATTTCGTGCCCATCACTCTTACTGTAAAAAAAAAAAAATTTTAACTATATATATATATATATATATTATATATAATAATATATATATATATATATATCGTATATATATATATATATATATATATATATATATTATATATATATATATATATATATATATATATATATATATTTTGCCTATTTGTGTTTGATTTTAATTTTTTCACAGCAGTGCTGTTGGTTGAGTCAAATTTGATTCAAAAGACAAGGTCGTTTTGAAAATCATTTCTGTATCGGTAGCGATATTCTTCGTCTTGGGGAAATGGTAACAAACTATGCTGAGATTTCTATTGGCAAAGTCAAGTCAAGTGTTATGTGGTATGGGCGTTTTCTACATATTATTATTATTATTATTATTATTATTATTATTATTATTATTATTATTATTATTATTATTGAAAGCAGAAACGGGCAAAGCTTAAGTCTTTTGTGGAAGAAAAATTGTGACCTTCGAAGAGCTGTTTATGAATAAAATCAAATATAAAAAATTGTCCCCTCCCACACAAATAAAGAAATATTTAAGTATTAGAAGCTCCAAAGAGGTGTCAAACAAACATTGTGCATGCAGTAAAAGACGACGAAGAAGTCTTTGGGGCTTAAGGTTCTTTTGCACCGTCCCTTCGGCCCCTAGCTACAACCCTACCCCTTTCATTCCTTTTGTTCTACCTATGTTCATATTCTCTTTTTTCCATCTTACTGTCCACGCACCCACCCCTGTCAATTGTTTCCTAGCGCAACTGCGAGGTTTTCGTCCTGTTACACCTTTCAAACCTTTCGACAATCGGTTTCCTTTTCAGCGCTAAGTGACCTTGTAGGTGCCAGCCAAAATTCTTTAATCCTTCGAAGATTGCTAGTCTGATTATTTGTTCATTTTAAGCCCATTTTATGGTAGAAGGAAGGTGAGCTCCCGAACCTTTTTGATTTTGCTGTGCTTCATTCTCCAGAATATTATTAATCGTCACTCCACGAGTTTTCTAAAAACATGAATTACGAATACTTTGAAATTGTGAAGAGAATTAAATGGTGTTGATATATATATATATATATATATATTATAATATATATATATATATATATAATATATATAATTATTATATATATTATATATATATGAATAACTTGATGACGAAGTATATAAAACGTGATGCTATGCATAAATAGTTTTTTTGCCACAAAGGAAAAAAATGAAAAAGCGAGATAGCCAAGTACTTTCGGTCCTGTTCGAACCCTTTAAGGTCCTTCATAAACATCTTACAAATATATGGGTCCAAATGGTACATTCCCAGACTAGGATTTAGGTTGTTTTTATTAGTGATTTGTATATTTGCCGATTCCAGTAAATTTCTTGAAACATAATCATTAGATCTAGCAATTTCCGAGGTATCACCCCAATTAATACAATGAGATTTTTCACTCAGATGGATAAACAGTGCATTTGAAGTCAGGCCTGTTCTAACTGAATACATATGCTGCTTAATACGTACACATAAATTTTTACTTGACTGACCAACATAAAATAAAACGAAGGCAATACCTTACAAGGAATTTTGTAAATGATTAGTGTTATTTGTTACGGGGACTATTCTTAATTAGCATATCTTTAATGGTATTGTTATATAAGAGAACACTAAATTAACATTAAACGATTTAAATATTGATTTTATGGTTTCAATCACGAAAATAAGGTAAGCTAAGTATATTTTTAGGCATTTCTTTTTCATTAATAGCAACATTATAAAACTTTTTGTGAGCTTTTTGATAACATAAATCAATTAAATGAGGTGGGTAGCAGAGATCGTTTCCTATCTTTTTTATGTATTCTATTTCTTGGTCCAGATATTGTGGACTCGTGATACGCAAAGCGCGTAGGAACATAGAAGAAAAAATTGAAATTTTAATATTAAGATGGTGGCCAGAGTAAAAATGTACATATGTTAATTATTTGTGGTGGGTTTTCTATATAAACACTGAATTTGCATTGGAAAGATTCTCTATGTATTAATACATCTAGGAAAGGATGACATTGTTATTCAATTTCAACAGTGAATTTTATGGATGGCACTAAATTATTCAATTTAGGACAGTAAATCATTTACATTGATACCACCAGGTAAGACTACTAAGATATCATCGACATATCGGTACCATTTTAAGGGGATAAGTGTGATATTTGGGAGGTGTTGTCTCTCAAAAAATTCCATATATAAGTTTGAAAGGAGAGGTGATAAAGAGTTACCCATGGCCATACCAAATATTTGTTGGTAATATTCTCCATTAAAAATAAATCTGCAATCACAAATACATAACTTAATTAAGGAAATTATGTGACTAACGGACATAGGCAATTCATGCAGTACAAGTTCATTACTTAAATATTCTAGCACAGAGTCAATAGGGACTTTTGTAAACAAACAACATACATCAAAACTGACAAAAATATTGCTAGGGTTTAGTACAATGTTATTTAATTTTTCCACAAGATCAAGAGAATTCCGGATGTGTGAATTAGATACAGTTCCTAGTAGCGGGGATAACATTTTAGTAAGATATTTAGATAGTTTATAAGCAATTGATCCTACAGTACTAATAATTGGGCACATAGGTTTGTTTTCCTTATGAGTTTTGACTAGGCCATATAAATAAGGTAATGAGGGACACTTTACAGTTAACATACACAAAAGTTCTTTTTTATCTTTAAGAATTTGTTTGATATTGATATTATTACTTATTTGTTTGCTCGATAAATTGACCACACAATCACTTCTAGCATTATTGGTCCAATCACTGTCGTTGATAAGGTGGTTTAATTTTCTGTCATGATATTAAATTGTATATGCTCCCGTGCTTTTTTCAAAATGTACTGTTTTCTGGAAGAATCACTTGTTTACTGCGTGTATCCTTCAAGTTGTGGCTAGCCTCAGGCGGCGGCTCCTTTCTGTAGAGTGAAAATCGCCCTTATGGCTAATCTTGTAGTGTCAGTTTGTATATTAAGCCTTCTTTTGACTATATTGTTTTCTGTAAAATCAGTTTGCCTCAGTAAAGGGTCCGAACAGGACCGAAAGTACTTTGGCTATCTCGCTTTTTCATTTTTTTCCTTCGTGGCAAAAAAAACTTTATTTACTATAATATATATATATATATATATATATATATATATATATATATATATATATATATATATATATGTATATTTCATAAGGTTTGGACTATATAAACAGTCTTAATATGAGTTGGTGAATTACCTAATTGACTAATAAAGAATTTTTTTTTTTTTTTTTTTTTTTTTTTTTGCTTAACTTCTCTGGGAAAGTTTAGATTTCTGTTATCCTGATGACTCAGGCAGCTGCTTTCTTCATTGCTTTAAAGGTTCTTGGTAAAAGTTGAGCTTTCTCTTAAGTTTTGGATGAATGTATCGTATTTTCCCTAGAACTCGGAATGTGAATATTAAAAAAAAGAGTAAATCAGTTCTTTAATGTGTTACTTTCTATCTCGTTTAATATGTGGAAGACCTTCCGGTACAGTTAGAGCTGCGGCGAGTGAATTTCGCCACCCGTATTCATTCCTTCGTCATTTCGGCAGTACTCACACCTGCCAAATGCAGCAGCCTGACAGAAATAGCACATCTGTGATTATTGGAAATAGCACATCTGTGTTTAGCCGGTGTTGGGTAATTTTTATCCCACGTACAAAATACGTCGGCTGAAACCACCTGCTTCGGCCGAGGGAGGCCCAAAACGATGTCAAAAAGGAAGAGCAGTGATTCGTTATTTTGTTACGATATTGCATTACAGCGCATAACTTAGTCTTCCGTATTAGAGGCTCATCAATCATTTCACTGTCCTGGTAAACAGATTGTTGATGATGTTGCAGCTGAAAGATTCTTAAGCTTTCTAAGAAAAAGAAGTCATGCATACATATATTTTGCACACATGAATAAGGCATAAGCAGCCTTTAATTATCTAAGCAAGGTTTATTAATTTAGGTTAAACTGGCCTTAGGCCAGCATAGGCGATTGCCGTAGGTAAAGTGTTAGGAAGATGAGAGACCGAATATGGAAGTCTAGACTCCAACCAGTCCACCATGAGGTTGCTTAAGCAAGCTTCTATTTAAAAAAAAAAAAAAAAATGCTCCCGAAAAGTCTAATCCTTTCAATGGAGACCGCTCAGAGTACGGATAATATTGATAATTCCGTTTTTATGTTGGGATGAAATTTGCAATTACCTGAGATTCTTAAAGAGAAATTGGCTACCTCCCGATTTTGAAACATCTGCTGCCATACATACACACGTGTGTCTATTTGCTGTTTTACTCCCACTCGCCGGCTACTTTTTGCTAACATCAAATGAAACTAAAAGTTCACTGGGTACTGTGAGGCCTCCTTAACCTGTGGCCGACGTTTGGGGGATTAGAAGGTAGATACCGTGGATGTTTCACTTGCTAATGACGATCGCTCCTGGGCTTTCTTATCTTTTAAATGTAAATTCTCTCTCTCTCTCTCTCTCTCTCTCTCTCTCTCTCTCTCTCTCTCTCTCTCTCTCTCTCTCTCTCTCTCAGAGAATTTTATTCCTTTATTTATTTACACAGCTTTTTGTAAGGCCTTCTAAAATAATCATGTCCTTCAACATTGTTCTCATGTCTAACTCGAGTATCATACCACAACTGTTTTATTATCTTTAACATTATATTGACTTGATCACCCGACTCATTATTTTCCTATCGGCAAATCGTGTTGTTGTCATTACCGTTATTGAAATTTTGCATTTAATCATAGATATTCTTTTTATAATGAAAACTATAAATATTATTATTATTATTATTATTATTATTATTATTATTTATAATTATTATTATTATTTCAAGCGTGCTTGTCCTACAATTTTTCCGTGCTTATAAATCTATATATCTTGTACCAAAAGCTTCTCTGCGTATTATTGTATAAGGTTTTGTAACAGTCAGAGCAAATGTATGGATACACATTGCTCTTTATATTGTTCGATTACTAGTGGTAATAGTTTTGGTGTCTGTCAATTTTGTTTTTCCTTTTCATATCATTAACAGTTTATTATCATCTTCCATTATATTATTGATGAATGATGATGGTGATGATGATTACTGTTGGCGATGTCTTAATATTATTAGGTTATATTAGTCCAGTTGTAGATATTGTATTTGGATATCAGCATTTGCTACAGTCAGGTCATGCGTTTTGCCGCTTGCAGGGGGGGAACATGACTCACTGCTTGGATGACTAAGCATTATGAGGATTCTCTTGGTATTGTAACACCTAATAAAGTACGATCAGTGGCAGACAGACGCATCTGTCATGGCAGACTTTTTTTTTTTTTTTTTTTTTTTTTTTCTCAGGGACCCGAAATCGATTTTTTTTTTTTTTTTTTTTACCCGAAACCATTTAGTATCAAACCATGGAATAGAGGTCTCTTTTTGTCATCAGAGTAAGTTGTCATTGATATGTTTGCTTGTATTTGCGTATGTATATGTAAAGTTCTGGGATGAGTTTTAAGCAAACCTAATTTTTTGTGGTTGTGGTTGCGTGGATGTGTGATACGGTTCACCGAGACTACTTACATTATATTCCTACTTATCAGAAGGAAGTTGAGAACGAAGATGAAAAAAAAAAGAAAGAAAAGGAGGAGATAGAAAGGCAAAGAATAAAAAAATAGCGTTAATGTCACAGAGACTACTTACATTATTTTCCTAGTTTTTGTGGAAAGAAACGGGACGGAGTAGAAAAAAAAGAAAGAAGGTAAAGTTAAAACTAAAACAATTTGGTCAAAATTCAAATGTTTCCTTCGTATGTTCATTCCGCAACTTTTCTTCATTTTTTCTCTTTAGTTTTTTATGGATTTTAGGGTTTTGGACGAAGCAAAAACCTGTTCTAATTTATATCATTGTATTTGTGTGTATGATGGCCTGATACGATTTTAAATCACCCAGGATGTAATTTAGCATGTAGGGTTTGATGGCCTCTCTCTCTCTCTCTCTCTCTCTCTCTCTCTCTCTCTCTCTCTCTCTCTCTCTCTCTCTCTCTTTTACAAAAAGTGAAAGGAATGCTTTCTGTCGACCGTCACTGAAATCTTGTAAACGAAACTGACATAAGAACCAGTCATTGGTCTGTCTAAATAAATGGAAAATGCAACAAGTCAGAAGAAATTAAAATAAACTCTTCAAAGGATGCGAAAGTTTCATTCAAAATTTCGGAATAGAACTGAGATATTTCTCTGGTGAGGATAATTTTGTCTGTCATCACGATCTGATTTTACAAGAAGCAGGAGGAGGAGGAGGAGGAGGAGGAGAAGGGGAATACTTACCGCCATGCGCCGGTCACAACGAAGTTTAGAATCAAATAAGCGGAAAGGGAGTGATGGGAGAGTTTCTTAGAGGAAGGCAACTCTCAATTAGATTAGCAATTTGAAATATAAAAGCAGGTAGCGAAGACCGAAAAAATATCCAGAATGGGGTTAGCTACTGTGTCAGTCAAAAATACAAAGGGCACGGTGTCACAAGGTATGGCAGCGAGTCCAAACATACTTTAGTATGACCCGTGAGTGTCAGTCAAAGCAGATGGGAAATAAAGACGGAAAATAAAACTTAGGAAAAATTTAAACATAATCGCGTCAGACTTTCCAGGAAATGAAAACAGTTAGGAAAGAAATTGCATGACGATATCAATCTTAATGTTCTCGCGACCTCGTGCTGTTTAAAAGCGTCGTCGACATTCTCCAGTTGTCTGGCTGTCACGGCGAACTTTAAAAACAGCAGCTGATTAAACAGATGCTGTCTGACAGGTGTCCCCATGAAACCCACCCTTGTCTACCAACCTATCAAGCCCATTCGACTTACCCCCTCCACCCCACCTCCCTCCCACGCCCCCCATGACCCCATTATCACCCCGGTCGCTGTCCTTTCGGATCAGACGCTGGTTACCTTGTCTGGATGAGTCACCCTCTCACGGGGGACGATGATGTGTGACGTCACCAGTGTTTACGACTTGAAGGGACAGCAGCAAGCCATACGTTCTTCTTCATACTTCTGCTGCTTAACGCTTTTTTTTTATTCACCCATCTTTCTTCTTGCTGCTTCTTTTATCTCTTCTTATTTCTCCTCCTCTTCTTTCTTTTTCTTTCATCCTCGTTCTCACCTTCCTTCTGATATTTTTTTTTTATCCGTGTCCTCTGCTCCTTATTCCACTTCTGTCTTTGGTGTTGCTTCCTCCATTCTTCCCCATCTGCCTTCGACCTCATTCTCTTCCTCCTAATTATGTCTTCTTCTTCCCATTCTATCTCTCATCACCCTCGTTTTCCTTCCCCAGTCGCCCTCCTCCCCCTCCTATTTTATTTTCTTATTTTATTTTTCTGTACTCTACTACTGTTGATTATTCCCTTTTATCATCTTCCTATTCCCCTTGCACCCAACCCGTATTTCAGCCGGAGCTCCCTGATCTGCCTCAGCCACCCGCGCTGCCCCCCCCTCCCCCCCCCAACCACTGTCTCTTCTGGTTGACTAAACACCCGCCACCCAACTAAACAGCCCCCCCCCCCCCCCCCCCGCCCCCCCCCCCCCCCCTCTCACTTCCTATAGGACCCCCCCTGCTTGTCCCATCTATCGGTTCCGTGCCATCTGGTTTTGGGGGTCTCAACTTCCATTTGTTTTCTCTCTCTCTCTCTCTCTCTCTCTCTCTCTCATCCACACCTATCATTAATTATCCCGTTGTTTTAATATTTTTGTCCCTCTTCCCTTTTTCTTGGTTTTTTTTTTGCGTTCTCTCTCTCATACTTCTTTTTTTTTTTAATTCCTCTGACACTTTTCGTTTCAATTCTCTCTCTCTCTCTCTCTCTCTCTCTCGCTCTCTCTTCTCCTCTCTCTCTCAGGTTTCTATTAGTAGTCATCTTGCTTGGTGAGACGTTTCCTGGTCGAAGTCAGATTAATCAACAAATATCACAAGTTTAACATACGTCTAGAATTTGAGAAATATCTAGAAGTGTTCGTGAACTATCGGTGATAAGATTAGTGTGGAAATAGTAGGATAAAGCGTCTTCTAAGTTAGTTTATCAAGTGAAATACTGTAAATCATGAACAAGATGGCAGTAAGCTCCAACTGCGGAAAAAACAAAAAAATGGCGAGATTTAGCTTGCTTGGCAGATTCGCAATACGATGAGGTAGCAGGAAGGGAACTGGCATTTCTGATCTATGAAATCAGCAACAGTCCTAACCAAAAACCCGATACAAAATCATTCATAGATATATTAGAAGGATACAATCCTTCAAACTGGAACAAATCAAATGAAAACAATCTTGAAAATAATTGAAGAAGTTCCAAATAAAATCCAAGTGGTCAAGAGACTCATAAGAAAATATACATAAACCCAACATATTCCGACAAAAGAAATGAATAAAGTGAACCTTGTGAATATCTAATTGATGCATTACGGAAAAAGAATGCCAAAAGCATGTAAACTGTGTAAGGTGTGGTATAGCATAGTTAATCCACAAAACCTAATCAGAAAATGTGCTGCATGCAACATTCCGACCCATCCACAGTGTGCTGAGGTAATGCAAGATATGAGAAAAGACACAAGAATTTTTTGCTTCAACATGTCTACCATGGATAGACAATGTTATTAAATCAAGATTGAATGTACAAATAGTTGAGGATGAAGAAGAAGAAGAAGAAGAAGAGAAAGAGAAGAAGAAGAAGAGGAAAACGTAAGAGAAGTAAACAAAACTGAAATGACAGCAAAATATAAGGAAAACAAAGAAGCAAGATAAAAGTATGGATGCAGAGATACTCATTGATACTACATATGAGGCTATAAAGCAGCATACCTACGAAGAAATAAATTACGATATGACAGCACAAAAGAAAATGCCGAAGAGGCTCTACCCAGATCTACACAATGACGGGAAAGAGGAAAAAATATACAAAAAAGACAAAGTCTGCAACCTTTTGAAAAGAGGGGAATTGCAAGATATGGAGAAAAATGTTACTACAAACATCCTAAGGTATGTCACAACTATGAAATATATGGTAAATGTGCATACTTAGATGGATATGAGGATGATTGCAGAGATCTACATCCAAAAATATGCAAAAACCTAAAAGAAGGAAAGGATGTAAGTTCGAACAAAAAATTTAAATATATGCACCCTGTAGCCATGAAAAATAATCAAATAAATAATCCAATCAAGCAATAAAATCCAAAATAAGAAAGAAACAAATAAAGAGAGGAATGAAGAATATCAGGTAAAAGAAAAAAAGCAAAGCCATCAACGAGATATGCAGAGGTGCCGAGCAAAAAAAAAATTTCAATGCCATCAGCTCCAAGATTCTACTCAAGAGATAATAACGGTCTTTATTATGCAAGGGGGGGGGGATATTGCAGATATGGAGAAAATTGCAGATTCAGACACGAAAAATGAATAATTATGATGAAGGATAGAACAATATTATGGAAAAGTTGGATTTTTTAATGTCAGAATTTCTGGAAATGAAAAAAGAACAACATACCAGAACAGGAAAGAGACATGGGAAAATCCTTATTATTACCAATATTAAATGAAGGAGAAAACACGCAAACAATCATAGTGATGAATGCGCAGGGTTTAGTTACGAGTAACTCAAAAAGAAAATAGAGTACTTAGAAGAACTAACCCAAATTGAAAAGAAAATAGATATAATGAAATATAAGTGAAACCTGGTATTCCCAAGAGACTGGGAATGATGATCAAATAAAAGGGTTTCAAACTTTATAGATCAGATAGAAAAAATAGGAATCAAGGGGGAACCGCAATATATGCAGACAAAAAAACAAGGAAAAATATATGAGATATAGTAACTCAGAATGTGAACTAATAGCGGTAGAATTTGAATCTGAAAAATTAATGAACATAGTAATATATAGACCTCCTAATACTAAAGAGTTTGACTTAATAATAGAAAAATTGGATGATATATGTAGAAATCACAAGACTGGACTATTCTCCTATCTGGAGACTTTCAACACTTTCCTTTCGTAGACTGGAAAGAACGAATAGGAGATTGGATGTACTTATACATATAAAAAAGAGAGTAATAGTAGTGCAGAAGATAAGAGGCAATTCGAAAAGCTATTAGATATGCTACTAGAATACAACATTCAACAAAATAAATCACCTGCCAACAAGAAAGGAAAATCTTTAGACCTAGTATTTGTGAACGAGATGAATTATGTTAAGAAATAATAGTTTATAATGCGAGTATTTCAGACCATAATGTCATAGAATTAACAGTCCCATTCCAAAGCAAGTGAAAACAGAGATAAGCAAGAAATGAAAAAGTGGGAAGGATATGGAAAATACAACTTCTACAGTAAAAATATAAATGGTCAGAAATAAATGAAGAATTAAACAAAGATTGGGATAATATTTTCGTAAGTGATGACATAAAGGTAAATACGGAGATATTATATAAAATATTAGAGAAAATAGTGGATAATATATACCGAAGAAGAAAAGTAAACATCAGTCATGCATACCAAGAGACAGAAGGATCTTGTTCCAGAAAATCAGAAAGTGGAAAAAAGGTCTAGCAAAAAAAAAAATGCATGGAAAGTTATAGAACTAAAAAGTAAGATAGAAAATGCAGAACAAAAGATTATACAATCAAAAGAAAATGAAAAACGGGACTTGGGAAGAAAAAACCCTATTAAATATCAAGCAAAAATCCCCAAACTTATATACTTCATATGCGAAGAAGATGAATAAAAGAAGAAAATAGAAATAGCCCTCTAAGAATTGAAGGGAGATTAACGAATGAAAAAAAGGAAATTTGCAAACATTACTGGCAGAACGATATAAGAGAGAATTCATCCCCTAGAATAGATAATGAAGATAATGATATAGAGTAAGGGATGAAAATAGTGAATATTTAGCTGACATAGATATTAATGAAAGCTGATATTGTGCAGGCTATTATGAATTAAAAATGGAGCTGCTGCAGGGCCTGATGGAATTCCTGCTATTTTGTTAAAGAAAGTAGTTCATTCTATCGCAAAGCCACTTGCATATTATTAAGACAAAGTGTAGATACAGGCAAGATTTATGATGAGCACAAATTAGCATATATTACCCCCTACTTTCAAAAGTGGATCAGACTAGAGGCAAGTAATTATAGGCCTGTGAGTCTAACATCACATATTATGAAAGTGTATGAAAGGGTAATGAAGAAAAATATTATGAAACATTTAATAAAAATAATTTGTTTAATAAAGGACAACATGGTTTCGTACCCGGAAAAAGTACACAAACCAACTGTTAGTCCACCGTGAGAAACATATTCAAAAATATGAAAGCGGAAATGAAACAGATGTGGTTTATTTAGACTTTGCAAAAGCTTTGGATAAAGTAGACCATAATATATTAGCGAAGAAAATTAGAAAACACAATATCGTGGATAAAAGTAGGAAGATGGTTAAAAAGATTTTTTACACAACAGAAAACAGATAGTTATTGCAAACGACGAGAAATCGGATGAAGCAAGGTAATATCCGGTGTGCCGCAAGGTACGGTGTTAGCTGCAATACTGTTTGTTATTATGATTGAAGACATAGACAATAATGTTAAGGATTCGGTAGTGTAGTAGTTTCGCAGATGACACAAGAATAAGTAGAGAAATTACTTGTGATGAAGATAGGAACGCTCTACAAAGAGACTTTAACAAAGTATATGATTGGGCAAGGTAAATAGGATGGTATTTAACTCTGATAAATTTGAATCAATAAATTATGGAGACAGAGAAAGAAAGCTATATGCATATAAGGGACCTAATAATGAGACAATCACAAATAAGGAAGCAGTTTAAAGACCTTGGTTGTGATGATGAATAGGAACATGTTATGCAATGATCAAATAGCAACTCTGTTGGCAAAATGTAAAGCAAAAATGGGAATGTTGTTACGGCACTTCAAAACAAGAAAAGCTGAACACATGATTATGCTTTATAAAACATATGTTCGTAGTCCCACTTGAATATTGCAATATGATATGGTACCCACACTATCAAAAGGATATTGCAAACAAATAGAGAGTGTACAAAGGGTTCCTTTACAGCTAGAATAGAAGAAAGTTAAAGACCCTTGACTACTGGGGGAAAGACTACAAATTCTTAAAATTATATAGTCTAGAAAGGAGAAGAGAACGCTACATGATAATTCAGGCATGGAAACAGATAGAAGGAATAGCAGAAAATATCATGGAACTAAAAATATCAGAAAGAGCAAGCAGAGGTAGATTAATAGTGCCCAAAACTATACCAGGAAAAATAAGGAAAGCACACAGGACATTAATCCACTACGCACCAGCATCGATAATGCAGCGTCTATTCAATGCGTTGCCAGATATCTGAGGAATATATCAGGAGTGAGCGTAAGATGTGTTTAAAAAATAAGCTCGACAAATATCTAAACTGCATCCCAGACCATCCAAGATTGGAAGATGCAAAAAAAACAAAATATACCGGAAGGATGTACTAGCAACTCTCTGGTAGACATTAGAGGTGCCTCACACTGAGGGACCTGGGGCAACCCGAACAAGATGTAAGGTCTGTAAGGTAAGGTAAGGGATGTAAGCGTTCGTTTATAGAACCTCGTTTTTCCCAACAAACAAACCATCTGTGTGGTTTTGGCACTAAGGCCATAAAAGAAATAATTGCATCGTTGTTGTTTTTTTTGTGTGTGTGTGTTCCCCTCTATTTTTAATACATCTTCTTCTATTTGAATCTCTTCCCTTAGTTGGGTTACTTTTACCTTTATCCTCCTTCTGTCGAGTCTTCAACCGTTCAATAAATTGGTAGTTTTCCACGTTACAAACTCCTCCTCCTCCTCTTCCTCCTCCTGCCATCTAGTAAATGAGTTATTTCTCGCCATTTTCTACCCCTTTCCCTCCCAAAGAAACTTCTTTCCCACCTTTATCCCTACAGTAAAGGGGTCGGTTGCCTGATGCGCCTTCTCCTCCACTGCCTTCTATCAAAGGCATCATCCTCCACCAACCTCTTCTCTCCATATCTTCTTCACTTTATCTCGCCATCTAATTCTCTGTCTCCCTCTCGATCTTCTTCCTCTAACAAGTTCTTCCCATCATCCATCCTCAACACATGCCCAGACCACCTCAATCGTGACTCTCTTATCACCTCTGTGTAATCTTTACTAAGTCTGCCCTTATTCTTATTTCGTCATTTTCCAATCTCTCAAGCAGTGATATTCCCATAATCCACCTCAGCATTTTCATCTCCCTTCTCTCAAGCTTTAATTCCTCTTTCCTTCTTAGAGCCCAGCTACTTCTCTCCACTTCTCAATAAAACATTCGTATTTATAAAAAAAAAAAAAAAAAAAAAGCAATACATAAGTGACAACCATGTTTTAGTTTTTCTCTCTTGTTTTATTCTTATATTTTCATCCTTCTGAATCTGAGATATTGGTAGTGAAAAAGACAGGAGTGCCAACACTCTCCACCCCCCTCCTCCTTTTTTCTTATTTTTTTTTTATTATTATTTTGTTTTTTTAAGTATTGGAAATATGGAGCTCTTCGTCAAACAGAAATTATCGTCCCATTTCATTGTTTTCTAATCGCCAGAGTAACCTCCTTCTGAATCTGAGATATTGGTAGTGAAAAAGACAGGAGTGCCAACACTCTCCACCCCCTCCTTTTTTTTCTTCTTCTTTTTATTATTTTTTTTAAGTATTGGAAATATGGAGCTCTTCGTCAAACAGAAATTATCGTCACATTTCATTGTTTTCTAATCGCCAAGACCTCTCGATTTTTTTTCTTGGTTTTTATTACACTCTCTTGGAGATGTCGATGAATCAAGGATGAACTCTTGTAAAATACGTCCACAGATTTAGCTTTTTTTTAATTTATTTTTTATTTTACATGTAACGAGGACTTAAAGGAAGCACGTCCACCTTCGCACAAATACTGCGGCATTACGAAACAACGTAGAGAGAGAGAAGAGAGATACTGTTCCTAAAGAAGTATTTATTAAGATGGATATGTCTAAAGTTCTCAAGTATGAAAATAAGAGAAAAAATGATAAAACTACAAACTGGTAAATGAGACATATTGGTAAAAAAAAAAAAAAAAAAAAAAAAATAGATAAATAAAATAAAAGCAGTAAAATCAGAAAACATAGATGACGGAACACGACACTGACAAAGTAGCATAAATGGAAGCCCCTGAAACGATGCAGAAGAAAATATTGCTCTGTTGGTGATCGAAATTAACAAGTAAAAAAATGCGCGGAAGCGAGTTTTCTGTACACGTATAATGCTGTATAAAACCATCAACTATGACTGGCAGCTCTTCAGTTGCTCACTAGATGCGGTTGAGTGAGGGTGCGTCCCATGCCTCCGGAAAGCGCTGCCAGATGAAAGATTCCATGGCCAACTTTAACCTCTGAAATAAAAACTACTGAAGATAGAGGGTTGTAATTTGGTATGTTTGATGATTGGAGGGTGAATGATCAAAATACCAATTTGCACCCTTTCAGCCTGTGAAGTTTTTTGAGATCTGAGGGCGGACAGAATAAAGTGCGGACGGACAGACATAAAAAGCCAGTACAATAGTTTTCTTTAACAGAAAACTAGTATAATAGATATAATGGCTGATTAATCGTACTCTTGCTTCTAATTGCAAGGTCACGTGATCTCCCACTAAATTAGTCGCCTTTGAGAATTAGGGAATACAGGAGTCATTCTGGTGCTGTAACTGATAGTTTTCTGTATAAGAAAACTTAAGATGGCTGTTTGTCTGTCCGTCTGAACTTTTGTTGTACGTCCTCAGATCCCAAAACCTACCGAAGCTAGAGGGCTGCAAACTGGTATGTTGATCTTCCACCCTCCAATCATCAAACATATCAAATTGCAGCCCTCTAGCCTTAGTAGTTTTTATCTTATTTAAGGTTAAAGTGAGCCATAATTGTGCGTCCGGCACTGCTATAGGTGCCAACAACGCAGACCACCACTGGGCCGTGGCTGAGAGTTTCTTGCAGCATTATACGCTCTACAGAAAACTCGATTGTCGCAGAAATCGTTACTTTTTCTCTGCTTAAATTCCGGTGGTGACTTCATGTTTCTTAGTAAATTATGCAAGTTAATGAAAGTTTCGCCACCCAGATGACTGCTGATTAATTACCCGGCTGATTATTGATTTATTATGTAATTCGTTTTGGCTAATTTACTTGGTTAAAGTCTTTCACTTATCGCCAGACCTGCTATTAATTACTTCTCATCCTACTCGTTAAAGTTAGAGAGAAAAAATGTAAAAAGTTACAGGGTGATAGCTTCGATGATGATTTTTTTTTTTTTTTTTAGAGGCTGACGAAGTAGGCAGTCAACGCTATTATTAACGCACAAGTAGATTTATGACTAATTCGTTTCGTTTGTCTTCAGTTTTGAAGTTAGCAGATACTGAAATAGGCAACCAGGGACATACTGATGATATTTTTTTAGTAAGCCTTTCCGCTTGTATATTGGTTTTATTTTTTATTAATTTTTTTGGGGGGTGGGGGTTGGCCGCCTACAGAATAGGCACGATAGTCACCGGCTTTTCAAGCCGGCTAACTACAACCTGGGCTGCTTTGAGCATAGCTACCAAAAATTCTTGCTACCAACATATTCGTCCACTCCAAATTCGGTTACCCACTTACAGCGCTACGTAAATACATGTCTACACCAAAACCAAACTACCTAAGAATTTGCTATTCCGAACTCAACTACTTGGAATACAGTTCCATCCAAATACGGCTACTCTTAACCAGGAATGCTGATATTAATATTCACGCATTTAGGTATTATTTGAGAGGGCCAAAGACTACACACACAACTCCCACATCCACTTCCGGTCAGGTATAATGCACCGCTGTTGTGGTTACCGTTCTTGAGCCAAGGTGAAGGGTGTAGTCTGGTGCCCAAGTACCCGATTTGACTGGCGCCCCGGCTAGGCAGACGATGATTTAACAGACTCTCCTCTACGGTATAATAGTTTTACGATATCTCTTTTTCCCTGTGTTAATGTCATGGCATGGGCAGTGAATAAATTTGATCGATCCGAGGCATGAAGAGCGAGAAAGTAAGGGACATTAGCGTTTTGAAAAAGGGAAGGGTATAGAAATGAGGAGTCAGAAATTCTCCCGATGGAGAATGCAGCGCCAGTTACGCCAGTCTGTCAGTGAATACATCTTCCGAACACTGGTATGAATGCACTTGTTAAAGAGTTAATGACGCCGCCTGTTAATGTGGGAACGCAATGGAAGTGGGTCGTAGGTAATCATAGAGAAATTATTTTAAATTATAGTCCTAGGTTATTGTTTATAAGGGTAATAAACAAGACTAACGGTATGTATTTGTTTAAATGTGGAGTTTTCGCGAGGCCCTTTCTCTTCATCTAATTCGATTAATATCATTGCAACCGTTATTGTTTCGGAAATATCGCTTAATTTCAAAGAAGCAAGAGCGTTTTCTTTTGACATCTGGTTCGTGTTTTTCTGGCAGCGTGAAAACAAGTCTTCGCTTTGTGAATAGTTTCTTCCTCCTTATCCACTGTTCATTATAATCTACATTATTATTATTATTATTTATTTTTATTTTTTTTATTTTTTTGTTGTTGTTGCTCTATCACAGTCCTCCAATTAGACTGGGTGGTATTTATAGTGTGGGGTTCCGGGTTGCATCCTGCCTCCTTAGGAATCCATCACTTTTACTTTGTGCGCCGTTTCTAGGATCACACTCTTCTGCATGAGTCCTGGAGCTACTTCAGCCTCTAGTTTTTCTAGATTCCTTTGCAGGGATCTTGGGATCGTGCCTAGTGCTCCTATGATTATGGGTACAATTTCCACTGGCATCCCATATCCTTCTTATTTCTATTTTCAGATCTTGATACTTATCCATTTTTTCCCTCTCTTTCTCTTCAACTCTGGTGTCCCATGGTATTGCGACATCAATGAGTGATACTTTCTTCTTGACTTTGTCAATCAACGTCACGTCTGGTCTATGTGCACGTATCACCCTATCTGTTCTGATACCATAGTCCCAGAGGATCTTTGCCTGATCGTTTTCTATCACTCCCTCAGGTTGGTGCTCGTACCACTTATTACTGCAAGGTAGCTGATGTTTCTTGCACAGGCTCCAGTGGAGGGCTTTTGCCACTGAATCATGCATCTTTTTGTACTGGTTCTGTGCAAGTGCCGGACATTCGCTTGCTATGTGGTTTATGGTTTCATTTTTCGTATTGCACTTCCTACATACGGGAGAGATGTTATTTCCGTCTATCGTTCTTTGAACATATCTGGTTCTTAGGGCCTGATCTTGTGCCGCTGTTATCATTCTTTCAGTTTCCTTCTTAAGCACTCCCCTCTGTAGCCATTGCAATGTGTCATCGCTGGCTAGTTCTTTAGTCTGTCTCATGTATTGTCCGTGCATTGGTTTGTTGTGCCAGTCCTCTGTTCTGTTTGTCATTCTCCTGTCTCTGTATATTTCTGGGTCTTCGTCTACTTTTATTAGTCCTTCTTCCCATGCTCTCTTTAGCCACTCGTCTTCACTGGTTTTCAGATATTGCCCCAGTGCTCTGTTCTCGATGTTGACGCAGTCCTCTATACTTAGTAGTCCTCTCCCTCCTTACTTTCGTGTTATGTATAGTCTGTCCGTATTTGCTCTTGGGTGTAGTGCTTTGTGTATTGTCATATGTTTCCTGGTTTTCTGATCTATGCTGCAGAGTTCTGCCTTCGTCCATTCCACTATTCCTGCGCTGTATCTGATTACTAGAACTGCCCATGAGTTTATGGCTTTTATCATATTCCCGGCGTTGAGTTTTGACTTGAGTATCGCCTCGAGTCTCTGCATATATTCTTTCCTGATCGTGTCCTTCATCTCTTGGTGTTTTATATCCCCTCCTTCCATTATTATTATTATTATTATTATTATTATTTATTATTTTATTATTATTATATTTAATGAATAATAATAAAATAATAATAAAATAATAATAATAATAATAATAATCATTTAATAATAATAATAATAATCATTAATAAGAATAATAATAATAATAATAATAATAATAATAATAATAATAATAATAATATAATAATAATTAATAATAATAATAATAATAATAATAATAATAATTAAATAGTAATAGTAATAGTAATAGTAGTAGTTGTAGTAGTAGTAGTAGAAGTAGTAGTAGTAGAGTAATAGTAGTAGTAATAGTAATAGTAATAGTAATAATAATAATAATAGTTTATTATGCAGTATGCCCAGAATTAGTCAGCTATCCGGGACTGGAAAATGCTCGAGAATTAAATTGTCTTAATAACACACTACGGCTCAACAATCCATATTTCGTTATGGCCATCGTGCTGTGTTGTACCCATTGGTACATCAGTATTCAAATTACATTCTACGTTTTCTGTAATAAACAATGATTACTGAATATTCAGTTTTCTATATATTTGTTTTAGAATGTTTTTGTCTCTCTCTCTCTCTCTCTCTCTCTCTCTCTCTCTCTCTCTCTCTCTCTCTCTCTCGTAAGGCGACTAAAATAAATAGGAAAAGAAAGACTTTTTACACCAAAATGGTAACATTCACCAAATTCCGGGCACCTTTCCTCTGGATATTCTCCATATTCAATCTTCCACAGTTATCAAAGTTAAATTCCAAACCCATCTAGTATTTTTAAGAGGCAGATAGAAACAAATATCCACGAGTGAGAAACCGTAAGACGAGCTCTGATTTTACATGGCGGAAGTAACGAAATCTCAACGGATATCTATAGCTATTCCTTCCCCCCTTTCACGGAGATTTAATCATCCATTACATCACACTGCAGCGGGGCCATAACGTCACCATAAATTGTCCAATCACAGCTCCCCGGTTTCCTGCCTTCGGGAGACTATACGCTCAGCTGCGGCGCTCCACGCCAGAGCTATAAATCATCGCTCTCCCCATAAAACCTTAATAGAAAAAAAAATACCAGAATGGACTTCTAACGTTTTAGAGGCATATAGTGATTTTGCTAAAACATTATAGCACATACTACGCATGCCACTATATAGCGTTGTTCAACCCCCCCCCCCCCCACCCCCC
This sequence comes from Macrobrachium nipponense, assembly GCF_015104395.2. Classification (NCBI taxonomy): domain Eukaryota; kingdom Metazoa; phylum Arthropoda; class Malacostraca; order Decapoda; family Palaemonidae; genus Macrobrachium; species Macrobrachium nipponense. The sequence continues at coordinate 41,454,180 of NC_087211.1, read as the reverse complement.
TCACCCCCTCCCCCCCGCCCCCCAATCCTCTGGGACAGGCTCGAAATAGGTCGCCAGTGACTTGACTCTCCCCATTGCTGAAGCGCTTTGATGTAGCTTGTCTTTTCGCTTCCTCTCAACATTTTATTGATTAATTATTATTATGTTTATTACATTTATAATGCTTTTGTGTAGAGAGCAAGGTCAAAATATCCATATGTTCATATGCAGAAAATAAGGTCGAAATACCCTTACGCTCTTATGTAGGAAGTAAGGTCAAAAATACCCACGAGTTCATATACAGAAAGTAAGGTCAAAATGCCCATAAGTTCTTATGTGGAAAGTATTTTCAAAATACCCCGCAGGTTTTTATGTAGAAAGTAAGGTCAAAATACCCACAAGTTTTGATGTAGAAAGTAAGGTCAAAATACCCACAAGGTCTTATGTAGGAAGTAGGGTCAAAATACCCATAAGCTCTTATGTCGAAAGTAAGGTCAAAATACCCCTATGTTCTTATGCAGAAAGTAAGGTAAAAACACCCTTGACGTCGTATGTCTAAAATAAAGTCAAAATACCCATAAGTTCTTACGTGGACAGTGAATACAAAATACCCATAAGTTCTTATGCAGAAAGTAAGGTCAAAATACCCATAATTTCTTATGTAGAAAGTAGTAAAAATACCCATAATTTCTTAAGTAGAAAGTAAAGTCAAAATACCCATAAGTTCTTATGTAGAAAGTAAAGTCAAAATACCCATAAGTTCTTATGCAGAGTGTAATGTCAAGTTACCCATAACTTCATATGTAGAAAGTAAGGTCAAAATACCGCTGAGTTCTGAAGTAGGCGCTCATAGAGGAAGTAAATAAAGAAAAAATAAATTTCAGCGGCAGGGAAGCGTAGAAGCACTGAAAGCACTGCGAAGACCGAGCTGTAGCTGTAAGATAGATAATGTGGATAGACGTGAGTTCAGTTCCATACATATCTAGTGCTGGAGGTCTTGTGTTTTTCTTCCTTCACCACAGGATATGGTATATAGATGGCCAGGTTGCGGTGCACTTTATTAATTTTTTTTATTTTTTTTTTTCATCTTCACCATTGAGGAAATTTGCTTGGCAAGTGAATACCCTCTTCGGCTTGTTGCTTGCGACTTGTGTTCATGGTGAATGACGATAGTGAACCTGTAGTATAAGACGCATTGTGGATACATAATGTATGTATTTTGTTAATGTGTGGCAGGTAGCTTATAGAGAATGGATATCCTCGTGGAAGTATACAAAATCTTAAAAAAGAAAATGCAGTGCGAAATTATGCATTTGATCTATTGCCAGTGCGATGGCGTTAGGAACCCTCATTAATATCTCTGTTATTTTGACGGGACAATTACATATTATACTATAATAAAATTATGTAATTAAAAATTAAAAGCAATTGAAAACGAGCAATCGAATAGTACAAACTAAGTTAAAATATATATGAAAGAGCATATGTTTAATGTTTATACAGGCAGCTTTATATATATATATATATATATATATATATATATATATATATATATATATATATATTATGATTTTTTTAGCAGCGTGAAAATGACAAGGATTTGCAACGTCATCGAACTGAGAAAGTTGTAGGTTTCTACTCTTACAAGTTCACCAACGCATTAAGATCTCTACGTTGAACCTTGTATCAGTCATGATGAGAATAGATGACATTTCCTTTCATTTCTTCACATAAATACCGAACAATCAAAACTGGGCCTTCCCCTTTCCCCTCCCATTTCATTCTTGTTGAAGATCCATTATACATGCATATATCCTCTCCTCTTGGCTTCATCCCCTTCCCACCCACTCATAAGTTTCCCAGTCCAAAATTCCGTAAACCGTCGTATAACTTTGCTTAGTTTCCTCGCCCAAAATTCTCCTCCAAAAGTTCCCTACCCTCATCTCTCCCTAGTTTCCTCACCCGCGTCTCTAAACTTTCGCCCGTCTCACCCACCTTCTTTCTTTGGATTTCTTCAAGGAAGCCTCAGAGAGAGAGAGAGAGAGAGAGAGAGTAGAAGAGAGAGAGAGAGAGAGAGAGAGAGAGAGAGGGGGGGGGGATTTGGGGGAGAAAGTATTTTTCGAATGGGAAAGTCCCGAGGCCTTAGAAAACTTAAACTTATGAACAAAGTTGTTTTCCGGGATTTGGGACAACGTTTAATGCGTCTACAGGGAGAATAGTTTTATATATATATATATATATATATATATATATATATATATATATATATATATATATATATATATATAAACACGTGTCAGGTTAAGGATTTTTGTTTTCTGTCCTTCGACGATTCTTGTTTTTCGACAAGAGAGAGGATGGTGTTGTACTTGTTCGTTGGTACAAGGCCCGATAGGAATATTTAGTAGGTTTTATAGGACGACATTCTGGTTAAGGTCTGGAATTAGACTTTTGGAATTGCAAAAGCAAGTTGAAGACAGTGATAAGGATCTTTGGTATAGTAGTCACAGTTAGCATGTAATGGTTAGTTACAAAGGCTCGTAACGCTTCGATACTACTTTACATTTAGTTTGACATGGGAGACGTCGAACAATTTTTTTTCTTCTTGCCCTTCGTTTGTTTGGACCAGAGGTAAATTGGGAGGAAAATCAGGATTACAGATCTGCGCCAGGTGAAGGGGTTATGAGAAGGCCTGACAGGTGTTAGAGGCCGCCTAAAGT
>NC_087211.1:41436481-41438981 GCF_015104395.2 Macrobrachium nipponense | reverse complement strand
CATACTCGGTTACAGTTTGGGAATATGAGTCCCTGACTGGACGACGGCACGTCAAACGTGGAGATCATTACATTTAGGCTACTGTTGTAACACAAAATAAACATATCGTTGCATTATTATTATTATTATTATTATTATTATTATTATTATTATTATTATTATTATTATTATTATTATTATTATTTCAGTTTGTTTATCATCATGGTAATGTTGCCGAAGGTGTGGTGATGCTGTTTTGTTGCTAATGTTTTTTTTAACAGCTGCTCTCTCTTATTATTAAGCAATAGGTCAAACAAGAATTAGGTCATTGTTATTGTTATTTCCACATAAGTCATACAAACTATGAACTGGATCAAGTAAGCTTCCAATGAACTATATATCTATCCTTGAAATCAGAGAAAAAAAGCAAGGGTAAATAAGAGGTCTCAGCTGAGTTTATTCGTCGTCCACTTCTTCTTCTTATTTTTTAATTATTACAAATCTCGAGATTTTCATCTTGATCCGCTTTTTTTTTCTCTCTCCAAATATTGAATGGAAGGACTCGTGTTGAATTTCACTTTTTCTGGAAATAGCTTCGTTGGGAAAGACTTTCAACTTGTTTAATTTTTTTCCTTTTTTTCTCTCAAAATAATTTCATCGCTTCTTATTACACTATTTGTTGTTCTAAAAATATTTGATTTGAAAATAATTGCAATAGAAAAACTTGGTTATTTCATTTTTTAATGTTGTCGTATGGGAAGAATCACGCCTTATTTCACTTTGTCGTATGGTAAGAATCACGCCTTATTTCGCTTCTCATATGGTAAGAATCACGCCTTATTTCGCTTCTCATATGGTAAGAATCACGCCTTATTTCGCTTCTCATATGGTAAGAATCACGCCTTATTTCGCTTCTCATATGGTAAGAATCACGCCTTATTTCGCTTCTCATATGGTAAGAATCACGCCTTATTTCGCTTCTCATATGGGAAGAATCACGCCTTATTTCACTTATGAAAAAAAGTTCGAATGGAAAAACCTTTGCCTCACGTATTTGTTTTTTTTTTTTTTTTTTTTTTTTTTTTTTTTTTTTTTTTTTTTTTTTGTTTTTTTTTTTTTTTTTTTTTTTTTTTTTTTTTTTTTTTTTTTTTTTTTTTTTTTTTTTTTTTTTTTTTTTTTTTTTTTTTTTTTTTTTTTTTTTTTTTTTTTTTTTTTTTTTTTTTTTTTTTTTTTTTTTTTTTTTTTTTTTTTTTTTCTTTTCCAGAAAATAATTTCGAAGGAACAGGCTCTCGTCTTACTATTTGTTTTGAAGATATCAAACGAAAAGACTGGTTATTTCACTTCATTCGAAATGGAGAGGCCCTCACCATGTTTTTATTGTTTAGAAAATATTTTGAGAGAGAGAGAGAGAGAGAGAGAGAGAGAGAGAGAGAGAGAGAGAGAGAGAGAGAGAGACCCTTACCATCACAGACTCTATAGGCAGTCAAGGTTTAAAGGTCAGTTTTCTTTGTTGTATCTCTCAAGTTCAAGATCAGGGCCAAGTAAATCTTAAACAAGCCAACCATGCTACTACCATCACTTGGCCATATATTCCTATTAATGTAGTGTTTTGAGATAGCCTGGGTTGTAGACTTTCAGGAAGACTACAAGCATAAGCCTGTGTTGTAGACTTTCAGAAAGACTACAAGCATAAGCCTGGGTCGTAGACTTTCAGAAAGACTACAAGCATAAGCCTGGGTCGTAGACTTTCGGAAAGATTACAAGCGTAAGCCTGGGTTGTTGACTCTCGGTAAGACTATGAGTATAAACCTGGGTTGATGACTGTCAGTAAGACTACAAGCGTAAGCCTAGATTGTTGACTCTCGGTAATATTGCAAGCATAAGCCTGGGTTGTAGACATTCAGGCAGACTATAAGTTTAAGCCTGGGTTGTTGACTCTCAGTAAGACTACAAGCGTAAGCCTGGGTTGTTGACTCTCAGGAAGACTACAAATGTAAGCCTGGGTTGTTGAATGTCAGTAAGACTACAAGCATAAGCCTGGGTTGTTGACTTCCAGGAAGAATACAAGCGTAAGCCTGGGTTGTTGACTCTCAATAGGACTACAAGTGTAGGCCAAAGTTGTAGACTTTCAGGAAGGCAACAATCATTAGCTTAGGTTATAGACTCTTAGGATTTCGATTTTCTTATTGGTCTGCACAAGACGAAACTAGACAACACCATCACGATATTTTCAGTGAGATTTCCAGTGTTTTGTAATTTTCTGATTCTCGAGACTAACGTCGATATGAGTGCGTTGTACGCAGTAGATATCGTACATACTGCGAGTAATCCCATAACATTACGAACAATGACTTGCGTAGTTTATAAAGTTTATAATGAAAGGGTTCTTTTTCAAAGGCTGACATGTGCTACAGAGACAGCTGGCCTGAATTTCCTCAGCTGCAGAAAATACCGATAGAATTGGGAAAAGGGAGAAATAATTATAAATATATATATATATATATATATATATATATATATA
>NC_087211.1:41426481-41431481 GCF_015104395.2 Macrobrachium nipponense | reverse complement strand
CTGGTTTCTAAACCGGTCTTTTCGCACACTTGTTCGAAACCCGTGGCAAGGTCAGCTTGTGGGAGCAGTGGCAGGTGTGAAAAAAAAAAGATTAGTAAGTGGGCAGATATAGTTATTGAGGAAGTAGGTGGAGATTAATGAGATTGTGGTTTTCAGACACATGAAATGGTCTAATTAAATAAGTAGATAGATGAAGTATATGCAAGATGCATAGAGATGTAAGTGTAGAGTGGGCTGCTTGAAAGGTACACTTTGCATGTAAAGGAGACTGTATAATTGATATTAACACGTATACGAAGATAATATATACTATTAATTTTTCATATATACTATTAATTTTTCACGGGAACAATTGATAATCAGAAGGTTGTTGCACTGACAAAAACACTCGTATTTATATATACATTGACCCAGAGCTCTCTAATATTCATCTCTAGAAGAGAGAATTACCCGTTGCTTTCAGGGTCAGATTTCCACATAACCGAAGCATTACATATATGCGTTAGTGTACCCTCTTCCGTGAGTGTTTTGAGCCGTGGTTCCTAGCGGCTTGCACTCTTCCATACCAGAATAGACCCACCCTAGTATACTAACCGACAGTTGCACAATTCACTGATTAAATCCTCAGAAAATGCGTGGTGCGCTCTTTCTCAATTGGGAATCGAACCAGAGGTCTCTTGCAGTGAGGCTTATAATCACTGGGTTTAGTGCACTCATTATAATATTAATCATTTAGCGCCTCAGCGGCTTGGTTGGTATGGTATTAGCGTCCCACCTCGGTGGTCGCGGGTTCGATTCTCGACCATTCTATTGAGGAGTGAGAGATGTGTATTTCTGGTGATAGAAGTTTACTCTCGACGTGGTTCGGAAGTCATGTAAAGCCGTTGGTCCCGTTGCTGAATAACCACTGGTTCCATGCAACGTAAAAACACCATACAAACAAACAAAAAATATTAATCATTATGTTGATGAATATATTTTCATAGACTAGGTTTACGTTAATGATATTTCATGACGAGAAGGTAATTAGTTATTGAAAGAGACATGGCCAAGAGCGTTGTGAGAATCCTTGGCACTAATCAGCCATAACTGTTCCCAAGCGAACAAGACGGACAGGGGAAACTGGCCTTGATCCAGCAAGTTGAAAAGGACCCTTAAATGGTGCCGTCACCCCCCATTTCCCAGATTTCACCCCCCTTCCATCACCGTACCCTCAAAAAAATAATTCAACTCTAGTTCTGGTTAAATGACATCCAGTCTGTGATAGTTTAATAAGGGATTGAATAAGTGAAAGAGAGAGAGAGAGAGAGAGAGAGAGAGAGAGAGAGAGAGAGAGAGAGAGAGAGAGGGGGGGGGGTGCATTTTGTGTCCAGTATCCAGAGAACTTTTGATTTGACCACCCAGTATGATGAGATATTAAATAGACAGGTAGAACGAGAGAAGTTCTTGATCAGGATTTGATCTGAATCAGACCTATGATTATGAGAGAGAGAGAGAGAGAGAGAGAGAGAGAGAGAGAGAGAGAGAGAGAGAGAGAGAGAGAGAGAGAGAGAGAGAATTTATACCCATTTCTCTGGAATTCAGAATTAAAACTATGAAATACGAGAGATTGAAAAGTAAACCTATAGAGAGAGGGGGAGAGAATTTACACAATTTTCTGGACTTCAAAATTGAACCTATGAAATACAAGAGACTAAAAGGTAAAGCGAGAGAGAGAGAGAGAGAGAGAGAGAGAGAGAGAGAGAGAGAGAGAGAGAGAGAGAGAGAGAGAGAGGAGTTCTGTACTCATTATCAACAGGACTTTCGCCTCAAGTGAAGGTTACGAAGAATGTCGATTTTCCAGGCCACTCCCTCCGGTTTCGGTGCAGCTACAGGGAGGAGGGCGAAACCGTCCTGCGACGGGTTTCGTTCTTCTGATGATCTTTGGGTGTGGCTCCTTTGCGAAGATTGAAACTACGGGAATTTGAGAGAGAGAGTAGAGAGAGAGAGAGAGAGAGAGAGAGAGAGAGAGAGAGAGAGAGATTACGAGATTACGTTTGAAAACTATTCTCTAGTTATTACGTACGCACTCCTTTCATATACACACATCATATATATATATATATATATATATATATAGATATATATATATATATATATATATAATTGAGCGTGTGTATATATGAAAGGAGTGCGTACGTAATAACTAGAGAATATATATATATATATATATAATATATATATATATATATATATTAATATATATATATATATATATTTAATATATATAAATGTGTACGTGTGTGCATTATCATTAAGCTGCTAATCTCGTTTAATATCCAGTTAGCGCTACTTTGGGATTATCACCGAATGGTAATTATAATTGATAAATGGATTGGTGCCTAAGTGCTGGAACCCGGCGTTGCCCGTCATGTCTCCCCTACTTTCCCAATCCCTTACCAAGCCAGCCCCCATCTGGGGCGGACAAACAGTTTTGCAGGAGGAGGGTGTTTGTGTCATGTCTCCCCTATTCTCCCTTCCCTTACCTATCCAGCCACCCATCCAACGTGGACAAACAGGGTTGCAGGCGGAGGGATGATGTGTCATGTCTCCCTTACCCTCCCGATCCCCTTCCTACCCCGCCCCCATCTGGTGAGGACAATCAAGAAAGTTCTACTTGGATTTTATTATTATAGAATAGATATTGTTAGAATACAAGACAACTAAAAATATCCCTTTCCAGATGTATTAAAGCTCAACTAGATCTACAGTATATTGACAGCACTTGGGAAAGACTCCATTCACTGTCTTTTGCGGGATTGGATTCGACGTGACATGAGGGTCTGGAAACAGCAAACCCGCCCCCCCTCTAATCTTTTCCAAGGCCTAAACACTTATTGCCATGGTGAGGCCTTGTGTGGTTGCTATCCATAAAAATCCGCACGTGTAAGCAGCCTAATTAACATGCAAGCGCGAACACTCTGGTTCCAAGTTATAGCCTTTTTGTCCGAAGCAGTAACAATAAATACTCCACGCTTCATATATGGGGTTACGATTGAAATTAAATTTAAATATGAGTAAAAGTTATCAGTGGATCATTAAGAAAACTAGGTTAATTCCATTATATATACGTATACTGTGTATATATACTTTATATATATATGTGTATAAATATATATACACATATACATATATATATATATATATTATATATATATATATATTAATATATATATATTATATTATTATTATATATATATATATCAAATAATATATATAATTAATATATATAATATATATTATATTATATATATATTCTACATATTATATATAATTATATAATATATATATATATAATATTATATATATATATATATATATGGACGTTTAGCACGTAAGCTTTTCGCTATCCACTTTATCAAACGAAATAAAGACACTATATGGATTTTACAGGTATGTTTGACGCCAGCAAGCAACCGCGGAGCTGTGATAGTTTCGTTAAGAGATACAGCAGATCCTTAAGCACTAGTCTAGGGACACGAACAAGTCAATCAGTTAATTAGCTAACAGCCTGTTAGAGCGTCGTCATTAGAGCAGGCAGGCAGTAGGCAAAACGGGCGAACCTATGACTTAGGTCTTAGACCACAGTCACCACACGCCGGGCAGAGTGGAGTTAGGTCTGTGTCAAGGAACGTCCCTAGTCTGGCGCCCATGCAGTACCACAACAACGGGCACGGCTACTTTGATGGTCTGCCCGTGGTTTCCTCGCATCTGTGTCAGCAGTGCCATCTTAGGGCGGTGCCAACCACACCTGTGAAAAGAGAGGAGAGGCAGCAATGTGCAATCTGGCTAATATGTATGGTAATATAATTCTCAATGCCTGCATTCCTGCAAGTACAAGCATTTGTGTATTTGTCTTCCTTGGTGCCATACTTTCGATATCCAAAGTGTTGTTTAATGCTGTTGAAGCCCCTTCTATAAGCAAAATACTTTTACTCGATATATTATAATCGGTGAAAAGGATACATATCGTTGTCAATTCACAGGATTAGGGAGACCCACACATACAGAAAATTATTTTCACTTTTACTAATATCATTAAAAACAGGGAAACGTGACATCATTGTAGTTGTTTTCTCATGCCATTAAAATGTATGACCCGTTTTTTTTGTTGATGAGATTAACCACATATTCGGCAGCTCTGAGAAAATAGGGTATCCGCAATATATCATTAGCAATAGCTTGTCCAGGAGAGACAAGACACCAAAAAGGCCGTTTTCCCGGCACAATAATATGGCTCTTGCGTGCTCCAAACACTTGGATGACATACGTGAGGTTTTAAATGAAGTCTGTGCTCATACGCGCGATGACATTCATCTTTCACTTGGTATACTAACATGCTTAGAAATAGACCAGAAAGACATCATCAGTGCAAGGATGTTGTAAAGGATGTGATATATCGTATATAGGTGAAAGCGGGCGTGGTCTCGCCATTAGTGAGAAGAGCTTAAGCGAGCTTTCAGCTGAGGAAATAACTCAGGAGCATATAACTTAGATGTAGGTCATAGGATAGGTAAGAATCAATCGGTTTATTATATTGTAACAACGCTTATGGTTGTACTTTTTGAGCTTGAGTTACATTATTATATATTGCAACCTGGGGTAAAAGATAGTGTAGCATTTTTCTGAATAATGTATTTGTTAGCCCAATTTAGGTAGGTGGAGTGGGGACAGATATTTCCCTTATAGATAGATAGATAGATAGGTTTATTGATCACGAAATTACAGTACTATCATAATTACAAAAGATTAGTAGCGAAACCGGCGAACTACACCGGTCCTGTCCTTACCTTCCGAATCGGGAGCATGTGTTTTGAGTGGATTTTTTTTTTTTTTGGGGGCTGGGGGGGGGGGGGGGGGGGGGCGGGGGGCCGGGGTGCGTTGTGGTGGGTGAAGTGAAACTAATTCCTTTTTTCAAGATGTGGATTTTTGATAATTTTGGAGTAACTTGCAATCCCAGA
>NC_087211.1:41406481-41413981 GCF_015104395.2 Macrobrachium nipponense | reverse complement strand
TTAGGTTCTGCCTTCATTTTGTATAGAGGGCTGACAGGGGTAAGGGAGACTGACCACGGACTGGAAGACGGCTAGTATAGACAGAATATAATAGACAACAAATGAGTGAATAATCCCCATGCGTTTAATTGATTGATATATTTATTTATTATTTATTATTTATTATTTATTTTTTATTATTATTATTATTATGATTATTATTATTATTATTATTATTATTATTATTATTATTATTATTATTATTATTATTATTATTATTCTGTGCTCAGAATCACTTGACCTACAACACATGAGACCAACTTCTGTGGAACAGAATATCTACCTGCGGAAAAGAATAAAAATAGAAATGATAAGATGTGAAATCTGCAAGAGAACAAATGAAAAAAAATGAAATAAGAGACGAGAGATGAGTAGAGGGAAATGATAATGACTAAAATTCTTGTTAAAACTGCAAGGTTACATTTCAAGTTCATGCGTCTCATAGAAGTGTTTCTCTGAGGGATAATAATATATATATATATATATATATAATATATATATATATATATATATATATATGTATGGTATATATATTATGTATATATGTTTGTGTGTTTGTCAGTGTTATTTAACTAAAGAAATTTCTTATGTTATTCATGGAAAGATTTTTTTTTTTTTTTTTTTTTTTTTTTTTTTTTTTTTTAAATCAGCACTAGGAATGGATAAATTACTGATAATATTAATGTTAGTTATAACTATAGTTTCAATTCTGTATTTACGTCTCTTACCACTATTCTGCTCTTTTCCTAGGGTTCTTAACTTTTTTTTTTTTTTTTATTGTACTTCACACTTTTCTCCCTGGTTTGGTGATGTCAACGGTGTCGATAATTATAATTGATGATAAGTTTGCCGATGATGAAAATAATTCCAAGAAAAACCGGGCAAAAATAACCAAAATATTGATAAACTAGAATGACGTAACGTAACATTGGGTGTTTTGACCGCACACGCACAAGAACTCTTAACATTTGTCGAGGAAGCATTGCACCGCCGACACCTTCTAAATAATCATCCCATTCCCCGATGGGGAAGTGGGAAGCAGTCCCACTTGTTCTGACCAGCGACCACTTGTGAAGAAGAGTTTTATGAAGTGCCATAGTAGGCGTACGGTCACGTCTAGATGAAAGTCAAGTAAGTTTAGCCAGCATTAAGTGATCCACGTATGTATGTGTTTGCGTGCGCGCGCGCGCGTATGTGCACAAGTGGTTGTCAATCGTAGGTCTAAATATAGGTTGAAATAGAAGTAATAAATGTGTGCGTGGGCGGTGACCGTGAATGCCTCTATATACCATCGGGCTTTGCACTTGTCTGATAACCATTAGAACATCTGCCAATGCAAGTGTTTTCCTGGCGCCATTGGGACTAGGACATACCAAAAAAGAAGAAGAAAAAAAAACATAATTAGAGGTGTTAAGCTTCAATCATTCTAAAAATATACTGTCTGCTCACTTGACCAAATCGTTAAGATTAAGGGAACTCAGATAATGTGTCCGAGTTCATCTGTACCATTTAAAAAGGCTCCCGTTCGTTATTATTTTTTTAAATTATTTTTTTCTGCTCATTTCGAAATGATTGCATGCTTAATTAGGAGAACGAGGTGACGCCACACATATTCCACGTGAGTTAGAATCCGTATTGCATACGGTTTTTGATCAACTCAAAACGATTTATTTAAGCGTGATGTATGGACATAGTCCTAGACACTTCGTTGATTCAGGATATCTGTTGAGATCGTGTCTGATTATTTTCTTTTGGTAGCGACTTGGGAGCCAAAACTGTTATGAAATGAGCAACTGAACGGTGCCGGAATGTCATGGAGTGTGTTATTATTATTATTATTATTATTATTATTATTATTATTATTATTATTATTAATTATTATTTATTTTCAGAAGATGAAACATATTCATATGGAACAACCCCCAAAGGGGCCATTGACTTGATATTCAAGCTTCCAAAGAATAAAGGTGTTCATTAGGAAGAAGCAAGAGAAAGTAAAGAGATATATAGAAAGAAGATACCCCACTTGTTAACAAAATTAAATAAATTAATTAATAGGTAAGCTAAAAACATTGAAATGCAAGAAGAATATTATTAGGGTAGTAATGCATTGCATTTTCGATTGAACTTCTGAAGTAACAACTTTGCGACATCCATCAGGGAGACAGTTCCACAGTCCTGAATTTCTGAAGTTCCAACTTCGCGACATCATGAGGGAGATAGTTCCACAGTCCAACAGTGTGAGGAATAAAGGTCTTCTGGAACTGGAAAGTTCGACAGCGAGGTACATTTACTGCATATTGGTGCAGTGTAAGGAGGGGCATAACAATAAGTTGGTTGTGCTTCTCAGTACTATAACCTAAAGTTCTTACTTGACTTTACAAAGGCTTCAGGCGAAGGAGGAAGATGGTCATGTCGGCTCAAGAACATTATTAGAGGAAGGAAAACAAAGCAGGGGAAGATCCCTAACTGCTGTGTACTTCGGAACAGCGTCTTGTGATTCGAGTGAACGTATTTTTTTTGCAGTGGTTGGCGTTATATACATACACACACACACACACGCATATATATATATATATATATATATATATATGTGTGTGTGTGTGTGTGTGTGTGTGTGTGTGTGTGTGTGTGTATACATACAGTATCTATCGTTTTTGAAAAATATATGTAGTTTTAAAAAATCTGATGTTTTTCTTCTAAATTAAACGTGGTGATACTAAGTCCATCAATCCTATTACGGAAGAACTTCGACCGGAACCACGAGCAACAGAACACACTAATGAAATAATATATTAATATATATAATATATATATATATAATATATATATATATATATATACGTACATACATACATACATATATCTACACAAGACGGTGGTGTATTGGGAGGATTTAGAAGTAAATTATACGCTTAAAGCCCCAAGCAGAATTATCGCAAGTTATCTTTTAAATAACACCTGAGATTTTATTGGATGTACCGAAAAAACATCATGGAATTTTATATATTTTGCATACATTATATACTACGTATATATACGAATTATATAAGTGTGTTCGTCTACTTGTGTATACATTGAACTTAATGTTAACAGTCGGTCATTCCTCCTTGTGTCATAAAGTTTCGGAATGCTGGTAATTGTCCAGAAAATCGCTTATCACTGGATTTTCTACATCATGGCGGGAGAGGTTTCTCTTCCAAAAATTTTCCGTGATGAATAACTGGAGGTTTCATATTCTAGTTATCGTTGCCGGGGGAGAGAAGTATATTTTGAAGTGACAAACCTCCATTTTTTTTTATATATAGAAAATAGAGAATTTTATTCTCTCCTAATGCGAGATGACATCTTTTTCGAGAATTTCTTTCAAGAAATATTTTCGTTTCCATCCGGTTTTAGAAATTGGTGCAATATTTTAGAAGCGACCCAGATATTGCCCAAGTCTTGTTCAAAAGCAGAGGCAGTAAGTATCTCAGGGAAAGAAAACTGTCGCATCATACCTATTTGCCACGCCAGGTTATATATATATATATATATATATATATATTATATATATATATATATATATATATATATATATATATATATATATTATATATATATAAGTACTATATACATATATATATATATATAGTATATATATATATACATAACATATATATAATATATATATATATATATATATATATATATATATATATATATATATATATTCATAAGTATATATAATGCATATATATATATATATTAATATATATAATAAGAATATATATTATATATATATACATAGAATCAGTTGAATTCAGTTGAATCCAATCCTGGTTTAATGCATCCTTGTTAGGAAAGTTTAGAACAAAAATCCCTATTTTTCGAATCTTTCAAAGGACTGGGCGTCAGTAGCTGTTTCCGTGTTATATAGTATCACCTAAGATACAAGTGTTACGCATCTAGTTATTCTGCTGAAATAATCAACATTTCACTTTAATAGTTATTGAAAGAAGTTATGTATGTTGAATATCCCGTTATGGTTTAAATTGCGATTTTGCCTAAGGAATGTAAATTACCTATTATTTTGTGTTGAATATAGAGTTGAATATAGAATTGAGGCCAAAGGCCAAGGACTGGGCCTTATGAGGTCATTCAGCGCTAAAATGGAATTTGACAGTAAAAGGTTGGAAAGGTGCAACAGGAGGAAATCCTCGCAGTTACCCTATGAATCAAGTTTTATTTGGTGAGGGTGGAAAGTAAGAGGAAGAAAGAGAATATGAAAGGAGGTACAGCAAAAGGAACGAAAGTGGTTGCAGCTAGGGGCCGAAGGCACGCTGCGAAGAGCTTTGAGTAATGCCTGCCTACCTACGGGTCTTATTTTGTTGGACTGATAAACATTTGACTTTTTCATTGATTGTGGCGTGACGAAATTATGTATATCCCGTTCAGGTTAAGCAACATTTTGTCGATAGTGGTTTGTTGTTTTTGAATTAAGATGGCCTTATGCAATCACGAGCTCTTCTTTGCCTTAGGCTGGTCCGTAAGTGACTGTGACACTGAAAGCGTTTATCTAGAAACTATTTACTGGTACTATGAATGTGATTATACTCTTGTTTTTTTCCATCTGTCCATCCGCCTGTGGTGTTTGCGCATGGTAACACTGCTTCCTGGGCTTTAAATAATATCCTATTTCGAATATTAACGGTGTAATTTGCATAAAGTAAATTATTAAAACACTTTTCTGTTGCAAATGTACACCCAGATATCCTTTTATTTACCTAAAACTTACACATAGCGTAACTATTTAAAGCCCGGGACGCAGTGTTACCATGCCAAAACACCACAGGCGGATGGACAGATGGAAAAAAACAGAGTATAGTTTGGATGATTTATGGGAATTTCATTTGTAATGATATTTTTGAAGGTTCGGTCGATACTTGACAGATGAGGATTTTTTTATTAATAATTCATGTAGTCATGCGTAAATAGTATGAGACACTAGTCAATCTCTCTCTCTCTCTCTCTCTCTCTCTCTCTCTGTGTGTGTGTGTGTGTGTGTGTGTGTGTGTGTGTGTGAAACACCACTCTCCACTTTTCATATCTTGCAAACTTTTTTCGTTGTAAGTTTAGGAAACTTTCCATTGCTGCATTTGCTGACTTTCGAAAAATAAAAGACTTGAGAAAATCTCGCATTTCTGAGCGCCTTTTTGCATTCATGTTTTAAGTCATTACAAAGGACTGTAAAGCAGTAGTTTGAAAACTTCTCGAACAACCCCACCCCCGGTCCCCTCGTATCCCCTTACATTTCCCCTTCCCTACACTCCTGTCTCCCCCCAGACCCCCCCACATGTCCCTCAGACGCACAAAAGACGCTCATTGAAAGTGGAAGAGGCTATGCAATTTTCCAAACGCCAACTGCGTCAGTTTTTGTTGACTTGCCGATTTGCTTAGAAAGAAGAAAACGAAGAATGAAGGGTGTGGTGGGAGGAGGTAGATTTTTTTTCTTCTTCTTTTTCAGGTGGGGGGAGGGGGGGAGGGGGCGGGGTTAAGATGAAAGGAAGCCGGAGTCTTGATTTTCTTTTTTTCCCGCGTCTGGTCACTTCTCGATTTCCAGTTTGTTATCGATCTCGCCAAGGCCTAGAGATTAAATCTCCAGACCTTGGGTTATGCCGCACGCTCGTATTTTTGTCATCACAGGATAGGTTTCTGCTTTCTTGGGCAGACATTAAAGAAATAAAAAAAAGAAATAAAATTTATAAGCAAAACTGTGCATCGGCCGGGAATCGAACCCGGGCCTCCCGCGTGGCAGGCGAGAATTCTACCACTGAACCACCGATGCTTAGGAGTGGGGGTGAGAAAAACTTATATTTCACAATTTTGTTGATGAGAAAACTTTTTTATTTCACAATTTGTTGAACAAACGTTAGTTGGTTTCCTTTGAAAATAATATGAATATACATGTAACCTAAGTATGAATTATATATTCAAGACAATTTTCCAGTTATAAAAGACGTCAGTGTATCGTAAGTTTGTGTAATTTTGGTAAAAGTTAGATTCTAGTTACATGTTTATTCATAGAGACACATATACTATATAATATATATATCATATATATATATATATATATATATATATATATATGACCATTGTTTATATAAAGCAAACGAATAGAACTCAATCGATTAATTTCGCGCATTAGCAGGAACGTACATTTCAGAAATTGATAGAGGCGTCCAAGTTATTCAGTCTGCTTCAGATGGGATTATTTCTTTTCACGTCAGTATTATTTGATTATCAGGCAATTTTCATCGTCAGACAAAAAAGAACACTCGCGATCATTTTCTACAAATGGTGATCCTCTGGGCTTCCTGTCAGGGTGTAGGCCTACCGCTCGTTTCCCTTAATACCCGATGGACCTATGCCTATTCTGAATACACGCGAGAGGCAGATCTGTTTTGATCATGAAATGTGTGGCCTGTCAGTCATTCCTTATCCGAAAGGAAATATCGGTACGTTTACTGCATTATATAATATAAATATAATATATATATATATATATATATATATATATATATATATATATATATATATATATATATGACTGGTAAAAAATGTTCTGTAACAACAGAATTCCATCTAATAAAAGGAGCCCATAAAAACACCAAAATGTAGGAGAGAAAAGTACTATATTTCAGGAGACTGCTGTCTCTCTCTTCAGGTATATGAATGAGAAAAGTTTACAGAAAAGGTGGTATTTATACCAAGAGATTCGTCCACAAGTAAGCCAATTAAGGTCACCCCCGCTGATAATCTTCCTTTAATCTTCTTAAGCGTTGGTTGAATGAACACTGCGTCGACGATGTCTGATGTCCAATTCCCTTTTGAGATGTTCATTACCTGCTTCTCTTTTATTAAGGCCGATTCCATCATTTGACTCTTGTACCGGCAGTTGCTGCTATAAATTACACGTGACATATTCCAGTTTATTCTATGGTTATGTTCATTTATATGGTTGAAAATAGCCGAGTTCTGTTGTCCATACCTAACTGACCGTTTGTGTTGTATTAATCTCTGGGGAAGTGATTTACCTGTAAATCCGATGTAAGATTGGTCACAGTCCTGGCATGGGATCTCATATACCCCAGAGTCTTTGGGCGATGTCTTTTGTTGGACGTTAATCAGGATTTGGCTAAGGTATTTGGGTAGGTAAATGCAAAAGGGTTGGATTTCCCAAGGGTGTGAGTTACTCTCTTAATCGTCTCCAGGTGGGGAATTTTTATTTTATTGTTGGGTGTGTCTCTGGTCTTGTCTTTAGGGGATCGGTAGAAAATTACGTTGCTTTTTGAATTGCTTTCTCAATTATATGGTCAGGATACTTAAAGATGAAAGTTGCTTGCGAATTAGTTCAAATTCTTTTTCCAGGAAATCTGGGGAACAAATTCGTAAGGCTCTTAAGAATAGGTTGCTAGCTAC
>NC_087211.1:41393981-41398981 GCF_015104395.2 Macrobrachium nipponense | reverse complement strand
TTTTCATCATTTTTACTAACTTATCGGCTCCCGTCTTAGACTTGCAGATATTTTCTTCTTCATTCTATTTTCATTCATTCACATTGTTCACCCTTTTCGCCAACCTTTCTTGAGCGAGGTAGTCTCTCTCTCTCTCTCTCTCTCTCTCTCTCTCATGCGACATCGTGGGCTGACATTACTTACAAATCGGTTGACAGTTCGTCTGTATAGCTCTCACTTTATTTATTCCATTCGCGTTTAATATACATTCAATTCACTTAATTATTATTACTATATATTTTTTTATTTTGTATATAAATACTTTTATATAATATAAATACTTGGATATATTCATAATATATATATATATAATATATATATATATATATATATATATATATATATATATATATAATATATACTATATATGAAAGTGAAACATATTCTGTTAAAACAGAAGTCCATCTGAGAAAAGAATCCCAGAAAAACGCCAAAATATAAAAAGTAAATACTTATATTTCAGAGACCAAAGTAAATACTTGTATTTACTTTCTATGTGTGAGTGTGGGTGTGCGTGCGTGCGTGTGTGTAATAGTGATGGTATCAGTGGAAACATGAAAGCTTGAAAATGTTAACATAAGTAATACTAAATAGATTGTATTACATCAAAGTTTGCGTGTATACGAATTCAGAGTAATGTAACACAAGCGCACTTTCTCTCCCTCTCTTTCCTCTACTTTATTCTCTCTCTCTCTCTCTGGCTGGGTCACCGTCTGGCCACTACCCCTTTCCCCCTTCCCCTGGGCTCCTCGCGTGCCGGCTCGACCTTGAAAACTCAAGCAGAAACAGACGCAGAAGCGGCAACAGCAGCAGGAGCAGCGGCGGCGGAGGGCGCAAGAGCTTTGAGAAACGGGGCGGGGTTGGGGGTGGGTGGGGTGGGGGTGGGGCTGAGGGGGGGGGGGGGGACTTGTAAGTCTCGCCATTGCTGCCGGTGACAGGTTTCCTTACTTCTGTTGTTGTTATTTTTGTCGTTGTTTCCGTTATTGTTATTGCGTCATTGAATGGCTAAGGGAGTCTCTCTCTCTCTCTCTCCGTAATTCCTCATCTTAAGCTTGTCTTTTTACCTACAACGCTTTGAAATACATGGTATTTCTTTCTCTCTCTCATCGGTTATTTTAAAAGTCATTTTTATGCTTAGTCCCACATCTTTCGATTCTGCTGTATTTGAAAGTGGCAAAACATTTTGCGTAGAGCCAGAGTTATTGTTTTTGAGTATTTTATCAAGGAAATGTTTAATATTCACGCCCAGTTCAGCACTGCATAAATATAGCATCTTAAATAATATAAGTCAGCCTCGTGCAGCTGTTCAGCTCCACGAAAAATTGCAGGTTGGCAACTCTGTGTGGAGTGTGCAGATTTCGCGAAAAATCACCACAAGCGATTGATTTGGGCCTCTTCAATCAAAGCGAAAAAATCTCAAATTTCCCAACGCAAATATCGAAGCGGCGCTTAAACTTTCCGACTAAAATCAACTGGTTAGAGAAGAAAATGCTTTTTAAAAAAAACCGTCGTGTTCATCTCTGCCGAATGATCGCGTTTATGACGCCCATTATGGCATCGAGGGGAAAGAGGGAGGGGGAGGGGTAGGAGGAGGAGGAGGAGGAGAGCGGCGGACGTGGATGTTTCCCCTCGTCAGGGTAACCTGCGAAAGTGCGTACTGCGTGGCAACAACCCGGATGACCTTCGCCATCAATTGTTTGACCCGAAAGTCGAGTCAAAACAAAATGGGTGAAGGCAAAGAGAGAGAGAGAGAGAGAGAGAGAGAGAGAGAGAGAGAGAGAGAGAACAGTTTTTCCTCCCACGACGTAAAAGTTTATCGATTTCATGCAGTGACGATGCATGACGAGTGCTGACGTCACGAGGGAAAGGCAAGGCAAAGGCAAGGCGCATGATGAATGGATGGGATGATTCAGATGCATTTAGGAAAGTACGACTTGGCCTCCTGAAAGGACGACGGAAGGACAGACGGGTCGAACAGACAAACCAGCTACAGAGGCACGACGAGCAAGTTCTGCATACGCATATTCGCAGAGGCGAGCTCGACTAGATCACCCCCCCCCCCCATTTCCCCCACCCCCCACCCCCGACCAAAACGCCCAGGGGCGTTCATCTGGTCATGAGGAGAAGCAGATAGAGAGAGACGTCGTTCTTTTAAGCCCAAATCCGTGATAGAACTGATACGATCAGCATCCAAAACTCAGTCGAAGCTTAGAATGCAATAGAATTAATGTTGCGGAACAGAGACCGTTCGAGTCACGCTGTATCTGTATCACTGCCATCGCCCCTGGCCATTCCATGTATCTTCTTTCCCTCTCGGCGCTGAGCCACGGCCCTCCCCCCGCACGCCTCCCTCCCTCCCTCCTCCCTCCCTCCCTCCTGCTTCACTGGCTGTCTAATTGGTCGATTGTCCAACGGCTCTGTCTGTCTGGACTCGTCGGAATATGAAGTGGTCTGCGGCCACACAGACGCCTCTGCTCCCTCCATCCACAGACGGTGTGCCAGGGATCGTTGTCCGCTTAGGAAAGCGCGCGCCCGTCGTCTCGTCATTTTTCCATGTTATGTCTGCGTATATCCTAGAAGTGTTTCCCATTTATCTTGGCAGTGCTTGGTATGTTTAGTCTGCGCGTCTTGTAGTAGTAAGCAGCTGACGTAAGGTGCAACTGTTCCATAAAGTGAGAAAGCATTGTTTGCGCATTCCGTGCAAAATTCTTTTCGTGGACGCCAGTTTAGGCTTTCCAGTCACTGAAGCTTTCCAGCCACGACTCTGTTCACTCGAATTTTGGATGTCCATCTGTCGGTTCTACGCAGACGAGTTCTGTTTTCGGGCTGTGAAACACTAGCAGACGGTAGCATCATCCATTTTGCTGGTAATCGCGATGTTATTGTGTCATTCTTTTAATCTTGTTATCTCTCTCTCTCGTCACAAATGGAATTGCTGTAAATTTACAATACTTATGACGGACTATCTATCTTCTTAGTAATATATTTACTTCTGTCTGTAAATGCGGAGAAGGGTTTTTGTGCATTTGTACCTGGTCATGCAACTCGGATAAGGGATAAATGCTGTATTTTAAATTTGTCATAGTAACTTCTTCGATATATATTTATATATATATATTTTTTATTATATATGTATATATTTATATATATGTATATATTATAATTTATTATATAGGTATATTAATTATTATATATATATATATATTATATATTATATATATGTATATATTATATTTATATATATATATATATTATATTATATTATATATATATGTATATATAATTTGTGTGTGCCTAGTTATAAACACTTTGATTTGGATTTCTTTGAAATGTGTGCCCCTGTTTAACGGATCAAAGACCGATTTAATTGAAAATCTTTATATATATATATATATATATATATATAGTATATATATATATATATTAGACAGAATGGTAACTCTGGTTTATTATTAGAATTTCATCCTAGTCTCTCTCGCTCTCTCTCTCTCTCTCTCTCTCTCTCTCTCTCTCTCTCTGCTCTCTCTCATCGCAAGACAGGACTGTGATCCCGTAGACACGTCCCAAAGACAACGTTCCCGCCGAGCATTTGCCCGTGCAATTACACATAAGCATTTAAACGGACCGAAAGCAAATTTGAATAATTACAAAATTCAGCACCACACAAATAAACGTATACATAAGCACGTATAATCATAACTTCGTTAGCGTATACATTCATGCATATAACACTAACACATAGACTCATTAACAAGCACACGCACGAAAGAAGCGCGCACGAACGCAATGCGCACGAAAAAATGAGCACAGATTATATGTACCAACTGACAAGAAAGGGGAATAAATGTAACTGCGAAAAAGTCTGCGTTGTAGATGCCAGCTAGTAGATACAATCTGTTTATGTTGCAGAAACCATTCCCCCCCCCCCTCTCCCCCCCCCCTCTCATCTCTCTCTCTCTCTACACTCTCTTCTCTCTCTCTCTCTCTCTCTCAGATGCGTCTAATGAAAATTTCCTTCCGGGTCCTCCAGCAATAACGACGACAGATACGGATCCTTCAGGTAAATTACGATGCTTCGGGACAAAAAGCAAAAAATAAAGCAAAAGGGAAAAGGGAAATGGTTAGAGAGAGAGAGAGAGAGAGAAGAGAGGAGAGAGAGAGAGAGAGAGAGAGAAAGTTGGGGTTGGAGGAAGAGGAGGAAATTTAGGGGTAGGAATACGAAGACGAGGACCAGATTCAGGGAAGAATTTGGACGGAAAAATGAGAAGAATAAGAGGCAAACAATGTCAGAGCAGACAGGGGGAATATGTGGAAGTGGTCAGCAAGGAACGACACGATATTCTAGGAACGAGGAAAAAAATAAGTAGCTAGGAGAAAGGTTTAGGTCAAAGAAGAAGGCACAAGATAGTAATGCTAGTATAGGGAGGAAGAGAGTAATAACGGCGGATGCTGGTGAGGGCTCGATGAAATCTCTGGACAGATCGAAGACATCGGGGAAAAATAAGACAAGGGGGGTGGGGAGGAAAAGAGATTGATACAAATAATTCAAAGGGTAAAGGAAAATGAACGTATGGAGACCAAACAACCAAACTGGGCTTACAGATAAAATGGCACAATTTGCAAAATCCTAATTATATTTTACATATAAAACACTTAAAAACACAATAAAACCACACGTGAACAACTAAGAAAATTACATTATTACTAAAGACAGGAGAAAAATATTGAACATTAATCCTAACAGGCAAAAATTTCTGTATATGATTACAAAGCAAATATTTTTGTATATGATTACAATATATATATATATACATATATACATATATATATATCTAAGATATAGAATAGATAAAGAATATATATATATATATATACGAGATATAGATATATATAGAGAGATATAGGAGAGAGGAATAGATATAGATAGATATGTATGTAGGTATATATACATTATATATATG
>NC_087211.1:41323981-41391481 GCF_015104395.2 Macrobrachium nipponense | reverse complement strand
ATTCTCCCACGCATTTAATTCTGCTGGTCCTTTGAATTTTGCGTGGGAGAGAGCGAAAGAGAGAAAGAGATCACTGCTTTTGAGTGAGGGAGTATGTAGGCGAGAAATGGATAGCTGCATTCTGCGGGCGGGTGTGAGTTGAATTTTACAGAGAGAGAGAGAGAGAGAGAGAGAGCTGATATCTTGATATGAATCCAAAATAGCTTGGCAGATAAATTATAAATAGATAGATGATAGGCGGTTTATTAGAGAGAGAGAGAGAGAGAGAGCCGGCCTTTGGGCGAGTGCAGACGTGGGCGTGAGAGAACGTGTGGGCGGAGTGTGTGTGGGTGGGCGTTTTAAAGCTCATGTGCCAGAAGGGCGTGGTAACGTGTACGTGGGTGTGCCATTAGCGTGGGAAGGTACAATTTTGACAGAGGAATTAACGGCCGAATAGTAGGAGCCTCTCAGTATTCTTCTAAGATGATTATATATTGTAATAACTAGGCCCTTTCTTGCGACAGACACCAACAGCTTCAGCACCGCCCTTTTGACATACTGACAAACACGAGAAGAGCTACTAATTCGTTGACTTCGACTTTGTCCTAGTAAAGGGAGGATGACAAATTTAGAATGAATCACTTGCTGGACGACTGAGACACGCCCACTTACATATTGAAGAATACGGACAGATTAATAAGATGAGCCATATGTTCTATTGGTTTCTCTCTCCTCCTCGTGACAGATGGAAAGATGCATACAAAAGGATATACATATATATAGATATATATATAAATCTTATATAATATATAGATATATATATAGTATATATATGTATATATATATATATATAGTATATATATATATATATATATATAGTATATATATATATATATATATATATATATATATATATAATAGTATATATATATATATAACATATCTTTGTCCCGTCTTATTGTCCACTCAGACAGACTGACCGACGAAGACAAAATAACTAGGATATTGACCGCGTCTTTTTCTTGTCCTCGTGGCAGACGGCAGATGTAGACAGACTGCAGGGCTGTAAAGATATGCAGCAATGAACGAGATATTGACGAAGTAAGAAAGAGCGAAAATGGAATGAAGTAAATCTGGCAGTAAAATATCACATTCGTGATTAGCTGTTACGTCAAATGGCATTGAAGAGAGAGAGAGAGAGAGAGAGAGAGAGAGAGAGAGAGAGAGAGAGAGAGAGAGAGAATGAAAACCGTAATTGAAGAAAAAATAAAAAAAGGTCAAAATAAAGATGGGGATTCAAAGCATACTCAAGAAAAACGACGGAAGAAAAATATTCATGAATATCTTAAAGAGGCGGAATTTCGAAATGATGAATTAAAATCCAGGTCAACTGATTGATACTGATTGAGAGAGCTTGCATCACTCCTAAGGGGCGAAAAATTAGAGCAAACGAGGGGGGCGGGATGTGTGGGGGGTGGGGGGGGTTGGCCTCTCAGCCTCTGGAGGGGGGAGGGATGTCAGTAGGATGCTGTAGTGTGCTGCGAGGGATGCAGAGGCGCGCAGGAGGATATCCTGTTCGCTGCATCCTTAAAGAGGAAATGCAAGAGATGGGAAATGCAAGTTCCGGCTGAAATCGTCCTCAGGTTTAGTTCCTTGTTCGAACCGGAACCGAGTCAACAAACGGCAATTTATCGGGGAAATAAAAGGAAATTCTTAACGAGAGAGAGAGAGAGAGAGAGAGAGAGAGAGAGAGAGAGAGAGAGAGAGAGAGAGAGAGGTATATTTCATATTCTTATTGAGGAAATGAGGACACTTTATTTTGAAAATTTATCAACGTTTCAAAGGTGATTTTAAAAAATCTCTCTCTCTCTCTCTCTCTCTCTCTCTCTCTCTCTCTCTCTCTCTCTCTCCTCTCTCTCTCTCTCTCTCTCTCTCTCTCTCTATATATATATATATATCTATATATATATATATATATATATATATATATATATATATATATATATATATACATATATATACACACACACACACACACACCACACACACACACAAAATCAAGAAGCGATCAAGTTAATAATGTTTCAGGAAAGATCGAACTAGCTGAAAATATATCCCGTTACGGTGAATTTTCCTTACACAGAATAAAAGAAAAATGCAAACGTAGAAAGCGAATTTCTTGATCTAGCATCGTAAACGGGAAATCCTTTGTACGTACATAAAATTGGTCCGGAAATGGTTTTATAACTCCAGGTGAAAGAAAATATAGATATGCTTTTGGTAAAATCTCAACATTTGGAAGCTGAATAAGGGTAAATGTTTTTACTGGAATTATAGCTGGATATATATATATATATATATATATATATATATGTGTGTGTGTGTGTGTGTGTGTGGTGTGTGTGTGTATATATATATATATATATATATATATATATATATATAATAATATAATATCTATCTATCTATACACACACACACACACACATATATATATATATATATATATATATATATATATATATATATATATATATATATATGAAAGTTTTGTTATGACACCCTCCTCTACAGCGAGGTGACCAGGATTCCATTACCAAGCGAGGTAGGATGATATAGGTTGTAATTAACTGATAAAACTGCGTTTGTCGAATTATGCAGTGAACAAGGTACCTGGTCGTTGATTCACGGTAATGAGGCGATATTGAGAATACAGAACTTGGGCTATAGTAGTTTCAAATCAACGTGCATTTAACGTCTAGGCCAGTCCCTTACGACGCTCCTGATTGGCTGTTGATAAGCCAATGACAGGGCTGGAAACTCTCAGTTTCTCTCGAGAGAGTTCACGTAGGTAGGATGTATGTTCCACCTCTCCTGAAAGACGTGTACTTCAGGAGAGATGGAACATAGATCCTACCCATGTGAACTCTTGAGAGAAACTGAGAGTTTCTAGCCCTGCCATTGGCTTATCAACAGCCAATCAGGAGCGTCGTAGGGACTGGCCTAGACATCAAACGCACGGCTGATGTGAATCTACTGTAGCTATTTGTAGCATCCCAAAATATTAGTGGAAAAAATGAGGTGGAAGTGAATATTTATTTGTTTATTTGTAGGTAGATAGATAGATTACTTGATAGATCTGAAGCGAAGATGATCTTGAGATATAAAAGAGTAGGAGAGAAGTAAACAATGTGAGAATGATTTATTCATTTATGAAATGAATTAAAATCGTACCCAAACACCGTGTAGCGTGTAATGGATTATCGAAGAGACAGTCTAGTAGTATTTGGAATGAACAAATACCATTATACCTTGGGTATTTATCTATGTCATCCTAGATGAATAATGAACTATTGTTAATGGATAAGAATGTTTAATGTTCATATTTTTCCATTATTATAGTCGTGTGCCAGGAGCCTTATATATACGTGTATATATATATACATATAGATATATGTATGTATAGATATATATGTTTGTGTGTATACATCTGTACAGTTGATATTGAAAAGATTAAAAACTAAGACTTTGATAAGTTAAAGCATGATGGTTATGATGATTATTTATTTATTTTTTTTTTTTTTTTGCTCAAATCGCAAATATGTCAATTGTTGTTTTTACATAAATTGCCAAAGAAATAAACATATTATTAGAAACTCACTCTCTCTCTCTCTCTCTCTCTCTCGTCATATACGCAAACTAAAGAAAGAAACTACACATGTTTTATATAATATATAATATATATATATATTAATTATATATATATATACATATATATACTATATATACATAATATACATAGATATCACATACACACACACATATGTCTGTCTGTGTGTTAGACGTACATAAGGAATTGTAAAGCTACGAGCTTCCATGGGGAAATGTGCTGGACACTTAAGTCTTTTGCGTTGCTCTCAAAAAGTTAAGGAAAATGCCAGCTAAACGTTTTTTTCAAGGAGAAGTAAGGCCTCTCTCTCTCTCCTCTCTTCACCTCCTCTCCTTCCGGCTCCTCTCCTCTTCCACCTCTCTCGTCTCTCTCTCTCTGCTCTCTCCTCTTCTCTCTCTCTCTCTCTTTCAGAAAATTCCGTACTAGCCCTTTCTTTCATTGGTAAGTTAGTATTATTTATTAACCAACATTAAATTCGTTATGAGGCGAACGGATGTTTCCAACATTTGAAAATAGCATTTGAGCAATTAATTATCACATTTCACTATTGTGAAATAGAACATTAGATAATTATTAAATTAATCTTGGATGTTTATTGAAATGTGGTTTGCATTCCTCCTCACAACGAGTTGTATATAAAATGATAATACATATGAGTATCCCTTCCGTTGGTTTATAAATGCTGGTTGTCACGCGTTTAAAACTTTCAGAGTAAAACCCACGGCATTGAATTGCCGGTATTTGCTGGTTGCACGTGCATGTCAGTTTCATTGCAAAATGCTCCCTGCTGGTGTCGTTTCCTTATATTGTTATTCCCTTCTCTTCACTGAGGTTGACTTTATTTCCCTCTGTCTGTTTATGCCTTTGTCACATATCTTTCGTAAAAGAGTCATTGTTTTCCCCGTGTCTCATTTTACTTCTTCCCATCCTTCACGCTAAGGAGCCTTCTCCATTATCGTTGGGTTTTCCGTTTTTTTTCTTCTCATTAATCCTTCCTCTTATCAATAGATTGATGCTTTTTCTCTCATTCGTCCATCCCTTACCTCATTAAGTCTTCTCATTTCTCTTTTAACTTTTAATTCTTCTGTTTCCCCTTCCCTCTTCATCCGTTGTCTTCCTCATTAAGTTCTCTGTTTACTCACGCCCTCCCTCATTACAATATACCCTCATATTCATGATTTTTCTATTTCCTCAGTAGGTTTTTACATTTTTCAGTCTGCCTTGCTTTTTTCCGTCATTTTCATGGTTTCCCTTCTGTGTACAGTCTTCTCCTTCCTCATTATTTAGTCTGTTTTCGCGCCCTTTCATCCCCATCTTTACGTAGTCTTTCCCTTCCTCATTAACCTGTCTCCTGCCTCATGTTCTCATTTTCCTCGATAATCCTTTCCCCTGTCTCCTGCCTCATATTCTCATTTTCCTCGATAATCCTTTCCCCTCATCAATTTTTCTTCTTTCCCAATTAATCCCCATATTTTATTTTTTCGTTCATTCATCCCCCTAAACATCCAGTTCCCCCCTAAACATTCAGTTCCCTCCTTTTTGTCCTAATCCTCAGCCTCGTTAACGCCCCTCTCCCCCCCTTTTCACCTAAAGCTATGCTTGCTCAGTAAACATCTTCCTCTTACCTTATCAACTCCACAATCAACTCATTAACCCTTTCGTCTTCTTCTTCGTTAACCCCTTCCCCCTTTCTTATGCTCCCCGCTATCTCCCCCCAAATTCCTTCCTTCCCTTCTCCCTTCTCCTTCACTTGTCTTTCGCCAAGAACCATATTTCGTTTCCCTTTCCCTCCCTGTCCCCTCCCCGCCCCCGTCCGATTCCTTTACCACCTTCGATTCGCCCCACTCAACTCTCTCTCTCTCTCTCTCTCTCTCTCTCTCTCTCTCTCAATTCCTTTCGTCCTTCTTCTTCCCCTATTCCGTCTCGCCTTCCTTCCTTCTGCTCGAACGTCTTACACATTTCTCTCGACCTTACCCATTCTACAGCCAATCCCTCTTCCTTACCCACCCCCTCCCCCTCATTCTCCTCCTCCCTTCACCCCCCTTTCTTCTCCCCTCCCCCACCTTTCTTCCACTGCCCCCTCCTCCTCCCCCTCCTCCTCCTCCACCTCCTCCTCCTCCTCCTCCTCCTCCTCCTTCCTCCTCCTTCCTCCTTGCAAGCAACTGCGCACAAACCATCGATCCAGCTTCTCGGCCCACACCGCAATATCCCTTCCTCCGTACTATATTCTACCTTGAAGATGAGAGAGAGAGAGAGAGAGAGAGAGAGAGAGAGATTAAAGAAATAACATTAATAAAAAGGAAGAAAGAAATTAAGAAAATACGTTGATAAAAACAGAGAGACAGAGAGAGTGAGAGAGAGATTAAAGAAATAAAATAATAAAAAGCAAGAAAGAAATTAAGAAAATAACGTTGATAAAAACAGAGAGAGAAAGAGAGAGAGAGAGAGAGAGAAATAACGTAGAATATGAAGGAAAAGGCATATAAATCCGTTAAAAATCGAAGGGAGAGGGAAAAATTCGCAAAATATTAAAGGAGTAAGTGTGGAAAGAAAGATGAATGTGTAAGAAACAAGGCAAAGAGACTAAAGAACAGTAAAACAAGATTAATTCGAGGGAGAATCTACTGGGAAAGAGTTGAGCAGAAATCAGAAAAGATGAGAAAGGAATAAATGAGGGCAAACAGATAAAGGCTGTTTATCTCCACACGGAAGAGAATGAAGTGGAAATTGAGAGACGTGGATGAACGGTGGCCTAGGGAGTTTCTAGATAAGAAAGTGAAATATAGATGAGGAGGAGATAAGGAAAACGAATGATGGAAGGAGCAGGAAGGAAGGGCTCGAGGAGGCGTGGGCACGAGGGAAGAGCAAAAGAAGTGAATAAACATTTTTTTATTCGACTTCTCTTTAAGAGAGGAAATTCTTGTTGCAGTTGGGGACCTTGAGCTTGTAAATGTGGAAACGAGATAACGAGTGATAAAGTGAAATAACTTAGAAAATAGATATCTGGAGTAAGGAAATGGAATAGAAGCCATTGACGAATTCCACGAAATTGTATATAGGTGATTTTATATCCTTTGTCTCTGAGATATTCCGTTCCGAATTGGAATTTTTAATCTTGGGGGAAACTTACACTGTATAGTACGCTTGCCTTAGTCATTGTTGCAGTCTGATGCTTCGTCGTTTCCCATTTTTGTTTGCATCAGACGCTCATAACTTCGTCCTGGCTTGGGACCGGATAATACGTCCATGTCAGAGATTTGGACTTTCTCCCTCAAGGCAAAACTTAAAGCAAAATTGACACCAAATTTCAAAATGTTACAGCTATTGAACTTTACCCACCTAAAGCGCGTCCATATTGTGTACGGGGTGGGTTCTGTGTAGGATGAGAAGTGGGGGTAGGTGGGCGGGAGGATTTTTGGGGGGTTGGGCGCTGTTGGAAGCGGTTGGTTAGGAAGCAAAGTGGTTTGGTTGTAATGGGCAGTAGGCGAAGACATTTCACATTTTAAGGTCAAAAGGCGTTATGAAAAATCAAATGCCAGACTGTTACACATTGGGCGTTGTATCTTGTTGTTGTTGTTGTCGTCGTTGTCACAAAGCCTGTCTGTGGATTGGTTTGTTGTTCCTTTTGCTGTTGTTGTTTTGGTTGTCACAAAGTAAAACGGTTTTTTTGTCACAGAGCATTTCTACCAAACGGTGATTGTTGTTGTTGTTGTTGTTGTTGTTGTTTTTTTTGTCTGTCATGATAACCATGTCCAGCCAATGTCTTCAGTTTTTCTGGTTGCAAGAGGTTTTGAGTGCTGTGTAAACGGAGGGGGGTTGGGGGGAAGGGTATTTGCCAGCACAGGATCTTGCTCCTTGAGCGGCCATTTCGAAACTCATGGTTGACTTTTACACTTGGAGACAACATCCGTATTTTCTTTTGTGTCGAGTCATGACCTTTCATGACCCTATCCCGTCTTTTCAGCTGAGAAATTGGACAATAACATGAACGAAAGAGAGCGAGAGAGAGAGAAGATCTTTCTCTCTCTCTCTCTCTCTCTCTCTCTCTCTCTCTCCTCTCTCTCTCTCTCTCTCTCTCTCTCTCTCTCTCTAGATATAATATATATATATATAATATATATATATATATATATATATATATATATATATATATATTATATATATATATATATATATATATATATATAAATTTTAGTATTTTGTATATTTATGATGTGTGTACACACAGCACACAACACACACACACACACACACATATATATATATATATATATACTATATATATATATTATAATATATATATATATGTGTGTGTGTGTGTGCTGTGTGTGTGTGTGTGTATGATGCTTATATACAGGCAATATAAAGTTTTATTTTAATTCTCTATATCTTTATTAGTCAGTACCAATAAGATTGTTGACACAATCGAATTACATTTTTCACTCAGGTGACTCATCATGTTATGTTTTACTATTTCATTTGTAGCTCGGATCAAGTTGAAGAAGTGCATTAAAATGTTGCATATTGTCGGGTGACTGGCTAATGAATTATTATTCATTTTTTCAAATACTACTACTACTACTACTACTACTACTACACTACTACTACTACTACTACATATAGACTAATAATAATAATAATAATAACTGTAAAATCAAACAGCAATTCCTTAACAAGCTTGGTAAGAAATGGCCACTTCATAGCTTTATTGAAAAACTATTCTGATGGTAAGGTCACACACAGTCGTACTCTGCAACATCGTCACTTCCGTAAACATTGTCGGGGTTGCCAGAAAGTTATATCTTCAAATCTGTTACCTGATGCACAATCCATTAGAGTTTTCTTCAATATGCACTCGTCTGAATCACTGCTGCCAACATTTCCAAGCTCAGGGACAAAAACATGGGTCGTGGAGGTCTTACAGGGTTGCCAACTTGTATGTGGAGAGCGAGAACTACTGACAGCACACAAGCAGGATTGCCAACCAATCTGGAAGGCAAGGATCACATAAAACACCGAAGCAGGATTACCAACCAGTTCTGGAAAGCAAGGACCACATGAAACACCTAAACAGGATTGCCAACCGATGAATACCGGAAAAGGAAAACATAAAAATTTGAAAGCTAAAATGACATACAGTTGTTAAAATAATTGATCACTTTAAATTTAGGACAATCCAGTTTGTAGGAAAAGTCGAAATCACGTAAGCAATGGAAAAAAGATCGCCAAGCGTGTGTATAAAAAGCAAGGATCACTGAAAACCATTGAAGGATAACGGACAGGATTACCAACCTGAACGACGGCAGGTGACAAGCAAGAATGACCGAAAACACTCAAGATTGAGGGTCTATAATAGAAAAAATACACTGACGATTGCCGACTTTTATTACATCTTAGACGCAGTTTTGACGAACTGCTGTAAGAAATGAAAACGCAGTGTTGAGATGTTATAATGAAAGCATAGACGCAACTTTAACGACCTGTAATAAGAACGTAGACACAAAAATGACAATAAAATCTTAGACGCAGTCTTGACGACCTGTAATTAAATCATAGACGCAATACCCCACAACCTGTGATCAAATCTTAGACGTAATACTGACCGCCAGTCATAAAATCACACGCGCTAGAGTTGGCAGTCTGTCATAAAAACGCAAACTCAGGATTCCTCTGTGAACTATTCATTGCTCGTTTGACCTCTCCTCGCTATGGCGCGAAAAGAGCAAAGGGTAGTGAACTGGCTTCTCCCGGTTATTAAAAGTGGTCAATCCCCTTCGTTAATTTAACGCCTCAGTGGCGTGATCGGTATGGTCTTGGCTTGCCGAGTTCGATTCTCGGGCATTCCATTGAGATGTTAGGGATGTGTATTTCTGGTGATGGAAGTTCACTCTCGACGTGGTTCGGAAGTCACGTAAAGCCGTTGGTCCCGTTGCTGAATAACTTCTGGTTCCATGCAACGTCAAAACACCATACAAACAAACAAACAACCCCCATCTTTAGTATATCCTACGGACTTAGTTATTCTGGTTTCGATTCAATAGATATCAGCTGGAGGCCAGCTTTTGCTGAGAAAGTGCACCATTCAGTGGTTGTGGCTCTCCGTATTGGGCACCAGTGAGTTAGTGAGAGAGAGCGAGAGAGAGAGAGAGAGAGTAGAAGGGGGTTGTCACGAATCTCAGCGGAGATAGCTTATGCATAACTGAAATGAGATAAATAGAAAAGATAAATTTGATAACGGTGATGTGCTACGACGAAGCAAAATTAAGCCGGGGAAGATACATGCAGTTGGGCGGAAGGGGTGGGCGGAGAGGGGGTGGGGGGAGAAAGCTCGCACGGAAATAGCCAATGATGCATCGGCCAGTGCTTTTAGTGTATGTATAATGGTTTGCTGCAGTGTGTGTGTGTGTGTGTGTGTGTATGTGTGTTTGTGCGCGCGTACGTGTTTGTGTGTATGTGCGTGCGCACGTGTATGTGTTTTGGGGCGGGGATGAGACAGCATACGCGTGGGCGGCGGAATTTTTAAAGACATTGCAAGAGCAAGCAAGCGCCTGCCTGAATCGCGCATGAGCCCTTCTCATCAAAGTTCACATGAGCTTGTCTGCTTCCTCTTGGTAGGTGGGAATGCATCTGGTGGCTTCTTCCGTCAGGCAGAGGAGGCCCCAAGCTGTCGTTCACAGCCATGATAATGATGAGATGGACTGAAAGACTGATTTGGAAATATTTCCAATCCAGTTTTTGCGAAAGTTTACAAGAGCAGTGCAAGTGATCGATTTTTCTTTGGAGTCTGCACTGTGTACGCCCTTTCATCCAGCGGGTAAGGAGGAGCTGGTAGGAAGGGGGAGGGGGAGGGGCGGGCGCAGGGAAGGGTGGCGTGTTGGGAGGTAGAATTGTTGTGGGGGGGAGGGGGAAGGAAAGACAGGGTGAGGCAAGATTTGCTTGAGTAAACTTATCCTAAATTCAAAAACTTTTAACTTTTTTTCCTCTCCTTGGGCAGCATCAAGGTACGCAAAAGCGTATGAAAAAGACAGGGAGAAGCTCTGTTGAGAAGGAACAAAACGTACGTTATAAGAACGTGTCTGCAGTAAAAAAAAAAAAAAAAAAAAAAAAAAAAAAATGGAAATCGCCGGCGTTAGACTTCAAGAACCAGGAAATAAGAATTCGCCAAGAGAAGAGGCGTGTCTTTTCGTTGGAAATCAAACTAGCTTCGAGCTTGATCTCCATCCGTCCACCCGTCCACTTTGACGCATCAGACACCGTAGACGGATGACGCGAGCGATGCCTGCTGTGAAATGTTGACATCGCGACCTCGCCATGGCGTAAAAAGGCGACCTCAATCAAGGAGGAGAGACAGAAGGAAGGAGGTGAAAGTACGATCCAAAAATAGCTCTTCTATGGCAGCGTGGTTGTGGACGCACGGCGAGTGCATAGAGAGAGAGAGGGAGAGAGAGATAGAGAGAGGGTATATGCATGTTGCCAGGACGACCTACGCGTTACCGTCATCTTCTTCATCCTCATCGTCTGCACGTTCATGATGGTGGTGAATGATGAGGATTGCCATCCTCATCCTCATCATTGATGATCACCGGTGTTCTCATGCTCCTCCTCCTCCGTCAGCCTCGTGGTCTTCCTGCTGGCTGGTTTGGTCTGGTCGTTGGGGTACACAGGCTGGGTGCGGCATGGGTCCAGCAGTGCGTCTTTAATCTTATACCATAACCTGAAGTCACTCGTCCCATGACCTCGTACTGCTTGCATAGCGTTCCCTGATTCGTTCCCAAACAATGCGCCGACAGGTGGGGAGGTGGTGGGTTTGGGGGGGGGGGCCACTCGCCATAGATTTTAGGCATTTTAGGGGAAGGGGGAGAGAATCAGGAGGAAGGTAGCGTGTGAGACAGGGGTAGAGACACACGCGCATAGGAGGGGGGGGAAGCATTGTAAGGGGTGGGGGAGGAAACAACAAGGTGAGGTGTTATATGACGTTGCAATTCGGAAAGGGTCTAAGTGCATGCAAGCAGGCGTACAAGCAAGCAAGCAGGCAGTATGGAAGCAAAGCGGGAGCGTCCCCCTCTACTGAAAGCATTGCTAGAAGCTGTACGGGCGATGGGTGAGGTGGGTAACCACCTAATTTGCGTTATATACATATTTTTTTCGTAAGGACGTCAGATGAAGCCACGATGCAAGAAGTAGGAAGAAGGGGAGGAGGAGGAAGAATCAAGGGCGGGAAGAGGAATGGGAATGCTGGGCACTAACCTCCCCTTCCCCCTTCAATACCCCCGTCTTGGGTGGGTAAGTAATGTAGGAGAAATGTGTGTGTGTGTGTGTGTTTCTGTGTGTCTGTGTATGGAGAGGATAGGGTGGTGTAGAGGCAAGGGCAAGGTGGGTAAGGGGACGGGGGGTCGGTTATTGGGCCCGGGGAGTTTCGGTAGGGTGTCAGACATGAGGTTTTGGGGTGTCCCGGTCGATATCCTGCTGGAGGAAAAAGGTGACGGGGAGGAAGGGCTAGACGTCTGCTGCTTCTGCCGGAGTCAGGAGGAGGAGGAGGAGGATGGAAACGGGTGGAGGCTAATGGCGGAAAAAAGGGGATGGGTCTTATGGAAGAGAAGAGATTTTGACCTCACTCAAAGATGAAATGATATAAATTTTCAATGAAGGTCATAATTGCTTGCTTAGGATGGAGATTGATTGCATACGTGGATATGCAGAGAGCGAGAGGCAATAGCAATAATCATGTAAATATATATATATATATATATATATATATATATACATATATAATATATATATAGATATATATATATATATATATATACATACACTCATTTATATACATTTAACTAAATTCTTCTGTTAAAACAGGATACGTCTCAAGTATAGAAGGCCCATTAAAACACTTAAGGACTATATTTCGGTGGCCCGTGTACATAAGATTAAATGTACACATAAATATACATACATATTATATATATATATATTATATATATATATATATATATATATATTATATATATATGTGTGTGTGTGTGTGTGTGTGTGTGTGTTTGCACGCGCATGCGTTTGTACCTTTTCTCTGTAAGCCATTCAAGGTCAGTTGGATATTCTCTGTAACAATATGGAACAGTTCATATTCCTATTTCGATTTTCCCCTTCCGTATATGTTTTTTTTATTTTTCAAATTTATGCTCAATGTCTTTTTATCAGTTCTGTTAATTATTTCCTTTTACGCTATATAACCTTCTGGATGCTATTCAATATCTTCGTTGGAGCCTTTATCATGTAAAGGTATCCATTGCGACGTTATAAACTGTCGTTAATAGCCAAAGTATTAAACGTAATGTTATCAGTCTGATTGTAGTAAATTTTTTTCATCAGATAATGTTTATTTTTATATTTATCAGAGAGGAAATTTCAAGTCTATGTAATACTCAGCCTTTGATTTTATTTGTATTTTTCGTCTTTATCAGGTTTTATTGATTATTTGTTTCTTTTTAGAGGTTATTATGCCTCAGTGGTAAGGAAGTTTTCTTATGCTAGACAATTGGACTTTTATCCACTAAACTTCATTTTCAGTCTTTAAAGGCTAGATTTTTTTTCCTTTTTTCTTTTGCTTCATCAGATAATATTCAGTCTTTCTCATTTGATGATTACAAACTCTAATATTCAAATCCCAACATTAAGTTTTGTTTATTTTTTTTATTATATTTAAATAATATTCTTTTTCTCGTTCAGCGACGCTCTTCGCTATATTAGTCAGTCCTTGAGACATCCGGTTTGATTATAGATTTGCGAATACTATTGTTTGGATCATATTTGCTTCTCTGTTTGACCTTTGACCTTTACCTGTATGTTTACGTTTAACTCCTAGATTGAGTTTTATTTTTTATATAAAGGAAATGTGTCACTTTATTCATATATACATACATATGTATGTAAGTGTGTATATGGATACCATGAACACGTACATAAAATATATATATATATATATATATATATATATATATATATATTTATATAATAGTATGTATGCATATATATATGTGTGTATATATATATATATAAATATATATATATATGTGTATATATATATATATATATATATATATATATATATATACACACACACACACACACACACACACACACGATATGTGTGTGTGGTTGTATAGATAAATGTATTCATACATAATGTAATTTCTACGTGACGAAGAATTTACTGTAAATCCCATGTCATTTTTACTATACATTGTATTTATTATCTTTCCTTTAATATCTTTATTTGTTAGTCCTTTTATTGATCCGTAATAGAATAATGCCACAGTTTTGAGTATGTTTGTTTTCCCCTCCTCCTCTTAGCTTGCTGTTATAGTGTTGTATTCGGTTATATTTTGTGTTTTTCTTGACTTTATTAGCCTTTCTGTTGATTTGTAGTTTACTTCCAGCTACCAAAGAATTACTGTTATTCTTTCTCTTTGCTCATGTTAGCTCTTTCATTCCATTTTTTAATTTGATGTCGATAACGCTAAAGCAACGAAGATAGTTCTCCCCCCCCTTTTTTTTTACATAATGTTCTCTGTATGAACATGGAAGTTTCCAGCACAGAGCTTCATCCATATATCAGCAATGGATTGTTGTCAACTCGAGGGTGATTGTATATTTTCCTAGTTTTCCCATTCTAAGTGCCTTCTTTGTCTATATGCTTGGATACTCTTGTGGCTGTGGCCACTGGTGGTATTTTCACTTTCCTACATACGGCGTTATGTGTGTGTGTGTATGTGCGTGGTGGTCGTGGGTAACAAAATACTACTGTCTGTTCATGTGTAACCGTCCTAAAATAGATTTTAAACATGCATAAAGTGGGTCGTCCAAAAAGAGTTGTTTCTGTGATCGTTTGGAGCCCTTTGAAGTTTCGCAATATATTCAGTTCA
Organism: Macrobrachium nipponense; assembly: GCF_015104395.2. NCBI lineage: Eukaryota > Metazoa > Arthropoda > Malacostraca > Decapoda > Palaemonidae > Macrobrachium > Macrobrachium nipponense. Next base: position 41,376,913 of record NC_087211.1, on the reverse strand, counting down.
TAGGCATTTTTCGCCAACTTACATAGCCGGCTGAATCGTGTTGTCAAAGTATGAATCGTATCTTGTGTGCTTATGCACACCTTTGCCTGCATTCATGTGACCCCGCCGTCCTTTCTGCTCTACTATTGCTCTGCTTTAAGCGTTCTATATTTACCTAAACCTCCCGTCTCTCTCTCTCTCTCTCTCTCTCTCTCTCTCTCTCTCTCTCTCTCTCTCTCTCTCTGTCTCTCTCTTTCTGTCCCCTGCGCGTACAAGTAAAATGAAATCATTACAGTTGCGTTCAGCTACTGCATTCTATTTGGCAACTTCACATTCAAGCGGAAAGCCAATGCAGCACTGCAGTGTCATGATATATATATATATATATATATATATATATATATATATATATATATATATATATATATATATAACACATATACATATACACATATACACACATAGTTATATTGGTATCATTGTCGGTTTTCTTCGAAAGTTGTCGTCAATTTGGCGGTAGTACGGTCGTGAAAATAAATGGCTTACTTTTGTTATAGAGAAGCAAAAAAAAAAAGTCCATTCTTTCATTTAAGGCAGACGGCATGCAAGCAAGCAGACGAAAACATTGCAAGAGGCAAAAGTTGACCTTTAACCGATCAGCGCAGTCACGGGACCCAATAAACGGGTCTCCATACCCTGTGATGTTTACGCCGTATTGATTGGACGAGAGAGAGAGAGAGAGAGAGAGAGAGAAGAGAGAGAGAGAGAGAGAGAGAGAGATACTTGCTTGAATCAAAAGGTATAAAGCACGTCTAGGAATTATAAATCACTGCTATCGAAGGCACAGTTGCAAATCGGACTTAATGGAAAGAGGGTAAAATTGACGCTCCATTCATTCTGTACCATTCGGTGTCTGGAAGTACCTCGACGGCTCATGAAGAAACAGTAGTTGCTAATAATAGCATAGTCGACGTTAATAGTGATTTGAGTCACGATGATGATGATGATACTTTGAAACGAATTGATTTCACGCACTGTTTGGCTTATTAGCGTTATTTCGTGGTGCAACTGCCATTGTATTCGTTCATGCAGACATATCCATTAGATTGCGCAATCAGCTTTGGATGATAATGCAATTAAGAAGAACAAAACTAGTTGGGGATTTTTCTGACTGATTTACTGTCTGTAATACATGAGCGTAGTGTATCACAACGAATCTTGGTGGATTGATACATAGATTGTTTTCATGTAAAGGAGTCTTATTGGGTTCGTACTTAATTATGTTTTGGCACTTTTTTTTTACATCTGTTGTGTTGTCTACTTTTATAAGCATACTTATTCACATATGTATATTACACCCTCTCTCTCTCTCTCTCTCTCTCTCTCTCTCTCTCTCTCTCTCTCTCTCTCTCAGTAATAAACTAAACAAATATATATATATATAATATATATATATATATATATATACTATATATATATATATATTATATATATATATATGTGTGTGTGTGTGTGTGTGTGTGTGTGTGTGTTTTAAATGAATATATTTGTGGCTTAATAGTTCTGAATATGAAAAACCACGCGTGTATGAAGACAAAAATGATTTGGTGTACTTGTATGTACGTAGGCATGTATGATTAATAGGTGTGTGTGTATATACACATTACTCCATGCGCTTTATTGTCAGGAAACCTTATTGCACTAACTGATTTACGTTGCATGAGGTATCATCATTACATGGGCTCGTGCTTTTTATATTTTTCCATTTTATTTCCAATGGACCACGCTCCCCCACTAAGGCGTTTTAACTGCTTGAAGTCTTCCTGCCTCTCTCTCTCTCTCCTATCTCTCTCTCTCTCTCTCTCTCTCTCTCTCTCTCTCTCTCTCTCTCTCACATTATACTGAGTGCATGGAAATAGTCTCTCTCTTTCGGATAGATTAAAATAAACGAACCAAAGATATATATATTATATATATATATATATATATATATATATATATATATATATATATATATATATATATATATATATATATATTTACACGCGTGTGTATATTCTACATTTAAATCAACCGAGAAATCTCTCTCTCTCTCTCTCTCTCTCTCTCTCTCTCTCTCTCTCTCTCTCTCTCTCTCTCTCTCCACGTGCCTTAAAGTCCGCATTATGACCCTTCTGTTAAAGGTCAAACGACAGACGCCGATTGATCAATCATTCTCTCTCTCTCTCTCTCTCTCTCTCTTCTCTCTCTCTCTCTCTCTCAACTCTCTCTCTCCAGCATCCCACGTCATCAGAGGCGCTTCAGGGGTGCTTGTGTAGATGCCCGTGAATTTCGTGTACGTGGATTGTGTGGATTTGCAGTGTGTACGTGATGTGTGTGGACATCAATATTGTGTATGTGAATTAGTTCAGATTGACTTCCGTACGTAAATTCCGTTGTGTATAGTTTTTTTTATGTGAATTAGGTAGTCTATGTAGTCTGTGAATTTCGTGTTCTTGCAGTGCACGTTTGTTTGAGCTTTGAATTGTGTGCCTAGATTTGTTTACGTGAATTGTTTCATCACGAGTATTGGGTGTTATGTCAAGGATCTTCAAGTATGTGAGTGAATTGTGTGATCATGAAATTGTGTCTGCGAAGTGACTTATTATTAATGTATATAAGTGAGCTGTATTATGATGACAGATGTGCCTAGAAATGTGTACATTCGAACTGAGTTTGAATGAATTGCGCATAATCGAATCAGTTGAATAAGTCTGTGAATGGAATTGTCTGATTTGCTTATGTATTCGTTAGTTTTTTCTCTGTATTAATTATATCTACTAACTAGAATATACGTTGCAGAAGTTGTCAGTTTGCAAAGGTGTTGCATGAATTTTACATATAGGGATTTTTTTTCATATACGTATGAATAACTTATGTGAGCGAATTGTATTTTCTTTTTCTGGCGTGTTTCTGTCGCAGGACTTTTCTTTAGGTATTTTTTTTATATTGCACGTATACATTTTTTTATGCCGTGTGGAAATGAATTGTCAACCCGTAAGCTTTGGGTATGAATTCTGTAAGTCAGCAGTTTTTCTCAATTCGGTAATGATTGATGATCCTGAATTCTTGGGTATGTAACTATTATTTGTATATTCCCGTTATTGGATAAATTCGATTAAAATTTTAACCCACTCTCTCTCTCTCTCTCTCTCTCTCTCTCTCTCTCTCTCTCTCTCTCTCTCTCTCTCTCTCTCTCTCTCTCATTACTATAATCTTAAACGTATCACTATCCTGGTCCTATTCTCACTTGGCTAGCAAGAGAAGAAGAGTTCGAATCCTAAGGGAAATCTCACGGGCGCATTTACTATTTGAAATGTGTCTCGCCACAAGCTGTTATTAGTCACTTGCAGTTCTCTACCGTATTTTGGTGTATGTGTATATATATATATATATATATATATATATATATATATATATATATATATATATATATTTATATATATATATACAAATTAGTATTTTTTACATGGCATGGGCATGATATGTTCTTTAACAAAAGCCTTTCATTATTTGCTCACCTCGAAGTACGGGGAATTCCAAGTGATACCCGTTCAGTTCAGTTGCAAGCCTCAAAGAAATCCCTTTGCTCAGCGAAAAGAACGAGAGCTGAGTTTATCCACCCACATCAGGAGGGGACAGCTGCATTAGATGGTTTGCACTGAAAAATTAAAAAGGAACAGCACACACAGATGTAACAAAGAGTAGTAGAATTCGCAGAGTGTGTATGCAAAAATCATCTGAACTGCAAAAGGAAAAATGATGAGAATTTGTGAGTATTATTTTTCATAATCTCATGCACCAGGAAATAGATGCGTTCCAGATTCATTGTAATTACTTCCAGTGGACGCTGCAGCTCGTAGGGACAATTATGCATGATTTATTACAGATATATCATCTCCAAGCTTTTCCCCCTCGGAGGGGCTACTCCCGGAGGGCGCTGCCTTTCAAGTTCTCATTTGTATTTTTGGGTTAATAATGTTAACCCTTCTTTGGGTTGAAATCAGGAATAGTCCATTAATTACCAGGTACTTGATTTAATTCCCAGGTACCTGATTGTCAAGAAAGGCACGTCTGTTTTGCCGGAACATACCCAAATCGGTCTGCCTCCTCCGGGAATCGATCCCGGGAACACTTTGATGTGGCGAGCATCTTAACTGTTAAAGGAAGATGACCAGTATATATAAATATATAATATATATAGATAGTGTATATATATTATATATATTATAATATGAAGACGGTACTGTAAAAGATCATCACTGAAAGGTAAATGAAATTGTTGTATGGTGGCTTAATAACGTAGAGAGAGTGGACTAATAGCATCAACATTGCAACGACCTGGTAAATAAATTGCGCCCCTCTCTCTCTCTCTCTCTCTCTCTCTCTCTCTCTCTCTCTCTCTCTCTCTCTCTCTCTCACGTAGAGTGAAAAATTTAGTCTCGCAAACACATACACACAAACGTAGAGAGATTTAGACTTCTGAAATTTTGAATGAATGTATCGAAAGAGGTGGTGGAACCCTAATATTCCGGAAGATCGAATGTTCCGCAAAATCGAGAGAGCGCCCCATTCTATCAGGAGGTAGACGCGATGCTGATGCTGTGGAAGTTTTCTGCAAGGAGGGCTCATCCCTGATTCCGCAGTTAATGAGTGAACATGACAGTGGCTGTCCAATTTGTTTTCGGTCGAACCCTTGCTTATTTGTTGAAACAGCTTGAATTATCATATATATATATATATATATATATATATATATATTATATATATATCTATATATATATATATATATTATACACACACATATACAGACACACACGCACATACATTCATATCAGAGCAAACAAACAAAAGGGCTACGCATACCTAATCTTTTCCACTCGAAGCCCTTACGAATATAAATGCGGACCGAATCGTTGGCAGGAGCGCACGCACTCTTACACGGATGCAAATAAATCGGATTCTTTTAGCCTTGACTCTTGCATCAAATCGATCCTCCATTCCACGAAGTCGCGACTGGAATTCCAGGTGTACGATTGGCTTTCCGTGTCGTGTTTTTGCGCAGATATTAAAAGTCTTACTGGCACACCTACAACTGCGACTACAGTTTGATTATATACCTGTAGATTTGTCGGCTGCTCCCTCTCTTGTTTCAGCACAGATGTCAAGCCATACACCTATAACTAGTATTAGACTATAATAACGGTCCGTTTCATGTTTTTGCTCAAGTATTAAACCATGTGCCCGTAACTACAATTAGATAATATACCTGCAGATATTTCGCCTGTGTTCTGTTTTCGAACAGGCGTAGAGTCATGCACCTGTTCCTGCAGTTAGGTAATATGCCATTCAATTTACGATTGGGGTTTGTCCTGTTTTCGCTCATATATTAAGTCATATCCCTGTAACTGCATATATTAGGTCATTTACCTGTGACTGCATATGTTAAGTCATTTACCTGTAACTGCATATATTAAGTCATTTACCTGTAATTGCATATTTTGAGACATTTACCTGTAACTGCACACTTCAAGTAATTTACCTGTGATTGCATAATTATGTTAAGTCATTTACCTGTAACTGCTTATTTTAAGTAATTTACTTGTATTTGCATTTATTAAGTCATTTACTTGTAACTGCAATTAGGTAGTATACTTGTAGATTTTCGATTGTCCTTGTCTTCTTGTCACTCAGTTACAAAACATAACACCTGTAACCGCCATTAGGTAATGCACCTGTAGGCCTTTTACTGAAATTTCATACTGTAATATGTACATTTTACAGTTGCATTTAATTTTCCTAGATGGTGTCTTGACCTTCAGTTTTTTATTTCTGTATTTGAAATTTCATCAGTAATTTAAACCTTCACTTGGTGTGTGGTTGTGTATTTGAATGCAGGTATATAGGTTTGTATGTGCATGACTACCCCTGAAACAACCCTAATCTTCGGTGATGTTGGAGCGTGAATTGTTTGCGTAGTACATACGAGTTAAGAGGAAGAATTGAAATGGCCAAAATAGTGGAGAAACATAGCAGTAGTGGCAAATAGGATATATCCTATATGACATGGTACAGCAAAGGGTTTTGAAATGGTTTGGTTGTGTAGAAAGAATGGAGGGAGATGGGTGGTGAAACCCGTGTTTTAATTAGAGTTGTTAGGAGGACAGGGAGATTTACAAAAGACTGGACAGATGAACTGGAAACGGTCATGGAAAGGAACGGTCTAAATACCCAGGAAGCTGATGTTGCTTTTGAAGGCACAAGTGAATCATGCAGTGCGTGTTATAAAGGTCAACGCTCTGCTGACAAGCTAGCTAGCTTTCCATATATATAGGTAGGCTGCTGCTTTGGACATTTTCTTCCGAGTGAGTTCATCCAGGATTCTGGCAAGCAGGGCACGAATGTGGATGCGATTATTGTTGCATTTTGTAAGGCGCATACCTTGTTAAGAACGGTTCAGTGGCGTGATCGGTATGGTGTTGGCGTGCCACCTCAGTGGCCGCGAGTTCGATTCTTAGGCATTCGATTGAGGTGTTAGAGATGTTATTTCTGGTGATAGAAGTTCACTCTCGACGTGGTTCGGAAGTCACGTAAAGCTGTTGGTCCCGTTGCTGAATAACCACTGATGCCAAGCAACGTTAAAACACCATACAACCAAACCATACCTTGTTAAGTGTTAAAAATACAATTCTACATACACACAAACTATAAAATCAAAATAATTAATATAAATATATATATATATATATATATATATATATATATTATAAATCAAGCCACAAATATCTTTCCCTTTAGGTGTAAGTTATTCCCGATGTATTGTGAATTGGATATTAATCGACATTCGTGGCTTAATATTAGTTAATATAAAAAAAAATGTCTCGTGAGTTGACAAATTCTTTATTTAATATATATTATTACAATCTCGACTCTCGAGATTGACAGGTTCTTAAAAATAATAAGCAATTGGGCTGTAATGACTGACGATAGGTGACAAACAAAGGAGGAAGTAGCATAACAAAACCAAAAAGTTACCTTAAAATTAGTTTATTATATACAAAATGTACAAGTGAGTCAGGTCCAGTGATAAACAAATTAAACATACACAATGAATTAAATAATAAAGACAGCAACAGTAATAATCCAATTAAGTGATTCTTGTACAATTCAACAAACAATTTCAAAAGCAGCATAACTAATATAACAAAAGCGACATCATATATAGAGAGGACCACGGTATAAATGAAAAAGCAGTGCAGTACATAAATACATATACAAAATCAGGCAGCATAATACACAAACACATTGAAAAAAAAACAGTGAAATGACTATTACAATAAATGTAAAAACGGCAGCATTATAATAAATGAGAATTAACACTGAAGCGGCATAATGTTACGCAGAGCAAAACGGGAACACTTCCTCAAACAATGAGGACAACAGTCCAATGCCGGACGATCAAGACAGAGCCGATACGGCAACCACCTCGTCCTCGGAGACAATATGGACATCCTCCTCGAATGCTGGACGATCAAGACAGAGTTGACACAACAACCATCTCGTCCTCAGATACAGTATGAAGGTCCCTCTCGACCACTGGATTGTTCCAACACGGGAGGGTTGATACAACTACCGACCTCGTCCTCAGATACTCTCCGCTGCTCTGCTGCCAAGACCGCCTCTCTGAACCTGACTGGTTGTTTCTCCCTCCAGGACCTGACTGACGAGTTTGACGCCATCCAACAGACGTCAACTCGCCAGCAATTAAAAACAAACCAAAGGAGGCAACAATCCACCAAGGGAACAATCGGCAAACGATTGTTCCCAACATATATATATATATATATATATAGATATATATATAGTATATATATATAGATATTAACGTAGCTAATAAACGCGCAACTACATAACATACCAAATAGTATCTTCATGCATCGGGAATCCATTATAAAACGCCCTTTCCCTCCTCCTCACCCCTCCCACTCCCCCCGCCCACTATCAGAGATATGAAGACGTAGGGCGCTATTAATATCAAACGATATAGACACACGTATATCTCTATTTATACTTCCGGAGGTGGGTCGCAGTCGTCGTATATTACGAGCATCGAGCGATTGTTTATATGTTCCCGAGAGAGAGAGAGAGAGAGAGAGCGAGCCTATACTACATCACTCGTGCTCTGCCTCCCCGTTTTTAGGTCGTACAAGTTACGACACGACGCTGCCAAGTGGTTTCAGTCGTGCGTGGAGGACTTCATGGAATAGGTCGTGATGTGATGTGTTTTATTTTTTCATTCTATGCTGTTCTAGTTTTGATTTACTCTCTTTAATTTTTATTGTGTAGTATGTAATGTGTGATGTACGGTTATTGACTCTTGAGTTGGCAGCTAAAATGAGAAGTCTATCTATCTGTCTATTCTATATTATATATATACAGTATGTATATATATATTTACACCATTCTCCTTTGTCCCCTTTTTGGGGTGAAGCTGCTAGCGGCCACGGTATCCTCTCATATATATATATATATATATATATATATATATATATATATATATATATATATATATGTGTGTGTGTTTGTACTAATTGTGGCACACACACACACACACACACACACATATATATATATATATATTATGTGTGTGTGTGTGTGTGTGTGTGTGTATGTATGTATGTATATATAATTTGTGTACTGATCAGAGAAGGTTAGAATTTGCATGTTTAAAAATTTTATCAGTCTCCTCAAAAGCAAAATTCTATAATCTTTCTGGTGGACACTTCTGTATCTATATATTGACAAAAACAGTTATAGAAGAAAATATCCATCCGTATATAAAATTATCGGAAGCATAAAAATATCGAACATGAAAAAAATGTCTTATGGCGTATAAAAATGCCGTAAAAGATATATAAAGAGAACAAGCAATGAAATAAAACTGTAATGGGAAATGCAGGTGCACGCATGCGCGGATGAGCGGCGAGAAACACCTTGAGCCGAAAAAATTAGCGGTTAAATATAACCCGGGTTGGACTGTCTCCGGGGATTCCCCAGGTCTTTTCCAGTTATTGGATTCTCTATCAAATGAAGGAGTTTCAAGCCGCTCCCTTTTTTTTTTTTTTAACGTCATTGTGATGTCATATGCGTGTGAACTTCGATGACCATTGGTCTTGCAACATCATTTACTCAAAAATATAAAGTTCAAATAAGTTAATCCGGGAAAGAAAAAATGTTAAGACGAAATGTGAATTTACACTCTCATTATTATACATCATAATATTTTCCAACGTCAAAGAAATATGTTTGTAAACATGATTGTAGAGAACAGTTCATCGCGTGCAAAATGTACAGCTGAGGGACACTTACTTTTATGGTATCTCAGAATTAAAAATTTATGAAAAGCATTTTCTAAAGCATTCTAGCTATATACAGGCACGCTCGCTCGCTAAAATTAGGCACCAAATGGCTTGATCACAAACACTCCGACGGCAGGAACGCGTGCGCTATACTACAGAGTCACATTAACCGTGCATTTGATGTCTAGGCCCGTCCCTTACGACGCTCCTGATTGGCTTTTGATAAGCCAATCAAAGGGCTGGAAACTCACTCTCAGTCTCTCTCGAAAGTTCACATGGGCAGGATGTGTGTTCCACCTCTCCTGAGGTATACGTTTGAAAGACGTATCCCTCAGGAGAGGAGGAACACACATCCTGCCTGTGTGAACACTCGAGAGAGACTGAGAGTTTCCAGCCCTGTGATTGGCTTATCAACAGCCAATCAGGAGCGTCGTCAGGGACGGGTCTAGACATCAAATGCACGGTTGATGTGAATCTACTATACCGCTGGTCGTTCGATCAGTTAACTGATGAAATGATGGGTCCGGTCATTTCTTGGATGGCTGACTATCAAGGAAAAGCATAGTACACCGTCGGCATGTAAGTGTAAGACCTTTGAATATCTATGGAGCCGGGTGTGGTACAGCAATTTCACCCCTTAAGTGCTAAAAACTGGAAGGGTAACAACCAACATTTTCCGGTGCCACTCCCTCTATAGTTAAAAAGGGTTTTGGATATTATTTATATAGTGTATATATATGCACATACATACACTCACAAACATTAACCTACAATTGTAGTTGAGTATCCAATTCGCGCTAATTGGGGAATACTTTAACCTTTTGTTAAGAATGGCCGAAGAAACACAATTAGAGTTGATAAAATGAAAAAAATGGTTTTATTCCGAAGTATATATTATATATATATATATATTATATATATATATATATATATATACATAAAAATATACATATATATATATATATATATAAGAGATATATATATAACGTGTCTGTGTGTAATGGATCATTATAATATGGCCCACTTGTGAGAGATTATCACCTTAAAAGTGAGAGAAGAAATCGATCCCACCGCGTGGAGAATTACCTTGCTTGTTTCCTGAAAATCCACGGTGCCCAAGTTGACTTAAAGAAGCTGCGGTTGACGCTCCTGGTAGATAGAGATATTCGAAATAATAGTTTATAGCGGCTAGCGTGGAAAAAGGGCCTAACGAGTAATCTCGCCCAGAAATCCTATTGATAACTGGATGATTAAACCCTCTTTGCAGCCACACCCTTTTAAGCGGAAAAGGCGTATGACATACGTGTGCGCGTGTCATGGCGATTAATGGAAGCAGAAATGACTAACGTCCAATTATCTTGTATTAAAAAGAAAAAAAAAAATGCGTGGAAGCGTTTTCCAGCTGATTGTACACAAGAGCTCGGAGCCACCTACGCATACGTCACAGATGCATACACGGAACAATTTCGTCGAGCTACGTGTCAAGTTAGCGCGCGCGCATGCATCTCACGCCGCGCTCGCCTGCCGCGTTCCATTATCCAGGGACCGTGATAAAGAGAAATTTATAGATGCCCCTCATCATATTAACAACTTGTCCAAGCTCATTAACCACAGAAACCGGCCATTATGCTTCTCCTTTTTACCGCTTTGGAGGAAAGACCTTTTGCTCGCGTCTTTACAGAATCGGGTCTTTACAGAAGGAGGAGGAGGAGGAGGGAGGTTAGGAATAGGGGGAGGAGGAGGGAGGAAGGAATAAAGGAAGGAAGGTGTAAGAGGGAAAATTAGAAGGACGAGGATAATTAGGGAGAGTATGGATGATGAAAGATGGAAAAGAGAAAGGAATAATGAAGAAGGAATATAAAATGAACGGAGTCGAAAGGATTAGGGGGATGGCCGAATGGAGAGGCAGGGGAAGGAGGAAGAAAGAAGGAAAAATATAATATAGCGAAGGAAGGAGGAGTTATGAACGAGAATAAAAAGGAGGAATAGGGAAGCTAAAAACAAGACGAGTAAGGGAAAGATGGCGAGGAAGGTGTGAAAGGAAGAAAGGATTAAGTGATTGGAAGATGAGTGTGGCGTGACAGTAGCAGTGGTCATCAACACTGAAGATGCCGAGTGGAAGGAATAGGAATTTAATTGTTGTTGGTAGTGAGAAAGAAGCACAACAGTAGGAGGAGAGAGTGAAAACAAAAAGGAAGAGAGAAGAGAAACTAGTAGCAGGATAATACTGCAGCTACTGGAAGAGGAATTGGAGGAAAAGGAATAAAGAAACTGGAAGAGGAATTGGAGGAAAAGGAATAAAGAACTGTATAGAAGAGGTAAATGTAAAAGTTGCAAGAAAGGCAGTATTTTAGAGAGAGAGAGAGAGGGGGGGGGGGCGAAGTGTCATTGAGGTGAAAAATAAAGAATAATCCGGAAGTATATTCCATTGCTTAATCCTTTTACTACTACTACTGCTGCTACTACTACTACTAATAGTAAAAATGTTAATAATAATGTTGGCAGAGCTTTTTGTCTTTCAGTAATCAGTAAAGACGGTGCTTGGATTGGTGGCCGCCCAAAGGCGTTAGACGCTGTGGGCTGATAACCTAGTGTCTATCTTATTTCTAGAGGGAAGGCCAGAAATTGCATCCCTGATTATTATTTGCTTAGAATTGAAAGGTTACTAAAATCTAATAAAAAAGTTTGAGAACTATAGACACACTGGTGTTTTCATGCAATGCAGCTAAACCTTTCTCAAGTTTTCATTCATTTCATTTCCACTTGGACTTCATATTGACCCGTTGTCGCTATCTCCAGAGCCCAGGATGTATGTGGCAAAAGTATATATAAGTCATGTGTTTGAATTATTATATATATATATATATATATATATATTTATGATATAATTATATATATTATATATATATATATTATATATATATGAAATTGTAATAGCCACAATGCCCTCTTAACTTCTTGAATTCTTTGCTCATTTTTGGATACGCTTGTCACTACAAAGCCTGAAGATCCAAGTTCGAAGTGACCAGTAGATTCTACATATATATTATGTGTGTGTGTGTGTTTGTTTACATGTTGCCAAGCTTGTCTTGAACGAATAGTTGCGTGTCTGTACATTTTTAATGTTGCCTAGTCGTCTAGCGTGAATAAAAAAATAATTTTTTTTTCAAGTTTTTTGTTGTTTATCTGCTCTCTTTCTTCGAGTTGTAATGGTAGTATTTATTTATTTTTTATGCGTTGTCATGTTAATATCTGCTGCCAATGACATCAGGAATATTGCAGCGTGAGAGTGCCGCTCACATGAAACACTTCTTAGACGATCGGGGAACTTTCCCACGCTACCAGCATCATGTGTCCGTCTCTCTCATAGACATACAGACAGAGAGAGAGAGAGAGAGAGAGAACAGGGACACACGAATGTTCTATCTCTCACACCCACACAGCCCACATGGCTGACGGGTATAAATGGCATCCCATATACATTGTACGTATGTCCCTTGGGGATCTCACTTTCCCACACATCTTAAACACTGGAATGTTTTGAGAGGAAGAAAGAGAGAGAGAGGCTCTCTCTCTCTCTCCCTCTCTCTTATCATAAATATATTATCTAAATATACATATATATATACATAAAAAAAAAAAAAAAATATATTATGTATATAAATATATATATATATATATATATATATTATATGTATGTATATATATATATATATATATATATATATATATATATAATATATATATATATATATATCTCGTCCCCAATATGAAAAGATTGCACAAAACTATAATAAAGTTCAAACGGTTAGGATTTATTTAATTTTCACTGTAATTATCTTACCGTTTTAACGATACACCTAATAATTAAAAAGATTGACTTTGATAAATTAGGTAACGGTACTAGTATGAGCATGGATCACATTATCAACAGCCATGATAATAGTTGTAGCAGCTTGATATTAGTAATAGCAAAAGTCTCATTAGTGGTAGTTGTAATGGTAATTACGCATTTACACCGGAAAAGCAAACTTTGCGTTCCAAGTACGTTACATATTTAGACCTTCCTGCTTTTTTATTTTCAAATCAGTGATTTAATTTGTATGATAGCAAGAAATACCCGCCTCTTTATTTCCCCTCCTTTTAAACCCTCATTTTCACCTCCCCTGACCTTCCCCTCATCTCCTAAGTTAACTATACACCTTGTATATATTTATGGAAGGTTCACGCTGCCCTGACCTTTTTGCAACAAGCAGATAAATGTTAAGGTTGCTTGCTTTCAGGTTTTGATATGCTTTTAGGCGTATGTTTCCAGTGACCTTTTCTTTGTATGTTTGTGTTGTTACTCCGTTTACTGTACTTTGTTTTGCTCTGCTGATTAAAAATTGCAGTTATGTTTTGAAGTTACGGACTTGAAATATCAATACATATCAGCGATTCGCTCGTTTGTAAAATATATATACATACATACATACATACATACATACATACAATACAACATACATACGTACATATATATATAATATATATATATATATATATATATATATATATATATATATATATATATAAATATTACATGCGTGCGCTCACACACACACGCGCACACACATTTCACTCAAAGCTTGGCACTTGTTTACGCTTAATAATAGCTCACCCCAGCTATTTCTATTTAGCCTTTAGGAATATGTCGCATATGTTTACTGGACGCGCACGACCTTGATGATAATTGTCTTTCCTTCACAGTTCTATCGTCATCGGTTGCTGCTTTTTTATTATTATTATTATTTATTTGTATATGAGTTTGGACACACACGAACTTGGAGTTTTTAATTGTCAGGACTGACCTTGTTGTGAGTTCTATTTTCTGACCTCCCGTCTTATGCTACCTCCTGTCCCCGCTAGCTTTCGTCGCCGTCTCCTGCCTACAGTTGTTCTGTCTGTCTTGTGTATCTGGCTTTAAATGTATCTGCCTTTCTGTGTTTTACGTTTCTTTGCTGAATTTAATATTGGGCGAATACAGTAAATGTATTTTAGAAGTTGGAAGTACATTGGGCTATATATATATATATATATATATATCAATATATATATATATATATATATTATATATATATATATATAGTATATGTATATATGTATATATATATATATATATATATATATATATATGTTTGTATATGTCTATATATGGTATATATGTAGATTTGGTTGTTAGTTTGTGTGTGTGTGTGTGTGTACTTGCATACACCCGAGCCTCAAAGGAAACTCTCCAGTTACGAACATCGCCATATTCGTGAATGTTGCATCTTTCACAAAAAGTTCAATAATAAGAGTGAGCTAAATGTTTGTTATTTCCATAGGTTGTTTTAATAATCCAGTGCTATAATTATAGTGGAGACTAGATTTATATAAACCGTCCGCCCTCGTTTCAAGTCTTATTTTTTCTTTCTCTTTTATGGTTCTTGTTTTCGTTTGAAGGAACGTTTGGGAAAAGAAAAAAAATAGAAAAGATAAGTACTGACAATAAAGAGATTGTCGGGTCGAATCAACAGTGATGATGATTTAATAGCTGTGGGAAGAAGGTAAATTCTCTCTCTCTCTCTCTCTCTCTCTCTCTCTCTCTCTCTCTCTCTCTCTCTCTCTCTCTCTCTCTCTCATAATGTCGCATAATTGTACATTCTGTTGGCCTGGCTGTCTACCTACCTTTGTGTGTGTGTGTGTTCGCGCTCGCGTGTGTGTATATTATCTATCTATATAATATATTATATATTAATATATATTATATATAGATATATATTATTATTTTAATAACCTTGATCACGTAATATATAAAATGTGATGCTACGCATAAATAAAGGTAATGCCACGGAGGAAAATGAAAAACGAGAACTGCCGAGATCTTTCGGTATTAGTGCCCATTTACTATATGCAAGACTGATCAGAACAATGAAAAACACAGTACAGGTAATCATATGCAAACGGACATTACAAGATTAACAGGTCTAATTCACTATCAAGAAACGAAGAAACACGCGTGGGCTAAATTAAAGATTTAAAATTAGCCGCCCGCACGTGGTCACAGGTAATTTAGTCAGAAAACAAAAAACAAAATGGCTTATGCTGTAGTTTTACAACTAATCATAATGTGGTTGTGACCAAGTTGTTCATAGGCGACGATAGCAAAAATGATCGTATATGCCTCTTTGTTTTTCAAAATGTAATGTTTTCTGACTAAATTACCTGTGACCACGTGTGGGTGGCTGCTTTTAAATCTTCAATTTAGTTCACGGGCGTTTTTTTCGTTTCTTTAAAGTGAATTGGACCTCTTGTTAGTCCTGTAATGTCCGTTTGTATATGTTTACATGTACTGCGTTGTTCATTGTCTTGCCTATAGTAAAGGGTCGTTAAGACCGAAAGACCTCGGCAGTTCCCGTGGCATTATATTTATATATATATTTATTTATTTCATAGTGTGCATGTATTTTTAATCTATGTATGTATTCACGTTTTACCTCTGATAAATGGAAAATATTGAAATTCAGAACTGTAACTGCTGACTCATGTATATTAAGTTTCCACAGCCTCTGCTGCAACACTGAAGGCTTACAAGCAGCATATCAGCAACCCCCCCCCCCCCCATTTTTTCCCTCTCAAACCAGGTCGCTCACTTCTTGCTTGCATTGCTGCATTTCCTCAATATTTAAACTTTTATCAAAGCACCTCATTAGCTCCATGTTTCCATTATGTTTTTGGTCTTGCCCCGCCTTAACATAGCTTGCATAGCCTTCACCAGCCTCTGTAACTTCTCTCCACAATTACCCGCTGTCGCTATGTCATCTGCAGTCATCAGCTGCTAATTTTTCCATTCACTGTCTTTTCTCTGTCCCACATACTGGTATCCACTTGCCTCATCCCCGAACTCTCTCCTAATTAAGCAATAATAGAGACATGAGATACCCTCATATTCTCTATCCTGTAGAAATTATTCTAACATTTCGTATTCTAATGTCAAAACTCTAAAGATCTAAATTAACTAACTATATATATATATATAATATATATATATATATATATATATATATATATATATATGTTTCTTTGTCCTTCCTGGTCACTTAGTTTTCTTTCATTGAGGCGCTAGGTTGGCTTTAACTTTTATGTCACGATTTTGTTATATATTTTAACATTAATAATTTTACAGAGTCTTTTGTATTGATTTTAATTGTTGTTTCTTTTGTATTTTAGCCCTGATGATGAAGCCATGCTCTGAAAAACGTTGGCTGGAAATAAAATTGTAAAATTCATCACCACCTTTTCGTCCCCCTATTTGCACTATATGTATATAATTTAAATATTATTTATATACTATATATATCCATATATATATATATTTATATATTATATATATATAATATATATATAATATATATATATATTTATAATTTATATATATATATATATATATATATATATACTAGTATATGTGTAGTATGAAATACATAGCTTACATTTAATTATATATCCGGCATCACATATTTTTCCCTCCCTCCTGTGGTACTTATCTCATCTCCCCCATCTTTCCTCACCTTCTCCCGCTCTTTCTAACACGATTCTCATGCCCCTATGTGCCAAGTTTTGTTGTAAAGAGGCTGAGGAGATAGAGGTGGGGGTGCCGGGGGTGGGGGGGGAGGGAATAAAGTTTGTTTGATGGGAGGGAGTAGTTTCATTAAAAGGGGGTGGGGGTGGTCGGGAGGAGCAGTTTGTTTTCTGAGGGTGTGGATGCGTATGCCTATTGCGTACTCTGACGGTACCCCCAACCCATCCATCATTCATATTTGCCTTCCAACCCTTCACCACTTGATAGAGAGAGAGAGAGAGAGAGAGAGAGAAGAGAGAGAGAGGGGGGGGGTTGGGGGGAATTTTATTACATTTGTCACATTATTTTTTGTGGTGAAGATGAGATTAACAGAGCAATCGATATTTTGCCTAACTACATCAATTATAATATATATATATATATATATATATATATATATATATATATATATATATATATATATTATATATATATATATTGCCTAACTACAGAGAACGAGCGACAAGAAATAGATATGAGGGAGAAAGAGAAAGTGAACAGCGTAATGAAAGAGAGAGAGAGAGAGAGAGAGAAGAATTCCCGAATGAGAGTCGCCAAATGAAAGAAGAGAGAGAAAGAGAGCACATCATTCATTTAAAGAGAACGAGAGAGCGACATGTGTTTTGAGAAGAAGGAAAAATTTATAGAGAAATTTATCTCCAGCTGGAACTCACACTAGTTGTATTGAGTAAAAGCAAACATTCGATGTGGTATGTTTGCGGGTGTGACTGTTAAAACAGATCCACGTCAGCCTGCTAGTTACTTCGAGATAAAAACCGGTTGATATGTCAGTCATTTTAGGATACATACATACATCGTGTGAAAGAGTAAGTACTCTACAATTAGGAGATTATGGAGAGAATAAAGATTCCTCATAAGCATAGCAGGTGCGTCACCAGGTATTTGAGTATTTTCTTAAATTATTACTTTAAGAAATTAAAAAAAAATGCATACCTTGATTTTTTTTGTCAACTTGTATCTTGTTTATCGGTGGCTTATATATATTTTAGTACTGTACCCATGTTTTTCTTCAAGATCCTTTTTTATCTTGGTTTTTTTATTGGATTTTTTTTCCTATTGAAGAAGGCTTTGACTTGTCACCGTAAATCACGCGTTTGTGGCGCTTATTCATGGACTTCACATGTGATGTTTTTTTTTTTTTTTTTTTTTTTTTTTTTTTTTTTGTCTTATTTATACATTAATCTTTTTTTATTTTTGCATAAGGTTAGGAATGTGTAGAGGGTGGGGTACGAGGCCGGGGGTGGGGGGGAAGGGGGCGGAGTTAGGCATAAGGGCGTCTGCTATAAAAAAAAAAAATTAATCAAAGTTTACTTTTGGGCTAGATTGAATAAGCGGAGGGTTAAGCATAAATTAGAAAAAAGCCAGTAGATCTAAGGGGTCACCTTGAAAAAGATCTAAGGGGTCATCTTGAAAACATTTTTTTTTAATAACAAACAATAACCATATTAACGATAGTTTTATAATTGATGATAATGTAGTTGTGACCAAGTTGTTCATGGGTGAGGATAGTGAAAATGATCGCTGCAATGGCAATGATAGAATAGCGAGCTTGTTGTCGTGCGCTACTCGTGGTGAAGAAACTCGGAGCTGCTGTCTCCCCTGCCCTTCCATCCCCTCTTACCCTTCCTCCACCCTGGGCTGACAAACATGTTTGCAGGAGGAAGTTGGATGTCTCCAGTACCCTCCCGTTCCCTTACCTACCAAGCCCCCACCCTTGTTTGCAGTGGGTGGGTGGGTGTGTCATGTCTCCCGTACTGTCAATCGGTTGAGGACTAACAAGATCCACTAGGATTTTGTTAGAGATAGAGAAATAGATACTGACAGGCGTACTGTTGCAAATCATTTATTCCTTATTTTCATTGAACTATTACAATAATAACTACAGTTACGACGGCCGTAGATTTGTTGTTGTAATTGCTCATATTATATGACTAAGGGTTAGCGGATGCATGAGAAGCTAATATGAACATAGAAATTGATATAAATTAATATCAAATGGGGATTATCACATAGATAAACGCTTCCAGATCAACAGAAAATCGATCAGACAGTTGATAAGTGGTTAGAAAACCGATTAAGGAGAATATATAAATACGGTGTTACATTAGAAAAACATTGAATGTCCGATAACGGAGGATCCAGCATTATTATTTTTGCTCTCACTGGTATTCAATGTCGTCTGTAAACAAAAGATATTCTACAAGATCTAGGATTCTAGATAGCCATCCCGGAAGGTCCTCCTCACAGAGAGCGTGGAGACCATCTTACCACTCCGTGTGTGTCCTAGTTTTTGTATGTATAATCCAGTCGTTTTTATTTTATGCCGTCAGGAGGCCGCTGCAAAAAAAAAAAAAGAAAAAAAAAACCAAGCGTGTTTTTGTACGGTTCTTTATCTCGGAAATATGTCAGCTTGAATTATGCAGATTCCTCTCTGTCCATATATTCCATTAGTTTCCATCTCACTGCCGTAAATACGCTCTTCGCGGCCCTGGGAGGGAATCTGGGTTGGGGATTACTTCGTAGAGACCTTCTCTGTTTGTTTCGCAATATCGGTATATTTTCCTCGTGTCTCACTTCACCAGCGAGTGTGAACTACATCAGTTTATCGACCACTCGGAACTTCATTTATTGCTTCGTTTAGGAGAAGCACTGTGAGTACAAGAGAACGACCCGAAGCGTTCCTTCCTCGCCCGGGGCAGAGCTCAGTCTGGTCCTCGATGTTAGCCAAGGGTACTACAGTATTCACTGCACAAGAAAAAGACGTGTGTCTCCTAAGAGACAAGAAATTAAACGCGCTAGTGATATGTCTAGAACAAGATAGCACTCTCTCTCTCTCTCTCTCTCTCTCTCTCTCGTCCCCCTCTCTCTTCTCTCTCTCTCTATATATATATATATATATATATATATATAGTGTTATATATATATATTTATATATATATATATATATATATATATATATATATATATATATATACTATCACGCGTCATGAGATAAAGTTGCTTGCCCCGTAACCCCGCCCCGCCCCCCTTTTTTTTTTCTTGTCTTTTTTTTTTTTTTTTTTTTGGTTGCGATCAACGCTCGTCATGGTACGAGTGTGTGTGTAAGTGTGCGAACGCGCCTGTGTGCTTGAGTCCTTGTGTGTGTGTGTGTGTGTGTGTTTAGATATTCTTTCAACTTTGTAAATTCGTGAGCAGTGTAATAGCGCAAAACACAAGCACCGTCATCTCTTTACGTAATAGATATCTCTTTTGCCTTAAAATAGATTGCCCTTCGTTGTTCTGTCCTTGTCCTGATACGGAGTAATTTACAGCTTCGTGTTTTGCTAAAGAGCCCCCTTCCCTCCCTCCCTCCCTCCTTGAAGTAATGTGACTCCGGAGGGTCGTGCGAAACCGCTGGGGTATAGGTGAGATTTATTAGGCGTTTTTTTTTTTTTCTGTGTTTACAATGATGGCTTGTGTTTACTGTAGAATGTATTTTTTCCCTGTAAAGAGTAGAACTAAGAATGTATATTTTTTCTATATTTCTCTCTTTGTGTGTGTAATAATAGTACACACACACACACACACACACACATATATATATATATATATATATATATATATATATTATTGTGTGTGATGTATGCATATATATACCTATGTTTATGTGTGTATATCATGATTATCTTTCCCAGTCTCTGTCTCATCCTCGTTACATATCTCTCTCTCTCTCTCTCTCTCTCTCTCTCTCTCTCTCTCTCTCTCTCTCTCTCTCTCTCGTCTCTCTCCTCTCTCTCTTCTCTCTCTTTATCTCCGCACATGCCATCATGTTTACGACTACTGCCAGCGCGTGCGGGACTAAGCAACTTGCCAAGATCCGTTACGAATCCTCGTATGATTGCAAGCACGCGACAACAGAAGGCATGAAAGGGCTCCGTAGTGGATCGGACATTCCTCATTTTGACAGGTGGCACGTGTCGCTCTATTTTCAATAACAGGGGGAACCTGCAAGCGTACCAGTTTACGATCTGCATACAGTTTAGAAGGGCCGGGCGCCGGGTTGGAGTGTGCTCGTGGATCGGGTGGGCTGAAATTGTCGGCTCCGGGAGGGTGGATGGGGTGTCTCGAATATATTTTATTCCTGCCAGATAGATAGGGTCAAATTTATTGCTTTCTAGAGATTGAGGGAGGGTTGAATTTATTGTTTTCTAGCAGATATATAGTTTTTTTTTCGTGAACTCGGATAGATGGAGAGGGTGTATTATGTATTTGTGTGTAATGAATTGTTGTTATGAATGGATATATAATTCTGTTTCGTTGTCATTTTTAGCACTAGGAGAAAAGAAGAAAAGATATAGACTTCATGTCATATTATGATGAATAACATGACTCCCAAGATGGAAGTCTTCAAGCCATTCTGTGTGACAATATTCTTCCGGTAAAGGGAATGCGCTGTAAATACGTGTTGTGTAAAAACATTTCACGATAACTCAAGGTTTTCGTAGAGTGTCGGGAGTAACAAGTGAAGATAGGATTAGAAATGAGTATATATGAGGATCGACAAAGGTAGTTGAAATATCATAGAAAATACAGGAGGGAAGGCTTCGATGGTTTGACGCCAATTACGAAGAGAGGAACATCATGTTCGAAGACATACGATGGAGATGGAAGTGCAGGGTAGAGAAGGAAGGAGAGAAGACCAAGCAAGAGATGGCGTGATTGTGTAGGGGAAGATATGTTATGGAAAAGTATTAACGAGAACGATGCACAGGACAGAAATCGATGGAGAAGACTCATTCACAACGGCGACCCCATATAAAAATGGGTAAAAGCTTGGAAGAAGAAGAAGAAGAAATAGAACATGTCCAATTTTATCTGAACCTTGGGTTTGAGAGGAGGTTATGCTTTTACCATGTCTAGTTGAGTGTTCGGTCTTTCTGGTTCCAAAGTATCTCAAAAAGTTATTATAAACGAGCTTGATGGTATACGCTGCACTGCGCTGGAAACCGGCGGTGTTCATCATGTCTCCCAAGCGCCTCAGTGGCGTCGTTGGTATGGTATTGGCATCCCACCTCGGTGGTCGTGGGTTCGATTCTCGGCCATTCCATTGAGGAGCGAGAGAGGTGTATTTCTGGTGATAGAAGTTCACTCTCGACGTGGTTCGGAAGTCACGTAAAGCCGTTGGTCCCGTTGCTGAATAACCACTGGTTCCATGCAACGTAAAAGCACCATACAAACAAACAAACAAACATCATGTCTCCCCTACCCTCCCGATCTTCTACCTACCCCGCCCCCACCCGGAGCAGACAAACAGGTTTGCAGGAGAAGGGTGGATGTTTCAAGTTTCCAGCATCCCTCCCCGATCCCCTACCCACCCCACTCCTCCCAGGTCGGACAAAAAGGTTTGCAGGTAGAGGGGTGATGTGTCTTGTCTCCCCTTCCCTCCCGATCCCCTACCAACCCATCCTACGTCCGGGGCGGACAAACAGGGTTACATGAGAAGGGTGGATGTGTCTTGTCTCCCCTACCCTCTCTATCCTCTACCTACATCGCCCTCACCCGGGGCGGACAAGCAGGTTTCTAGGAGGAAGGTGGATGTGTCATGTTTCCCCTACCTACCATTTCCCCACGCGGGGCGGACAAACAAGAACAATCCTCGTGTATTTTATTATCATAGATAGATATTGGCTAATTTTCGTTTATTAGTGGGATACAGGTACAGAAATAGTTGACTGGATATTGAGTTTATTTTACCGGTGGAGATTGCGCTTCCTCACAGACTTAACACTTACGCTAATTGATATACTAAGAAAACCTATTGGCAACGAGCTCAAATGCGAAGTTGGTGTCGAATTCTTATCATTAACAAGTTAGTGTTTGCAATCTTAGAAGCTCCAGTTTGATCTCATTATACGTCATACGGAAATGAGTTGAGGACGTGAGTTGTTTTGTATATTATGTATTCAACTCCTTTGATTTTGTGGATTTCAAGTATATCTCTTATCGTAGATTTTTTGTTCATTTGAGAAATTGAGACGTCATCGCTGACAGTTTTTCGTTATCATTTCCGTGTTTACTGTATTCTGAAATATCTTTCATTTCATTATTCCAATACGTATTTGACATTTATAACACTTGTATGGTTTCCTGAATCTACTCGACGTTTATCATTATAGTTCAATATATTCAGTTTGTGAACAAAATGAAAATGATGTCCATAATTAAAGAAGAAATAAAAATGTCAAACAAACCACTTTTACCATCCCATGATACATGGAAATATTTTTTGGTTGATTTTAAATGTTGGAATCCTGTCTCTTGATATTTTTTGGTTGATTTTAAATGTTGGAAACCTGTCTCTTGATATTTTTTGTGTTATATAAATAGCATGAAACACTCAAAATAGTTGTTTGATCAATCTCAGTCATCAATGCAATTAAATTTATATTTTTATTTTGTAATAATAAGAGACAGATAAGAAATTCGGTGTAATTCAAGCGATTGAAATCATCGATATTTTTAATCCTTGATGACTAACGTTAGTCATCAATACCTTGAAGGAAAAAATTTAATTAATAATGAATAACAGTGTAGGAAATTACGAACAGTTCTAGTGCCTAAAGCAAGTTTATTTATTCTTTTTCATTTTAACACCAAATGAAACCTGGCTTTTGTCATCGTTGCCCCTGAAGCTCCCTTTTTTTTTTTTTTTAGATGATAAAATACAAGAGTAAAAACCTTCAAATAATTCAAGCTAACCTGACATTTGTTCATTAGCGCCCTTGGGAAAAAAATATTTCCTGAATTATACAAGACTTAGTAAGGACCGAATAATTCAAGCTTTTGAATTTTTTCTTTTTTTTGCAGATTCGTTCTTGATATTAGATTTTTTTATTTACCCTATAGTAAACGACTAAAGGAATCTTGGAATAATTCAAGAGAATTGATTTTTTTTTTTTTCTTTTGCAGATTCATGATATTTTTTTTATTTCCCTTATAATAAACGGCTGTAACGGAATCTTGGAATAATTCAAGTACTTTAAGTCCTTTATGCAACCTGTCCTTATTTGTGAATACGTTAATAAAATTCTTATTTATTTTTTATATAAATGTTCAAGAGCTCAGTCTAATTCATTTGACCCGTGTTGTCTTTTATTATTATTATTATTATTATTATTATTATTATTATTATTATTATTATTTAGTCCATCACAGTCCTCCAATTCGACTGGGTGGTATTTATAGTGTGGGGTTCCGGGTTGCATCCTGCCTCCTTAGGAGTCCATCACTTTTCTTACCATGTGCGCCGTTTCTAGGATCACACACTTCTGCATGAGTCCTGGAGCTACTTCAGCCTCTATTTTTTTTAGATTCCTATTCAGGGATCTTGGGATCGTGCCTAGTGCTCCTATGATTATGGGTTCGATTTCCACTGGCATATCCCATATCCTTCTTATTTCTATTTTCAGATCTTGATACTTATCCATTTTTTCCCTCTCTTTCTCTTCAACTCTGGTGTCCCATGGTATTGCGACATCAATGAGTGATACTTTCTTCTTGACTTTGTCAATCAACGTCACGTCTGGTCTATGTGCACGTATCACCCTATCATTTCTGATACCATAGTCCCAGAGGATCTTTGCCTGATCGTTTTCTATCACTCCCTCAGGTTGGTGCTCGTACCACTTATTACTGCAAGGTAGCTGATGTTTCTTGCAGAGGCTCCAGTGGAGGGCTTTTGCCACTGAATCATGCCTCTTTTTGTACTGGTTCTGTGCAAGTGCCGGGCATTCGCTTGCTATGTGGTTTATGGTTTCATTTTTCGTATTGCACTTCCTACATATGGGAGAGATGTTATTTCCGTCTATCGTTCTTTGAACATATCTGGTTCTTAGCGCCTGATCTGGTGCCGCTGTTATCATTCCTTCAGTTCCCTTCTTGAGCTCTCCCCTCTGTAGCCATTGCCAATTGTCATCGCTGGCTAATTCTTTAGTCTGTCTCATGTATTGTCCGTGCATTGGTTTGTTGTGCCAGTCCTCTGTTCTGTTTGTCATTCTCCTTTCTCTGTATATTTCTGGGTCTTTGTCTTTTGTTAGTCCTTCTTCCCATGCA
This sequence comes from Macrobrachium nipponense, assembly GCF_015104395.2. Lineage (NCBI taxonomy): Eukaryota > Metazoa > Arthropoda > Malacostraca > Decapoda > Palaemonidae > Macrobrachium > Macrobrachium nipponense. Next base: position 41,351,785 of record NC_087211.1, on the reverse strand, counting down.
CCCTTTAGCCACTCGTCTTCACTGATTTTCAAGATATTTCCACCAGTGCTCTGTTTTCGATGTTGTGACGCAGTCCTCTATACTTAGTAGTTTCCTCTCCCTCCTTCCTTTCGTGTTATGTATAGTCTGTCCGTATTTGCTCTTGGGTGTAGTGCTTTGTGTATTGTCATATGTTTCCTGGTTTTCTGATCTATGCTGCGGAGTTCTGCCTTCGTCCATTCCACTATTCCTGCGCTGTATCTGATTACTGGCTACTGCCCCATGGTGTTTATGCTTTTATCATATATCCTGCATTGAGTTTTGACTTGAGTATCGCCTTGAGTCTCAGCATATATTCTTTCCTGATCGTGTCCTTCATCTCTTGGTGCTTTATATCCCCTCCTTCCATTATTCCCAAGTATTTATATCCAGTCTCATCTATGCGTTTGATGTTGCTCCCATCTGGTAGCTTTATCCCTACAGTTTTCGTTACTTTGCCTTTTTGTATGTTGACTAAGGCGCATTTTTCTATTCCAAACTCCATCCTGATGTCCCCAGATACAATCCTTACTGTCTGGATTAGGGTATCTATTTCCTTGATGCTCTTACCATACAGCTTGATGTCATCCATGAACATCAGATGGTTGATTCTGTTGCCTCTTTTCTCGAGTTGGTACCCGGCATCCATCTTCTGTAGTACTTTTGTCATGGGAATCATGGCTACTACGAAGAGTAGTGGGGACAGTGGAGTCGCCCTGGAAGATCCTCTCCTGATATTAACCTCTGCTAGTCTTATTCCAGAGCTTGTAAGTATTGTATTCCAGTTGCGCATGTTGTATTTTTGAGGAAGCTGATGGTGTTCTTTTCCTCTGCCCATATATTTTCAGGCATTCTATTAGCCATGTGTGTGGTATCATTTCGAAGGCTTTCTTATAGTCTATCCATGCCATGCTGCTTAGATTGGTTTTCCTTCTCCTACTGTTCTTCATTACCATTTTGTCTATCAGGAGCTGGTCTTTTGTGCCCCTACACTTCCTTCTGCAGCCTTTCTGTTGGTGGGGGGATGGTGTTCGTCTCCTCTAGGTAGTTGTATAGCCTTTCACTGATGATACCTGTTAGTAACTTCCACATTATTGGTAGGCAGGTGATAGGCCTGTAGTTACTGCTATATTTCCCTTACTATTATTATTATTATTATTATTATTAGTTATTATTATTATTATTATTATTATTATTATTTTATACATTTATTTTTTATATAAATGTTCAAGAGCTCAGTCTAATTCAAGTTAATTTGACCAGTGTTTTTGTCTTATTATTATTATTATTATTATTATTATTATTATTTTTTTTTTTTTTTTTTTTTTTTTTTTTTTTTTTTTTTTTTTTGCTCTATCACAGTCCTCCAATTCGACTGGGTGGTATTTATAGTGTGGGGTTCCGGGTTGCATCTTGCCTCCTTAGGAGTCCATCACTTTTCTTACTATGTGTGCCGTTTCTAGGATCACACTCTTCTGCATGAGTCCTGGAGCTACTTCAGCCTCTAGTTTTTCTAGATTCCTTTTCAGGGATCTTGGGATCGTGCCTAGTGCTCCTATGATTATGGGTACGATTTCCACTGGCATAAAATCCCATATCCTTCTATTTCTATTTTCAGATCTTGATACTTATCCATTTTTCCCTCTCTTTTTCTTCAACTCTGGTGTCCCATGGTATTGCGACGTCAATGAGTGATACTTTCTTCTTGACTTTGTCAATCAAAGTCACGTCTGGTCTGTTTGCACGTATCACCCTATCCGTTCTGATACCATAGTCCCAGAGGATCTTTGCGTGATCGTTTTCTATCACTCCTTCAGGTTGGTGCTCGTACCACTTATTACTGCAAGGTAGCTGATGTTTCTTGCACAGGCTCCAGTGGAGGGCTTTTGCCACTGAATCATGCCTCTCTTTGTACTGGTTCTGTGCAAGTGCCGGGCATTCACTTGCTATGTGGTTTATGGTTTCATTTTTCGTATTGCACTTCCTACATATGGGAGAGATGTTATTTCCGTCTATCGTTCTTTGAACATATCTGGTTCTTAGGGCCTGATCTGGTGCCGCTGTTATCATTCCTTCAGTTTCCTTCTTTAGCTCTCCCCTCTGTAGCCATTGCCAATTGTCATCGCTGGCTAGTTCTTTAGTCTGTCTCATGTATTGTCCGTGCATTGGTTTGTTGTGCCAGTCCTCTGTTCTGTCTGTCTTTCTCCTGTCTCTGTATATTTCTGGGTCTTCGTCTACTTTTATTAGCCCCTTCTTGCTTCCATGCACGGTCTTTAGCCACTCGTCCTTCACTGGTTTTCAGATATTGCCCCAGTGCTCTGTTTTCGATGTTGACGCAGTCCTCTATACTTAGTAGTCCTCTCCCTCCTTCTTTTCGTGTTATGTATAGTCCGTATTTGCTCTTGGGTGTAGTGCTTTGTGTATTGTCATATGTTTCCTGGTTTTCTGATCTATGCTGCGGAGTTCTGCCTTCGTCCATTCCACTATTCCTGCGCTGTATCTGATTACTGGCACTGCCCATGTGTTTATGGCTTTTATCATATTTCCGGCGTTGAGTTTTGACTTGAGTATCGCCTTGAGTCTCTGCATAGTTCTTTCCTGATCGTGTCCTTCATCTCTTGGTGTTTTATATCCCTCCATCCACCATTATTCCCAGGTATTTGTATCCTGTCTCATCTATGTGTTTGATGTTGCTCCCATCTGGTAGCTTTATCTTTTCAGTTCTCGTTACTTTGCCTTTTTGTATGTTGACTAAGGCGCATTTTTCTATTCCAAACTCCATCCTGATGTCCCCAGATACAATCCTTACAGTCTGGATTAGGGTATCTATTTCCTTGATGCTCTTACCATACAGCTTGATGTCGTCCATGAACATCAGATGGTTGATTCTGTTGCCTCTTTTCTTGACTTGGTACCCGGCATCCATCTTCTGTAGTACTTTTGTCATGGGAATCATGGCTACTACGAAGAGTAGTGGGGACAGTGAGTCGCTCTGGAAGATCCCTCTCCTGATATTAACCTCTGCTAGTCTTATTCCAGAGCTTGTAAGTATTGTATTCCAGTTGCGCATTGTATTTTTGAGGAAGCTGATGGTGTTTTCCTCTGCCCCATATATTTTCAGGCATTCTATTAGCCATGTGTGTGGTATCATGTCGAAGGCTTTCTTATAGTCTATCCATGCCATGCTTAGGTTGGTTTTCCTTCTCCTACTGTTCTTCATTACCATTTTTGTCTATCAGGAGCTGGTGTTTTTGTGCCCCTACACTTCCTTCTGGAGCCTTTCTGTTGGTGGGGGATGGTGTTTGTCTCCTCTAGGTAGTTGTATAGCCTTTCACTGATGATACCTGTTAGTAACTTCCACATTATTGGTAGGCAGGTGATAGGCCTGTAGTTACTGGCTATATTTCCCTTACTCTTGTCTTTTGACTAAGGATGTTCTTCTGTGGTCATCCATTTGGGTGCTTGGTGATTTGAGATACAATGCTGGAGTTGTTCTGCTATTCGTGGGTGTAGGGCCTTGAAGTTTTTGAGCCAGTATCCATGGACTTCATCGGGACCTGGGGCTTTCCAGTTTGGCATTTTCTTTAGTTGGTGTCTGACTGTGTCTGTCGTGATCTCTGTGAATCTTTGTTTTATTCTCCCTGTTTCTTCTTCCTTGACTTTCTGGAGCCATGTTGCATGTTTGTTGTGTGCTACCGGATTGCTCCATAGTTTTTCCCAGAAGGGATTTTAAAACCCAGAGTCTCTTACTTGGTTCAACTTCAGGAATTTCTGGTGGTTGTCTTCCCCTCTTAGTTGGCTGTATATCTTTTCTGGTTGGTTCTGAATAGTTTGTTCTGTTGGTATCCCTTATTCCTGTTCATGTACCGTTGGATCTTATGTGCTTTGGCCTTAAAAGCCTCTGTTTTACATCTTCTATTGTGTTGTTTAGTCCCCCTCTCTTGTACTTTGTATTTCTCGTTGAGTTCCTCCCTTGTTCTTGCTTCTTAGCCTTTTTTCTGCCATCTCTTTCAGTTTACTCAAGTCAGATCTCATCACCATGATTTGCTTTTCCAGGCGCCTTTTCCAAGGAGGTTGCTGTTTTGGTTTCTGTTGGGTTGGTTGTGCTAGTGGTGTTGGTGTTCGAATCCCCATCAGTTCTGCTACTAATCTTGCTCCTGCATATGTCAAGTTATTTGTTTCTGTGATACTGGTGGTGTGTATTATGCCCATTATTTCATTGACCTCACTTGTTTTCTCCCTTAATTTCTTGGTGTTGTAGGCTTTCATGGAGGGGATCTTTGTTCTCTCTGTATCTGGTTCCCATCCATTGTCTAATCTTTTTCTACCCCATTCCGTCCTCTCTGTTACTTCGTCGGTGTTTCTTCGTGTGTCGTTGTTTGATACTTCATCCTCCCTGTCGTCTTCTGTGGCATCGTCTCTCAGTTCGTCTTCGTGTAATTCGTTGTCGTGTGACATTTCCCTTTCCAGTTCTTCTCTTTCTGTTGGGGAGAGCCAGTTGTTTTTCTTTGTTCCTTACTTGGTCTGCCAGCCTCTGCTCTGTTTGGGGGGTGTTATTCCTCTCATTCCAGATGTTGACCAATCTTCTATATCCTCTCTCCGTCGGGTTGCTTCTGATGTAGCATCTCCATATTTCCTTATTTTCTTCTCTTGTCCATTTCTTCCTTTTTGCTTCTGTAGCTCCAATCTCAGGCTGTTGATTACTGTCGTTGTGGTGATCAGTTGCTGGATGACGACCTCCAAGTACCTGACCGTCTTCCCCTTCAATTGGGTTGAATACTTGGTTGCCGGACGAAGCTCCTCTGTTGCCAGAGGTTCCATTTACGTCGTTGTCGTTTATTCCTTCATTTCTTTCCATCATTGCTGAGTTTTGCTATTTAACCCATAGCTGGACCCTACCCCATCAGGAATAGGTACTCATTTACAGCTGAGTAGACTGAGGAAATTATGATAAACATCCTTTCCCAAGGAATCAACGCCGAGGAGAGCGGTCACCCATCCAACGACCCTCCACGGCGCCCATATTTATTATTATTATTATTATTATTATTATTATTATTATTATTATTATTATTATTATTATTATTATTATTATTATTATTATTGTTATTATTATTATTATAAGATCCTGAACCTGATCATTAGAGGCATACATTTTTCTCATTTCCCTTATAGTAAAAGAAAGTTTAAGAAATAAAAACAGTTCAGAGTAACCCAATTCTTTATCATATTTGACCCCAAATGAATCCAATCTTTTTTTTTTTTCCCAAATGAAACTAGCCTTTATTTTTAAATCGTAAATGAAATTGATCTTTATTTTCTTAGTCACAAATGAAAACTTATTTTTTTCAACTAAATTAAACCAGTGATTATTTTTTAATCCCATATGAAACTAATCATATAACTTTATAATCCCAAATGAAACCAATCTATTTTAATTTTAAACCCAAATAAAATCAATTTTATTTTTTTTTATCCCAAATGAAACCAATCTTTAAGTTTTTTATCCCAAGTAAAGTTAGTCTATTTTTTAATCAAAGATGAAACCAATCTTTATATTGTAATACCAAATAACATCAGTCTGTTTTTAATCCTAAATGAAACCAATCTTTATTTTTTTATCTGAAATGAAACCAATCTTTTAAGTTTTTTTATCCCAAGTAAAACCAGTCTCTTTTTAATCTCAAATAAAACCAGTCTGTTTTTCGATCTCAAATGAAACCAATCTTTTTAATTTTTTCTCATCCCAAATGAAACCTGACCCTTGTCATCAATGCAATCTCGGTGTCGTGATTGCCCTTAAACACCCCCCGTGGAGATCTGGCGTTTGGCACCTGTACCATTCATTCTTGGCACAGTGGGCCTTATTAGGCCTCTCTCTCTCTCTCTCTCTCCTCTCTCTCTCTCTCTCTCTCAGTTTGTAATTCAGCTGTGTTAGTTGTTTCATTTTGTCATCTGTAATGATGACACGAACTGTTTCTGTACTAGCAACCATTCTTCATAGGCAAGGTGGTCAATGCCTACTGTTTATTTATGTCCTTTTCACCTTTATTAACCTTTGTTTGTAGTCACACTTATACCACCGCCTTAAGTGTTGGCGTACCACCTCGGTGGCCGCGAGTTCGATTCACGGGCATTCCATTGAGGGGTTAGAGATGTGTATTTCTGGTGATAGAAGTTCACTTTCGACGTGGTTAGGAAGTCACGTAAAGCCGTTGGTCCCGTTGCTGAATAACCACTGGTTCCATGCAACGTAAAAACACCATACAAACAAACAAACAAAAATAAACCACCGCCTTAAGTAGGTGCTATGTGTTTTCGTAATATCTTTATTCTCTTATATTTGTACAGCTTTGATCTCATTTGTGACCAAATGAATAAGGTTATTTATATTGTAAATGCATCATGTGATGTGGAACGTGGGCTATGGCAACCACCAAACAACGCCTTCCCCTGAAAACCTGGATCGCATATATATATATATATATATATATATATATATATATATATATTATATATATATATATATATATATATATATCATCGGAGGGTGGAGAGATACCAAAATCCTTTAAAGTTATTTATTTTGCTGACGTTTCAGGACCATGTGTCCCATTTTCGAAGCTAAAAAGAACATCTGGGTTTGGAAAAATTCGATTTAAAATAATTTCAATTGTTTCTTCCACTGGGATATTAGTAAAAAGTGACTCGACATCCAGACTAGTCATAAATAGGTCCGAGTCTTGTGGCAAAATCCTTTCTTTAAAATTGTCTGAATTTTTAATGCTATACTCATTAGTAGTTAAAGGAGCTAAAAGTGGGACAAGAAATTTGGCCAATTTATAATTAGGGGTATCATATGAGGTGAGTATGGGTCTCATTGGGATACTTTCCTTGTGAATCTTAGGTAACCCATACATTACTCCAAACGAAGCACCTGTACTGTATAAAAATTCGTAAGTGTCGGTACTGATAATATTACGGTCTTTTAGGCTTTTAAGGAAACGGTTTATTCCAAACCCAGATGTTCTTTTTAATAATTTTAATATCACGGATTTTAAAAAGTTACTTCAGTTGGCGGTGCTGGACACTGCCTTCATTTTTAATGGAAAAGCATACGTACAAGTCAATGGTATGGCCATGGGATCTCCTTTAGGCCCCACTTTTGCTAATATTTTCATGTGCTCCCTGGAGGAGCAGTTGCTGGACGGCTGCCCTCTGGCCTGTCAACCTCTATTTTATAGCAGATATGTTGACGACACATTCCTGTTATTTAGAAATAAAGATCGGGCAGACGAATTCCTCGAACTTGCCAATGGAATGCATCCAAATATTAAGTTCACAATTGAATATGAAAATGAAAATAAACTGCCCTTCCTTGATGTGTTGGTTTTTAGACTTGACGAACATTTTAATACCACTGTTTTTAGAAAAAGAACGTTTACTGGTCTGGGTTCTAACTTTTATAGCCACTGCTTTTTTAATTTCAAGTTAAATTCACTGTCTACTCTCTTCCACAGAGCGTTTACTTTAACATCCGGGTGGAATACGTTTCATGAAGAAATTACGTTCCTCCATCAATACTTTGTAAATAACTGTTTTCCATCAGAACTCTTTTACAAAAAATTGCGAAAATTTCTAAATAATATCTTCCACCCAAAGTTTGAACTGCCAACGGTACCAAAACTACATCTGTACGCTAGTGTCCCCCTAATCTATGATAGCCATTTTTATCAAGAACTGAGATTTATTGTAAGCAAATACCTACCGGCAGTCTACTTAAAATTGATCCCATGTAACCCAATGACCATCAAGTCCTTGTTTAAATATAAAGAGAGTCTGCTTCCTTTGATGACCTCGAGAGTCATATATTTGTTTAATTGCCCCAGATGTGACCTGGGGAAGTACGTGGGCTCCACCCAGAGGTTGTTAAAGGTAAGATTAGATTCCCATCGTGGCGTTAGCTATCGTACGGGTGTCAAACTATCATACCCCGAATTTTCCTGTATTAGAGATCATGGGAAAAAATGCAATTACAATATAAATTACAAGGATTTCAAAATCATAGGCAAAGCTCCAAACGAACACCAATTGGCAATACTCGAATCTCTTTTTATCAAACAACTGGTTCCCCAACTAAATACTCGGTCCACGTCATCTCTGTACCTCTCTTGAGTTTCCTTCGGCATCTAAACGGACCCTGACAGTCACTCAGCTTTTGCCTTCAGCACTACTTGGTAATCACAGTTTCCTTCTCTTGTACCTAAATTGCATTTTGTTAAGAAATAACTTTGTATCATGTTTTAATCTGAGTCTCATTTTAATTCTGTTATTCTTTTAATTTTTTAGCTTCGAAAATGGGACACATGGTCCTGAAACGTCAGCAAAATAAATAACTTTAAAGGATTTTTGTATCTCTCCACCCTCCGATGATGCTTATCTGGTTTCAAGCAACCGCCTTCAACTTTAGTAGTATATATATATATATATATATATATATATATATATATATATATATATATATATATATATATTATATATATATATATATATATATATATATATATATATATATATATATATATATATATATATATATATATATATATATATATATATATATATATATATATATATATATATATATATATATATATATATATATATATATATATATATATATATATATATATATATATATGAATGATTATCACATCGAACCGTGATCCATTTATATTTCAATTCAAGCTACAAATGTCCTTTAATATCTAAATTCACTTTACCTCCCAAATGATATATTTGGCTGATTGGATAGCGTCACTGACTGTCCTGATTTCGTCCCCGTCCACTTGGACGGTGGTTCGATCCCATGGGGGGACGAAATTATTATAAACTAAAAAATTCCCCTTCGGTACATATATGAAAAAATATATCATTTTGGGAGGTAATTGAATTTAGATATTAAAGGACATTTGTACTTGTTTTATATATATATATATGATATATATATATATATATATATATATATTATATATGAGTGTGTTGTGTGTATATATATTGTTATATATATATATATATATATATATATATATATATATATATATATATATACATATGTTAGGAACAATCGTTTGCCGATTGTTCCCTTGGTGGATTGTTGCCTCCTTTGTTTTTGTTTTTAATTGCTGGCGAGTTGACGTCTGTTGGATGGCGTCAAACTTCGTCAGTCAGGTTCTGGAGGGCAGAACAACCAGTCAGGTTCAGAGCGGCAGAGAGGCAGAGTCTTGGCAGCAGAGCAGCGGAGAGTATCTGAGGACGAGTTGGTGGTTGTGTCAACCCTGTCTTGATCGTCCAGTGGTCGAGGAGGACCCCATACTGTATCTGAGGACGAGATGGTTGTTGTATCAACTCAGTCTTGATCGCCCAGCATTCGAGGAGGATGTCCATATTGTCTCCAAGGACGAGGTGGTTGTCGTATCGGCTCTGTCTTGATCGTCCGGCATTGGACTGTTGTCCTCATTTGTTTTTGGAGGAAGTGTTCCCTTGTTTTGCTCTTGAGTATCATTATGCCGCTTCAGTGTTAATTCTCATTTATTATTATGCTGCTGTTTTTAAGCATTTATTGTAATCGTTATTTCACTGCTTTGTTTTTTCAATGTGTGTGTGTATTATGCTGCCCGATTTTGTATATGTATTTCTGTAACTGCACTGCTTTTTCATTCATACCGTGTCCTTTTGTAATATATGATGTTGCTTTGTTATATTAGTTTATGCTGCTTATGAAATTGTTTGTTGAATTGTACAAGAATCACTTAATTGGATTATTACAGTTGCTGCCTTTATTATTTAATTCATTGTGTATGTTTATTTTGTTTATCACTGGACCTGACTCACTTGTACATTTTGTATATTTTGTATAATAAACTAATTTTAAGGTAACTTCTTTTTGGTTTTGTTTTCTCCTCCCTCCTTTGTTTGTCACCTGTCGTCAGTCACTACGGCCCAATTGCTTATTTTTAAGAACCTGTCGATCTCATATATAATATTTATATATATATATATATATATATATATATATATATATATTATATATATATACACATGCACACACACACTCGTATATATATATATAGGTGTGTGTGTGTGTGTATGTATATATATATATATATATATATATATATATATATATATATATATCTATTTATTTATATAATATATATATATATATATATATATATATATATATATACGTGTATATATATATATATATAATATATATATATATATATATATATATATATATATATGTGTATGTATGTGTAAATTAGTTTTATATACAGCATACAGTGTGAATACGTCCGTGACCGTATTGCTACATTTTTCAGGAGCCACCACGTGTTTTGGGAAAGCAGTTTAATGTTTATTTGCCTTCCTAGGGAAGTGTCGTTTTAATAGGAAAGGGTAGATGGCTCTCCAATTAATGTCAATAAAATAGTATACATTTTGCAATTGCCACTCGTAGGTAGCTAGGGAAAATTTCTTACTTTCTGTTATGCACCCTTGGTGAGGAGGGTCTTCCAAAGACTTGATTGCATATAGGCTGTAATGCATGTAGTAACAGCAGGAAACGAGGCTCTGTTTTCATAGCCTAGACTTCTGAGTAATTTAACCTAAGCATCCGTAAACAGCTAAGGCAAACTCCAGTCGCCTAGTTCTATACCTCCGAGTACAGTCAGCCCCACCTTGATTTTTGCATTGTGTATTTACATAATTTGATCAGATTGTAATATTCACGTTAGGTCATTTAGGTAACCAGCTTTTTTTAAATCTAATTTGTTACTTTGTGAGTTTTTGTGTAAGTAAGAATTCATGGCGTTCTGTGGTCGCTGTAAATGTTCATTATTATTATTATTATTATTATTATTATTATTATTATTATTATTATTATTATTATTATTATTATTCAGTAGGTGAAAACTACTCATCTGGAACAAGCCCACGAGGGTCATTGCCTTGAAATTCAAGCTTCCAAAGAATTTGGTGTTCATTAAGGAAGAATTAAGAATTAAGTTAAGTGGAATATAGATAGAAGAGATCCCGCTTATTAGGAAAAAAAAATTAGATAAAAAAAGAATTAAAATGAAATGCACGAAAAATAGTCAGAGGGTAGTAATCCATTGCATTTGCGCTTGAACTTCTGAAGTTCTAATTCCACGACAATTGGCTGCCACCTCGGTGATAGAAGTTCACTCTCGACGTGGTTCGGAAGTCACGTAAAGCCGTTGGTCCCGTTGCTGGAATCCCGCTGGTTCCGTGCAACGTAAAAACACCATACAAACAAACAGGAAATTCCGCGACAACTGCTGGAAGGCTGTTCCACATTCCAACGGTGGAATAAAGGATCTCTGGAACTGAAAAGTTCCACAGCGAGGCACATTTACTGCGTATTGGTGCTGCTGTTGAGCTGGTTACGTAGCAGATAGAGGGGATTAGGGATCGCTTGTTGTTGTGAAAGATCTCGATTGAAATGCAACTTATGAAAAAGTGACAAAAAAGGGACGATCCGTCGATGGTCTATTTTCAGCATCGTCTGACAGCCATAACAGCTTTTGATGTTCGTGTGGCAGTTGGTGATCATTTATTATGTAGTAAGATCAGCCAACTTTGTCAGCCTTGGGGAGTCCTGTGTCAGTTGGTGATATTTTGTTATCTGGTAAGAGCTGACAGCAATACCACCCCTGGGAGGGGGAATGGGAGCAGGCTCTGTTTGCCAGAGGCTTCTATCCCCCACTGGAGTTGAAAACACTTGAGTTTGTTGTGAGGAGTTTTTTTGTCATTCATTGCGTTCGACAAATTAAGGAATCTAGTGTGTCCGTACGTCTTACGATGCTCAATTCAAGACAGGTCTTCCTATCACGTAATAAAGGTAATCTTATTCTGTCCGAGAATGAATTAATGAGGCTTGACAGACCTGCTGGTATTTGAGCTTTATCCCTGACGATTTCGTTTTCTGAGAGTGTAATAATTACCGTTGACTTATAGTGTTCTAACCATATGACTGAAGGTCCCCCTCTGCTATTTATACCAAACCATAAATTAGTTTCGCATTTGGCATTCATAAGACCCCAGCGAACTAACTTTAGCCCGTCTAGACTAGCATTTGCAGAATAGCCTCCTTCTCTCTCTCTCTCTCTCTCTCTGATAGGACATGTCGTGACATCGTCCCGCTGTCGAATTTCTGTAGCAGTACACTTACCAACCAGCTGCTTTGATCTCGTCACATATGTCGCCAGAACGAAAAACAGTGCCGCGTCATCATCACGGTCCAAGGAAAAGCCTTACGGGGCCTGCCAATCCGCATCTTGTCCGAGTACATCAGATAGTGTAAGTACTGCGTCCCCGTTTGGGACTGTCATTCGACGTATGTGTACCCTGAGAGGTTTGTGATAATCTCTCTCTCTCTCTCTCTCTCTCTCTCTCTCTCTCTCTCTCTCTAATATATATATGATTTTGGCATTTGACGTATGCGTACCAATAGAGAGATGTGTGGTAATACCCCTTCTCTGTCTTTCTCTCATATTTATATACACTATATATATATATATATATATATATATATATATATATATATATATTAATTATTATATTAATATATATTATATATATTATATATCATAATATACTATATATATATATTTTTTTAAATATATATACTAATATATATATTGTATATATATATATATATATATAATTTTTTATATATATATATATAATGGTTTTATCTCACTCAACATCCCAACATGTTCAGGTAATTTTTTTGCGTGTGTACATACGAAGCCATCATGAATACTGATTATTAGCATAGTTCTTACCCGTCGTCAAGAAAAGCCCAAAAATAAGGAAAAGAATTTTTTTTAGTCGTTCACATTTCTGATAGAAAAGTAAGAGGCTCCACATTCGCCGTTGGTAACATTTCTTGGGGCTCCCTTTCTAAGCTCCATACTGTGCTTGCACATTAAAAATCGCAGCTCCTGCTCCTCCTGCTCTCGTGTGTGTTTTGTTTGTGTGTGTGTGTGTTTTGTGGGTGTGTGTGGACGCTAGGAAAAATGTTGTTCAAATGTTTGGTCCGATGTTACATTTCTTTTTTATTTTCGTCATGTACGATATTGAAATATGGGGTATATATATATATATATATATATATATATATATATATATATATATATATATATATATATATGAATAACTTGATCACGAAGTATATAAAAGGTGATGCTATGTATAGATAAAGGTTTTTTGCCACGAAGGAAAAAAATGAAAAAAAAAGCGAGATAGCCAAGTACTTTCGGTCTTGTTCGGACCCTTTACTGAGGCAAACTGATTTTACAAAGAACAACATAGTCAAAAGAAGGCTTAATATACAAACTGACACTACCAGATTAGCCATAAGGGCTATTTTCACTCTACAGAAAGGAGGAGGAGAACCGCCAGAGGCTAAAGCCACACCTTGAAGGATACCCGCAGTAAAACAAGTGATTCTTCCAGAAAACAGTACATTTTTGAAAAAAACACGGGAGCATATACAATTTATATCATGAATTTTTACACAAATTTTCCCAACAAAAATTATTATTAATGAAAAGAAGAAAGAAAATATAAATATATATATATATGATATATATAATATATATAATATATATATATATATATATAGTATATATCGAGCAAGAGAGAGAGAGAGAGAGAGAGAAATAATAACTATATACATGTGGGACTAATTTATTAGTTGTTCATTTATTTTGAGGTCCTTCATAAACATCTTACAAATGTAAATGATTTACTGTCTAAATTGAATAATTTAGTGCTATCCTAAATTCCTGTTGAAATTGGGGGGGGGGGGGAAAATAACAATGTCATCCCTGTCCTAGATATATTAATACATAGAGAATCTTTCCAATGCAAATTCAGTATTTATAGAAACCCCACAAATAATTTAACATATGTACATTTTTATTCTGGCCACCATCTTAATATTAAAATTTCAATTTTTTCTTCTATGTTCCTACCCGCTTTGCGTATCACGAGTCCACAATATCTGGACCAAAAAATAGAATACAAAAAAAAGATAGGAAACTATTTCTGCTACCCACCTCATTTAATTGATTTATGTTATCAAAAAGCTCACAAAAAGTTTTATAATGTTGCTATTAATGAAAAAGAAATGCCTAAAAATGTACTTAGCTTTCCTTATTTTCGTGAATTTGAAACCATAAAATCAATATTTAAATCGTTTAATGTTAATGTAGTGTTCTCTTATAACAATACCATTAAAGATATGCTAATTAAGAATAGTCCCGTAACAAATAACATCATTTACAAAATTCCCTGTAAGGATTGCGCTTCGTTTTACGTTGGTCAGTCAAGTAGAAATTTATGTGTACGTATAAAGCAACATATGTATTAAGTTAGAACAGCCTAGACTTCAAATGCACTGTTTATCCATCTGAGTGAAAAATCTCATTGTATTAATTGGGGTGATACCTCGGTAATTGCTAGATCTAATGATTATGTTCAAGAAATTTAATGGAATCGGCAACAATTTATACAAATCAATAATAAAAACAACCTAATTTAGTCTGGGAATGTGACCCTTTGGGGCACCCCTATCTTTGTAAGATGTTTATGAAGGACCTCAAAATAAATGAACAACTAATAAATTAGTCACACATGTATATAGTTATTATTTCTCTCTCTCTCTCTCTCTCTCTCTCTCTCTCTCTCTCTCTCTCTCTCTCTCTCTCTCTCTGGTTCGATATTCTCTCTCTCTTTCTCTTGCTCGATATATATATATTTATATTTTCTTTCGTCTTTTCATTAATAATAATTTTTGTTGGGAAAATTTGTGTAAAATTTCATGATATTAAATTGTATATGCTCCCGTGTTATTTTCAAAATGTACTGTTTTCTGGGAAAATCACTTGTTTACTGCGGGTATCCTTCAAGGTGTGGCTAGCCTCTGGCGGCTCCCCTTTCTGTAGAGTAAAAATCGCCCTTATGGCTAATCTGGTAGTGTCAGTTTGTATATTAAGCCTTCTTTTGACTATGTTGTTCTTTGTAAAATCAGTTTGCCCCAGTAAAGGGTCCGAACAGGACCGAAAGTACTTGGCTATCTCGCTTTTTTTCATTTTTTTCTTTTTTTCCTTCGTGGCAAAAAAACCTTGATATATATATATATATATATATATATATATATATATATATATATATATATATATATATTATATTGATAATACCACTTCTCTTCTTTCCCACCATTATCCCTACAGCAAGGGGTCGGTTGCCTGATGCACCTTTTCCTCCACTGCTTTCTATCAAAGGCATCATCCTCCCACCAAACCTCTTCTCTCCATATCTTCTTCACTTTATCCCGCCATCTAATTCTCTGTCTCCCTCTCATCTTCTTCCTCTAACAGGTTTCTTCCAAGCTCTCTTCACTCCCTCCTCATCATCCATCCTGAAAACATACCCATGGATGACGAGGAGAGAGTGAAGAGGGCTTGGAAAGAACCTGTTAGGAGAAGAAGATCGTGATGAATATGTCTTACATTTCAAAATGACCATAAGATAAGCCTGTGTAATTCTAAACTTGCACTTTCTTGTGAAGATAAAGCCTATCATATTTGTTCTTATTGTTGTGGAAATTTAAGCTTACTGTTGTTGTATGTTGATAACGAGAAGGACTTCTTGATATTTAACCTCGGATTGCGTTTCAGAAAGTTTTCCTCTTCGTATTAGACGACCTCTTAACGCTAAATCCCCCGCTGAACAAGACCGAGGGCTTCATTACCAGGCCTTCACATCCTGCAGCAACTTCCGGGTCTAAACAGAGCGTTATCCGTTGTGGGGTAGTACAGTAGGCATTACGAAAGGTTCTTTGCAGCGTCCCCTCGGCCCCTAGCTGCAACCTCTTTCATTCCTTTTACTGTACCACCGTTCATATTCTCTTCCTTCCATATGACTTTCCAGCCTCTCTAACATTTGTTTGAAAGTGCAACTACGAGGTTTTCTTCCTGTTACATCTTTCAAACCTTCTTACTGCCAGTTTCCCTCTCAGCATTGAACCAGGTCTCAGCGCTTGGCTAGTAGGAGGGGTAGTGCCGTCAGTGCACCTCACGGGTGCACTGTACGCATTACGAAAGCTTCCTTGCAGGGTCTCTTTGGCCCCTAGCTGCAACCTGTTTCATTCCTTTTACTGCACCCCCTTTCATATTCTCTTTCTTCCGTCTTACTTTCCACCATTTCCTAAGAGGTGATTCATAGTGCAACTGCTTAAGAGGTTTACCTCCTGTTATATCTTTCAAACCTTTTACTGTCTGTTAGGAACAATCGTTTACCATTTGTTCCCTTGGTGGATTGTTGCCTCCTGTGTTTTTGTTTTTTAATTGCTGGCGAGTTGACGTCTGGTGTATGGCGTCAAACATTCGTCAGCGTCGTTCTGGAGGGCCAGAACAACCAGTCAGGTTCTGGAGGGCAGAACAACCAGTCGTCAGTCAGTCAGAGCAAGTCAGGTATAATTATCTGTGACCAGCATGAGGCAGCGTCAGGTACTGGATACCTGGTTATTTGGTTGAAGTCGTCGTTTGGAGTATAACTTCGAGTTGGAGGTCGGCAGTCAGCATTATCGTGTTTTCGTCGTCGAGAGGACGACGGGTCGAGAGCGTCCTCACTGAGAAGCAACAATGGCGTGTTTTCGTCGTCAAGAGGACGACGTGTCGAGTGCGACCTCACTGGGCAGCAGCAGTGACGTGGTTTCGTCAAGTGGTCGAGGAGGACTTCCATACTGCATCTGAGGATGAGATGGTGTTGTATCAACTCTGTCTTGATCGTCCAGCATTCAGGAGGATGTCCATATTTGTCTCCAAGGACGAGATGGTAGTGTATGGGTCTATCTTGATCGTCCGCATTGGACTGTTTGTCTTCATTGTTTGAGGAAGTGTCCCCGTTTTGCTCTTAGTATCATTATGCTGCTTCAGTGTCAATTTTAGTTATGTATTACGCTGCCTATTTCTATTTAATATATTTAGATTGTTATTGCCCTTATACAGCCTATTTTGTGATTATTCTGTTACAACCTCCCAGGTTGCAGTACAGGTTCTTTTTAGGTCTTTATATTCTCAAGGATTGCAGTCAGTAAATGTACCTCAGTGACAAGGAAGGACGGAAACAGAAACTCAGAAACACTTAACAATATTTATTATAACTAGAACAATACTTAAATCACTTTGTGAGATTAAATACCTTAATTGTACAGAATATTCAAGAGAACCAAATACCTGGTTCTCGGGAACTCACAAGAAAACCTAAAGCTAATACACTAAGCCCTAAACAAGAGAAAACCCCAAGAGAGAAAACATACTTAATATATAACAAGTTGGATCCAAAATAAGGCTAGCCAAAATAATCAATAACCTGATAATAATAAGGTAGAAGGAAGTAAGAGATGATAACAAGGAAAACCTTAATATTCCTACCTACAACACAAAGCTAAACAATCTGGAACTCGGTCCACTAAATACTGACACACAAACAAATATGACAACATATACATGTAAACTTATACCTATATATATTTATAAATAAAATAATAAAATCTTGGCAAAAAATAAACAATTGCACCTCAAGTGAAAATCCAGAAGAGGAGTTTGAATCCTGGGCCGTGACCAATCCACCCAACTGCTATCAAAAGGGTCTAATACTGTACGCCGGGGTATGAGGGGGGTCTGGGGCAACACATTGTCCCGGGAGAGAGAGGAACGATTATACGTTTACGTCTTACCTGGCGACAGACTCCCTACTAGCCACCTCACGAGTCAAGTAGCTCTCACTCCCGTATAACAGCTGGACGAGGATGACACGGCAGGTAAATCCAGAATCCAGTGCCGGGATACAACTACGACACAGGTCCCGTAAAAATCCTCCGACTGGGAACAAGGGGCAGAAACGGCGGTCGCAGATACTAGCGTCTGCTAAACCCTCAACAGCAGTGTGAAGGTCGCAGGTGACAACAACACCTGCGCGAGAAATAGCCGTGATCAGGACACACACACAACAGACTATATACGTCTTCCAAAATCCGTGATTGCGAAATATCCAAGTGCGTGGTCCAAAAGGCAAGTATCCAAAGTCGTCCTCCAAATCAAAATACGTATATGCTGCGACAGGAAACAGTACTGGTGAGAGCTTGTCAAGACCCGAACTCCAACTCGAAGTTATACTCCAAACGACGACTTCAACCAAATAACCAGGTATCCAGTACCTGACGCTGCCTCATGCTGGTCCACAGATAATTATACCTGACTGCCTCTGACTGACTGACTGACTGGTTGTTCTGCCCTCCAGAACCTGACTGGTTGTTCTGCCCTCCAGAACCCGACTGACGAAGTTTTGACGTCCATCCACCAGACGTCAACTTCGCCAGCAATTAAAAAAACAAAAACAAAAAAACAGGACGGCACAATCCAACAACCGGGAACAAATGGTAAACGATTGTTCCTAACACTGTCAATTTCCGTTTCAGCGCTGAATCATCTCATAGGTTCCATTTCTTGGCCTTTGGCTTAAATTCTATTCTGTTCTGTAGGCCCCTTCGAATGTTACTTTTGAAGTGAAATATATTTGCAGCAATTAAGAAAAGTCGTAGAAAAATATTAGATAATGTATAATTTTTTTTCTGTTTTGTTTCTTTGTTAGTAAGAGGTTTGATCAAAAGTAATGTCTCAATTTTTATGAAAATCCGACTTAAGTGTAAAGGCTTTGTGAGAGATAGGAATGGAACTTTTGGGGAAAATGGATATTTTGGGCGGTGGAGTACTGGGCATTAGTGGAAGTTTGAGGTCTGTTATTATTATTGTTGTTATTATTATTATTGAGTCGCTGCAGAAATGATTCATGTATTTGAGTAAATCCTTTTATGTAAATCTTGTCCAACAGGAAGAAAACAGCAAAACACAAATGTTGTAAACTCCATAAATGCGTAAAAAAAGATAAGTTCTAGAACCGCATCCAGACCCAGAACGACCTAAAAAAAAAAGTCCATCAGCTCTTCCATAACCTAAAACCCACCGCTCCACAAAATGGAATCGAACTCCATCCGGAAAATGATGGAAATAAACACAAATAATGAAACACATCTTATACGTCGACCTCCACGACTGAAATCACCCTGACTGCCCCAGCATCGAACGAAGGTCAGCCCCGGAAATTGATATGGCCGACGTAATATGCCCGATGAAGGACCAATTACGTGATGATCCATATATTTCGTGAGTGGTGTTTCTCATTTCCATTTGGCTCTCGTCTTGGAGGGGCGTCGAGGTTGTGTTCCCTCCATGTCCGAGCAGCTCCTCGAGGGTTGGTGTCGAGTGGGAGGGCGTTGTTAGCTCTAGGGTGTTTGGGTTTGGTTATGTATATGATAGAGAGAGAGAGAGAGAGAGAGAGAGAGAGAGAGAGAGAGAGAGAGAGAGATACCCGCCCTAAGCATGTACATTTGGAAGGCATAACCATTTACAGAAAGGGAATGGAGAATTTGTATTTGAACGGGATAGTCTAGGCGTGTGTTCCTTATATATATATATATATATATATATATATACTATATATATATATATATATATATATATATACATACATATATACATATATATATGTGTGTGTGTGGGTGCGCGCGCGCGCATACGTACGTACATACATACATATATATATATATATATATATATATATATATATATATATATATATGATATATATATATATATATATATATATATATATAACACGAGATAAATTAAGTGAGTATATATTTTAACATTTCTAACCAAAAGGAACAGTTTGTATAAATGAGAAACCTGTCCACCATTGCTGTCAGGGACATTGACATACGCCTCTGGCTTTCAATCAAGAATGACTGCCTATCCACACATCGTTTGAGGTTAAGTAAATGGTGTACTCACAGTTTCTCATTGATAACCCATCTATGGATAAACCCACACTTACTTAATTTGATATCTCTGATGCTTTAATCAGTGTTTATTGTCACATTTATCCATAGATGGGTTATCAATGAGAAACTGTGAGTACACCATTTACTTAACCTCAAACGATGTGTGGATAGGCAGTCATTCTTGATTGAAAGCCAGAGGCGTATGTCAATGTCCCTGACAGCAATGGTGGACAGGTTTCTCATTTATACAAACTGTTCCTTTTGGTTAGAAATGTTAAATATATACTCACTTAATTTATCTCGTGTTATATATATATATATATATATATGTATGTATGTATGTATGTACGTACGTATGCGCGCGCGCGCACACCACACACACACATATATATATATATATATGTGTATATTTATATATATATATATATAATATATATATATATATATATATATATATATATATATATATAATATATATATATATTATATATATATATATAATGGAACACACGCCTAGACTATCCCGTTCAAATACAAATTCTCCATTCCCTTTCTGTAAATGGTTATGCCTTCCAAATGTACATGCTTAAAAAGAATGGTTGAGAACTATCCTATACCCTCCCACTTTTTTTTTTATCTTTTGTTGTCAATCGGATCTGGGCTAGGTAAGGGAACTGTGTTTCTTATCCCTTTGACCACTGCTTTTCAAGAGGATGAGGAGAGTAGATCGAGAAAGGCTGTGTAAAGCAAAGTTAAGATGATGATGATAATGGTTATTATTATTTTATTGAAAATAATGGCAGAATTCACAGAATTGATTCTATACAAAATTCTTTCCATTCTCCTTACGATTTGTCTTTCTGGCACGCTGGTATTACAAAGCAGCTGTGCAATATTCATCGTACTGTAGGTCGTCAACGGAAATTTCGGGCTGGTGTTCTCAAAGGCAACGGGGTTTCAGGGAAAGGCTGGGGGTCGTCAACAGGTATACAGGTGTGTCTCGTAGGTCGGGAACAGGCCGTAGTCGTCAGGGGTCTATCCGGTATTCCTTATGTTTTTCTTCTTTCCCTAAAGGCGTCTACATGTTTCGGCCACCTCGTTTGGCCATCATCGGAACGGGATCGCTAAGTGCAATGATCTGTGTCGGATGGATTCACGCTATTTATTGCATTCGAGTGGTTTGTTAATATTTCCATTTTGTGATCTGATCTGGATACCGCCGACATTGCTACAGCCGCGGACAACGATCCTATAGGTTACATCATCGTGGCATAGCAATCTACCAGTTAAGAAATCGGATGCACTGTTGACCAGTAGGTTGCCAGGGTTTGATCATGAAACCCTCAGACCCGTTGGTCGTGGCTGTAAAGGTTCTTTGCTGTTGTTCCTTTCGGAACCTATTTCATTGCTTTACATCTATTTATTTTTCATTTGTTAGCGTTCGTTTCCTTCCATTAAGCTGGTTAGCTTCTGTAACTTACACTTGGTCTTTTTTTCACCCATCCGTTACATTTAAAGCTTTCTGGTTAACTTAGTGAGAGAGAGAGAGAGAGAGAGAGAGAGATTAGACTTTGTATCGAAAAAAAATATGAATGTAAAAACTTGAAATCTTGAAAGAAACGAAAATGAAAAGATCCAAAAGATCGAATTAAAAGAAGTCGAGATTATCTCGGAGTCTTGTACAGAGCCGAAATGGCTTTGAAGCTTGGCCGGGTTTTTCCTTGCGGTTGGGTGATTTTTGCAGTAAAGAGAAAAATTGTGCCTCTATAGGCTCTGCGGACGTGCCTAGTAATCCTATCCGAAAGTAGAAAGCTTTTTAAGCTGAGCCGAAGTTTTATGCTTCGAGAGATGCGCTGGAAATTCTTAAATTCTAATGTTGGGAGTAATTTTTGTTTTTTTAATAAGGATCAGTGAGTGTTTCTTTTACCTCATTGCAACAATCTGGATTTCCTATCCTATAACATTTCTTCCTTCCTTCGAGAAGTTCCTTTTAACCTGCCTTCGGTGCTAAGCCGTAATTTCTTATTTCATCAGTTTGGGAGTTCAAAAAAAAACGAAAATATGCGGCCTGCCAGAAGGATAAAACAATACAGTCTGCTGCTCTACTTACAAACGGGAAAATCAACACAAGAACAAAACACTTCCTCTCAATCGCAGACGCAATCCCGCATCTTTGAAGACAGGACTAATAATCAGTCTCTCGCAGAGACCAAGACAACTGAACGAGCGTTCAGAGAAACAGACCGCTGTAATGAATCCCACGGAGCGATCCACATGTAATAAGGAAATGAGCTCCGAGCATAAATCATCCATTTTCCTAATGAGGAGTTAAGGGTCCTCCAGTAAACGCCGCTAATGAGCAGACAAGAGAGTTCGCTGCTTACTTATCTCGCAACTGGTCGTTTAGTAGTTAACTGGTAGTTTTATTAGTTAACGACGCGTGTAATTACGACGCTAAGTAAACAAAAGTCGCTCCAGCCCAGCGGCTCGAGTTCGAGTACTCACTCGCGGGTGTTTAGCACCAATCGTTGGTCGGAAAAGGAGGTTGAAAATGAAGACGACGTTTGTTTACGTCCTTCGATAAAGCAAGTTGGTTCAGGACGCGAATGATTTGTTTCCTTTCTCGATAAGGAAACGGGGTTTGAATCATTTAATGGTTATTGAGAGCCACTTTCGTTTGTTAGTGGGAAATTCTTGGCATTCGTCTGTTGTCCAATTGGGGAACTCGATCTTGCTAACCTGCAAGAATTCGAACTCGAACCGCTCTAGAACTACATGGAAACTGATTAGCACTTGAATATTTTCTGTTACTGGGCACTTTTGGTTTTCCTGTGTTCTCAGTAGTTAGAATTCTTGGCCCTCTCCCGTTTTCCCAAAACTGGGAAACCTCGTCCTTCGTCAGTTTTTCCCAACTGAGGAATTTTTTTGTTTGCCTTGTCTTGTGTTTCCAAAGTGAGGTCATTCTCAGTATTTTCTGTGATCCTAAGATTAGGAATTCTGTTCGTCCTCCGTGTTTCCAGAATTGCAGCGTGTCACTAGCCAGGAAGGTTCTCGTCGTTCGTCTATTCACATAATGGATAATAGTCGGCCTTTCTCTGTATTCCCAGTATTGGGAAATCTCGCCCTTCCTCTGGCTCCTGAATAATGGTACAAGGCCCATTCAAAAGGTAAGTTTGTCCACTCACCAGAAGAGAGGTAACTAACTGGTCTTGGTTGCAGCAACCATATGGGTCGTGGTCCGTTCACCAAAGGGACGGTCATTAAAGAACAGGCTGCTGGTTAATTTTTTGCACACAACAAACCCTGTTAACGTCATGGAAATAATTATTCATTTGCAACAAGCTATAGGCGCCATGAACTTGCAAAGCAACATAAAACTTCAGCTCAGCTTAAACAGCTTTCTAGTTTCGAATAGGTTACTAGGCACGTCCGCAGAGCCTATAGAGGCACAATTATTGATATATCAATAATTTATTGATATGTATATGATGTAATGTGATAACATGACATGTATTGCGCAGAGCGTCAAGAAAATATGCCAACCACTAGAGCAGTGGTTCTTAACCCTTTTCAGTGTATGCACCCTTTTCAGATCAGCAGTCAGTTCCCACTCCCCCTGAAATGCTGAAATAAAGAAAAGCTTAAAATAAAAAGCTGATATGATGTGTATTAATAAAATATACGACCTGTATCCTGCACTCGAGTCTGTTGCAACGTTGCCAGTTCATGAAATTAGTTGTAGGTTTTTCTATAGCTCAGAGCACCGCTGTAGCAAAAGTAATAATACTAAAAATTATTATTATTATTATTATTATTATTATTATTTTGTAGAATAAAATAACATTGCTTTAATTATTCATAGACATCTCGCACCCCTTAGGAAAAGTATATCTTAGTTTTTACCAGACCACTGAGCTGATGAACAGCTCTCCTAGGGCTGGCCCGAAGGATTAGATATATTTACGTGGCTAGGAACCAATTGGTCATCTAACAACGGGACCTACAGCTTATTGTGGGATCCGAACCACATCATATCGAGAAATGAATTTCTACCACCGGAAATAAATTCCTCTTGTTTCCGCGTTGGTAGAGCCGAGAATCGATCCTTGGACCACTGGAATAGTGGTAGCCAAGGTCGAAAACCAGTCGTCCAACGCGCGGAACTGCACCCCTTAGGAACCGGCACTAGTGGATGGCTCTGCACATGCGCAAGCAGTCGGAAAGCAGAATTAACATCTTGCCTTTCAATCGTGCAAGCAACGAGCGAACCTACTTCGACTTCTCCCCAAAGTTGCAAGAGGACGAGGGACAGAAAATGACACCCACTCTGACATCCTTGATGTTTGCGAACGCTTTTCGAAGAGAACGGGAACCACAAAGATGGGAGAGAGAAAAAAGGGCAGAAGACGAAAAATAAGAAAGGAAATATCTCGAGAGGATTTAAATTTCGGGGAACTAATGTGAACGCGGATAATTGCTCCCGCTGTTCCTAGAAGGCTGCGCGAAAAATGAAAGGAGAGAGAGAGCGAAAGATGGGGAGAGAAGCAAATATAAGGAATACCTATTGCTGTGATGATGATGATGGTGAGTGCCAGAAGGGGAGGGAATGGGGGTATCTGGAGAGAGGGAGGGAGGAGGAGGAGGAGGAGGAGGAATGGGTATCCTGAGGGAGGAGGACGAGAAAGGAATATCTAGAATGGGGGGAGGAGGAGGAGGATGATGGCGTATTAGAAGGGAAGGAAGGAATGTCATGAAAAGGCTGTCTGTCAGGAGGACGGGGGGAGGGGGAGGGGGTGAGAAGGTGGGTAACCAGGATAAAGAAAAACTTAGGAAAAAAAAAAATCCTTGATTTTTAGAAGTTTCAAGTATCGGCAACCCAGAGAATACTTCATGGGATAGGGAAATCTCGGGAAAATATATATATAAGCTTCTTATAAAACCTGAGTGTCGAAAGAAACCGTGTCATATGAAATTTGATAAAAACAGTGAGACGACTTGGTAGTCATGTGGAACTGTCTCATGTGAGGGAATTCGCGATCTTAAAAGTAAAATGAGGTTTCATGAGAGAATTTCTGGTAATAAAAAAGGTAAAAAGACTGAAAGGTTAACAGAGGCAGTGTTTCGGATGAGGAACGAATGAAAATAAGTTTGAAGAGAGAGAGAGAGAGAGAGAGAGAGAGAGAGAGAGAGAGAGAGAGAGAGAGAGAGAGAGAGAGAGAATTTGTGATAGATTAAATAAAAACAGTAAAAGGCTTAGGAAAGTGAAAGTTTGAAATGCGAAAGTAACAATAGTTATGACAAATAAAGTTTAGGCTTATAAGAAAAAAATAACGAGAGAGAGAGAGAGAGGCAATTGCCAGTAAGCGTAAATGTTTTATTGGAACGGCGGCGGCTCATCAAAGGGACGGAATTCCTTCAATTCATCAAAACGAAATGAAGTAGAGAGACAGACGGTCAGACACTCACGGGAGAGGGAGGGACACCAGAGAGGAGGACGGACACGTAAAAGAATGCAAGCGAAACAATAAGCAGTAAAGGAAGAGGATTAAAAAGAGATAAGAGGATGGGGACGAGAGAGAGAGAGAAGGGGGGGGGGGGGGGGGGGGGGGGGGGGGGGGGGGGGGGGGGGGGGGGCGGGGGGGGGGGGGGGGGGGGGGGGGGGGGGGGGGGCGGGCGGGTCGGAGTGTGGTTGACGAATAGCTAGTTCCAGGGACGAATCGACCGATTTTCGTCGTAGGTGTAAGACGAGAGGAGAACCGAAGGCAAATAATAATTCAAGTCAACACGAGAGGGAGGATGATAAAAGGGGGAATGGGGAAAAAGTTTGGAGAATGGGGGAAGGAGGAGACGAAAAATGACTCGATCAAAAGGACAATAGACTTCAAAGACAGTTCAGAAATGGGGACGCTAAGAGAGACCCAGACAGACATACACACACACACATGCAAAATCAGGCGCACAAAGTTCGTTAAAATTCAGTTCGTCATGAAAGGGGCTTCCAATGATTTGAAGACAGGTATGCAGATGTGTATCAATCAATTGTAGGGGGACTTTTGCACCACCTGCAATCATATCTATGTAAGCACGTACAAATAAAATGTGCTTATGCCTCAGGATCTCTTATGTATAAAATATTCTTTATGTTAAATAGGTCCACGTTTGTGTTGGGTAAATCGAATGCGAATTAATATTCAAAATGAGATGAACCTCACGTTCATACATATTTAGGTTAAGACCCTTCAAAAGTGTAGTTTATAAAATGTATTTGGGAAAAGGTGGGTTCCTAACTCATGAAGGTTTTTACATCCTGTATAAAAAAAACGAATATGAAAAAAGTTATGAACACGCCAGTATCTCAGTTTATAATATGAACAATTGAATTATCTCCATAGGAGCTTATACTGCCTGTGAAGGAAGTAGCTTGGCGCATTGTAGATAGGGACTGAAGATTCTTTAAAACGATGCCCCTGCATTACTTTCTGCCTTTCTACTTCACAACCGTTCCCATGGGTCTCTTTGCATCTAGATCTAGCTTTCCAACTTCTCAAACAACACTGCTCCAATTGACGACTTTGACCTAACAAATCCTCCGTGCCTGTATTTTGCCTCTTCATGAGAGCCCTAGAGGCTCGGTGAGATTAAGTTCAACAATTACACATTGTACTTTTTCATGCAAAGACAAATGAAGGCTGTTCAGCATGGGCAGAGTCGGTCTGATTTAGGTATAATTTAGTTCATTTGTTGTTTCGTCAGATGTAAATCAAATGGGGTACATTTCCTGGAAGAACAAAACTATCTAGTACACATCCCAAGAGTAAAGAAAGGAATACTGCGAAAAATCATACGGTGTAATGCGTAAGTTACTCGAACACTCATTTGATACGCAAACGAAAAAAAAACCCGGTTGGAGGAAAGAAGTAATAATCTATTAAAGTAATTAACCAAGCACAAGAAAGGCAAGCGAGGAACTACTGAAAGAAAATAGACAGAAATCCCATGGAATTATCTTACGGCAGAAGAACGACTAAAACAAAGAAAAAAATCATAATAGACCCAAAATCACGGAATGAAGAAGAACCCAAAGACAGCCCCAGTCGGCATTATCAAAAGGACATGCGATCGCTCGTAATTAAGGGAATCACTTCGTCGTATAACTCGTAGGACCCTTGAACAAAAACACGATCTTTGCATAAACAGAGTCTTTGGGTCTGAGGAAACCGGAGAGAGACCTTCGTACTTGAACACTCAAGAAAGGCTTTATAAATGTGGCAGGTCGGCCTTTAATTATCTCGTCTTCAACTTAGTTGTGTGAGGGTACATCAGATGAGGTAGGGAAACCAGTATGATGTTATCATTTACTGGTGTAGCTGACAATTAAGCTATATAGAGTTAGTTCTTCGTGTGATATTTAACTGTTATCCAATCGTCTGTTTATTTAAGGAGTTCTATTTAAAAAAAAAAAAACCGTGAAAACATTTATTCAAGAAAAGTATAAAGTTTATCTGCACCGTGAAAGGGGTCAGCATGATGAACCTCCCAAAATAGTGATGATGGTTTGTCTTGTTGTGGATGAAATTTATCTCTGTTCCTCTACGTAAACATAATTTCTTGTTTGTTTTTACTTGAATATGTGAAAATAATCGAATTAACAAAAACTGTCTTCGTGAATCTTCTCAGATAGAAATTGACTCGTAAATGTTTATATGTATATTAGACTTACGTTCCCAAATCAGCCAGAGCTTATTGCAAGAATGACTCAAGAAACACAGAGTACATTGATCAAATCG
>NC_087211.1:41308981-41318981 GCF_015104395.2 Macrobrachium nipponense | reverse complement strand
TTGTTCGTTTTTCTTTGTTCTGTATTTGATTTTCCTTGGTTCTTGATTTTTGTTTGTTTGTTTGGCTTTCAGAGACTTGTATGCGAACTAATTGAAATTATGAATAATGATGATAACTTATTGTTAATGCTATTGTTATTAATACATATAAGAGAATATATTTTAATTGCGTACTTTACTTTCCATTTCACCCTCGGAAACCTTTATATGTGTGTGTGTGTGTGTGTGTGTGTGTGTGTGTGTGTATGTATATGTAGTCAATCACGAAGTCTCAAAAAACGAGTGGGTCGTCAACATGTCTTAACTTCAATCATCAAATAGGTGGTAAGCAAGCTGAGAGAGAGAGAGAGAGGTGGTACCTTCTGGCCTACTTGGCTAGTAAGTGTCACCGAGGGACGATTGTGGTCATAGGGGAGAGGTGAGGGGTACAGGTCAAGGGGGCAGATGACACGCTGGTTTGGCATCTAGCCGAAGGAATTGAGAGAGAGAGAGAGAGAGAGGAGAAAGTGAAAGAGATGACGAAGATGGATGGACGGATAATAAAAGGAGTTGGAGACAGGCCGACAGAGACACAGATGTAAATACTTAGATGATGAAGGTGCTTAGAAGGACACTAAGGAGGCAACATCATCTATAAAGATATAATGCAATAAAGGAATGCAAGTCTACCTGTGATTTTATGAAGAGAGACGGCAACAAAAGCGGGAGCAGCAGTTAGAGTATAATAAAAAAAATAAAGTAATAGTGGAAGAAGGAATAGAGGGAAGACAAGGGAAAGAGAGAATGGAGAAGAGAAAAAATGATACAGACGGAACTAGACAAGTTTAATAAGAACTAAATGTTTCACGATACGAAAAGTTATAAAAGGTGTTGTAATTATAGAAGCATAAGCAGTTCCAGCAGTACCAGTAGCAGCTACGGCAGTAATAGCAGCTGTAGTATTTAAGTATAAGCGACTCAAACTGGAACAAAGATTACAATTTTCCCAGGTGCTCTCTCTCTCTCTCTCTCTCTCTCTCTCTCTCTCTCTCTCTCTCTCTCTCTCTCGTCCAACTGCCGGCCCGCTGCAGACAACTTTCTCGCCAGACTTGCTAATAACATAGTTTATTGCGAGTTGCTTCAGACGTGCGCGTGCTTGCTCGGTCGCACGCAACAGCTGTGGCATGTTTGGAAATGCTGTAGAAGATATTAGCTTCGTTCTGATATACTTAAAGCATGCTGAAGGCTGTAGTCTTAGTGTGTGTGTGTGTGTGGTGTATATATATATATATATATATATATAATATATATATATGTGTGTTGGTGTGTGTGTGTGTGTGTGTGTGTGTGTTTTTTTGTTTTTATTTGTGTATGTATGTATGTATGTATATGTGTGTAATATAATATATATATATATATACTATATATATAATATATATAAGTGTATATTATATATATATATAAATGGTATATATATATATATATACGTATTTATTTTTAATTAAATATAAATTTAAATTTAATTAATTTATTTTGATATTATATATATATATATTACATATTTGAGGTGCAATGATTTATGGAATATAAGTTTTTTATTTTTTTATTTGTGGCCGGTGGCGATATATATTATATATTATATATAATATATATATAATATATATATATATATATATATAGATAATATAATATATATTATATATATAAAGAGAGAGTGAGAGAGATAATGTATGTGTATTTGTGTGTGTGGTTGTTTGTTTTCGTGAATAGTTTTAAATTATCAGCAAGAAGAAATAGTCGAAAGGAAATATGAGAAACAAATAAGGTTAAGGTTGCAAATGTAATCTAAGAAGGAAGAAAGGGCAGTGAATATTAGTATGATTGGTGGAAGAACGGGAATGGTTGATAAATATAGGTATTCAGAAGTAAATTACATATTGATAATGGTAAGATGAAAAAGGGAGGCAAGTAGCCGGGAGTGTGTGTGAAAGATTTTGGGGGAAACTTGTATATCGATGAAATCCAATGTTGGCATCTATGAATGGGTTTTTGGCATAACTCATCCTCGTGGAATTGAAGTGACAGTTTCAATGTGAATGAAAGGGAAAAGACTGAAGCTTTTGAAATGAATCGTCAGCTTAGAATACGTTTATTCAAAAGGTTCGCAACGTGAAGAAGACGGGTCAGAATATTTTGAGATGGTTCTCTTTTTATCTATTTTTTTATTTATTTTTTTTTTAATGGAGGGCGATGGGTGGGGAAAAATTAATTATAAAGAATCGGGATAATTCTAAGAGAGAAAAAAAGTTCTGGATAGATGGAGCCCGAGAGAGAATAATTCAGAAGAGTCATTAGGGAGTTGGAGACAAAAACCAAGAAAAGTTCTGGATAGGTGGAGCCCAAGAGAGAATAATTCAGGAGAATCCTTAAGGACTTGGAGACAGAAAACAAGAAACTTCTGGATAGATGGAGCCCAAGAGAGAATAATGCAGAAGAATCAGGAGGGAGTTGGAGACAGAAACCAAGTAAGTATTGGGATAGATGGAGACCAATGGAGGAATAGCACAAGAATCAGGAGGGCGTTGGAGAAAACCCCACCAACAAAAACAACAAAAAAAACAAACCAAAAACCAAGAAAGTATTGGATAGAGGAGCCCAAGGGTAGAATCATCAGAAGAAATATTAGGGACGTTGGAGACAGAAGACAAACCAAGGAAAGTGGATAGAATGGAGCCAAGAGAGAATAAGGGAGAAGAATCAGGAAAGGAGTTGGAGACAAAAGCCAAGAAAGTTCTGGATAGATGGAGCCCAAGAGAGAATCATTCAGAAGAATCATTAGGGAGTTGGAGACAAAAGCCAAGTTTCTGGATAGATGGAGCCCAAGAGAGAATCATTCAGAAGAATCATTAGGGAGTTGCAGACAAAAATCAAGAAAGTTATGGATAGATGGAGCCCAAGAGAGGAATAATGCAGGAAGAAGCAGGGGAAGGGAGTTGGAGACAGAAACCAAGAAGAACAAAGTTACTGGATTAGATGGAGCCCAAGGGAGGAAAACGCCCAAGGGAAGAATCAGGAACGGGCGTTGGAGAGACAAAAACCAAGAAAGATTGGATAGAATGGACCCAAGGGTGAGAAAAAAGCAGGAGGGAATCAGGAGGAGTTTGGAGACAAAAAACCAAGAAAAGTTCTGGATAAAGATGGAGCCAAGGGAGAATAACGCAGAAGAATCGCGGAGGGAATTGGAGGACAAAAACAGACCCAGTTCTGGATAGATGGAGCCCAAGGAGAATAACGCAGAAGAATCAGGAGGGAGTTGGGACAAAAAACAGAAAAACCAAGAAAGTTACTGGATAGATGGAGCCCAAGGGAAATAAACGCCCAGAAGAATAGGAGGGAGTTGGAAGGACAAAACCAAGAAAGTACTTGAAGATGGAGCCCAAGAGAAGAATACAGGGAAGGGAATTCAGAAGGAGTGGCTGACACAAAAACCAAGAAAGTTCTAGGATAGAATGGAAGCCCCAAGGGAGAATAACGCAAAGAATCAGGAGTTGGAGACAGAAACCAAGAAGTACTGGATAGATGGAGCCCAGGAGAAAACGCAGAAGAATCAGGAGGGAGTTGGAGACAAAAACCAAGAAATTAACTTGATAAAGATTGGAGCCAAGAGAGAATACGGAACAATCAGCACGGGATTGGAGGACAAACCAAGAATTTCCCTTAAGGGATAGAATGGAGCCCAAGGGGGAAATAACGCAGAAGAATCAGGAGGGGTTGGGAGACAAAAACAAGGGAAGTTCTGGATTAGAGGGAGCCCAAGGAGAATATGCAGAAGAATAGAAGGGAGTTGGAGAAAAACCAAAAAACCAGAAAGTTTTCTGGATAGATGGAGCCCCAAAGGGAGAATAAAACGCAGAAGAATCATTAGGGAGTTGGAGACAGAAACCAAGAAAGTACTGGTTAGATGGAGCCCCAAGGGAGAATAAAACTGCAGAAGAATCAGGAGTTGGAGTTGTCCCGGGGAGGACAAGAAAAAACCAAGGGAAAAATTAATGGATAGATGGAGCCCAAGGGAGGAATAACGAGAAGCATCAGGAGGCGCCGCCGGTTGGAGGACCCAAAAAACCAGAACGGCAAAGGAATAGGGATGGAGCCCAAGAGAATACGCAAAGGGAAGATACAAGGAGAGGGGGTTGGAGGCAAAAACAAGAAAGTTCTGAATAGATGGAGCCCCAAGGGAGAAGGAACAAAAACAGAAGAATCGGGTTTGGGAGGGAATTGGAAACCGACAAAAACCCAGAATAGCTTCGAATAGGGCTGGAGACCAAGGGAGAATACGCGAAGAATCAGGAAGGGAGTTGGAGACAAAAAAAAACAAGAAAGTTCTGGATAGATGGAGAGCCCAAGGGAGAATTAATCAGAAGAATCAGAAAGGAAGTGGAGACAAAAACAAGGAAGGAAAGTTCTGGATAGATGGAGCCAAGGGAGAATAAAAACGCCAAGGAAAGATTCATTAGGGAGTTGAGACAGAAACCAAGAAGTACTGGTTAGATGGAAGCCAAGCGGAGGAATAAACGCCCAAGGGAAGAATCAGGAGGGAGTTGGAGACAAAAACCAAGAAAGTTCTGGATAGATGGAGCCCAAGGGAGAATAACGCAGAAGAACCAGGAGGGAGTTGGAGGCAAAAACCAAGAAAGTTCTGAATAGATGGAGCCCAAGAGAGAATACAGAAGAATCATTAGGGAGTTGGAGACAGAAACCAAGAAAGTACTGGATAGAAGGAGCCCAAGGGAGAATAACGCAGAAGAATCAGGAGGGAGTTGGAGACAAAAACCAAGAAAGTTCTGGATAGATGGAGCCCAAGGGAGAATAACGCAGAAGAATCAGGAGGGAGTTGGAGACAAAAACCAAGAAAGTTCTGGATAGATGGAGCCCAAGAGAGAATACAGAAGAATCATTAGGGAGTTGGAGACAGAAACCAAGAAAGTACTGGATAGATGGAGCCCAAGGGAGAATAACGCAGAAGAATCAGGAGGGAGTTGGAGACAGAAACCAAGAAAGTACTGGATAGATGGAGCCCAAGGGAGAATAACGCAGAAGAATCAGGAGGGAGTTGGAGACAGAACCCAAGAAAGTACTGGATAGATGGAGCCCAAGGGAGAATAACGCAGAAGAATCAGGAGGGAGTTGGAGACAAAAATCAAGAAAGTTCTGGATAGATGGAGCCCAAGAGAGAATAATTCAGAAGAATCATTAAGGAGTTGGAGTCAGAAACCAAGAAAGTTCTGGATAGATGGAGCCCAAGAGAGAATAATGGAGAAGAATCAGGAAGGAGTTGGAGACAAAAATCAAGAAAGTTCTGGATAGATGGAGCCCACGATAGAATCATTTAGAAGAATCAGGAGGGAGTTGGAGACAAAAATCAAGAAAGTTCTGGATAGATGGAGCCCAAGAGAGAATCATTTAGAAGAATCAGGAGGGAGTTGGAGACAAAAATCAAGAAAGTTCTGGATAGATGGAGCCCAAGAGAGAATAATGCAGAAGAATCAGGAGGGAGTTGGAGACAAAAACCAAGAAAGTTCTGGATAGATGGAGCCCAAGAGAGAATACAGAAGAATCATTAGGGAGTTGGAGACAGAAACCAAGAAAGTACTGGATAGATGGAGCCCAAGGGAGAATAACGCAGAAGAATCATTAGGGAGTTGGAGACAAAAACCAAGAAAGTTCTGGATAGATGGAGCCCAAGGGAGAATAACGCAGAAGAATCAGGAGGGAGTTGGAGACAGAAACCAAGAAAGTACTGGATATATGGAGCCCAAGGGAGAATAACGCAGAAGAATCAGGAGGGAGTTGAAGACAAAAACCAAGAAAGCTTCTTGGGATAGAATGGAGCCAACGCAAGAATCATTTAAGAAGAATCCAGGACGGGAGTTGTTTGGAGATCAAAAATCAAGAAAGTTTCTTGGATTAGATTGGAGCCCAACGATAGAATCATTTAGAAGAATCAGGAAGGAGTTGAGACAAAAACCAGAAAAGTTCTCGGATTAAAGATGGAGAGCCCAATGGGGGAGAATAATGGGAGAAGGATATCAGGAGGGAGTTGCGGGAGACACAAAAAACCCAAGGAAAGTTCTGGATAGAATGGAGCCCAAGAGGAAGAATACAGAAGAATTCCAGGAGGGAGTTGGAGACAGAAACCAAGGAAAGTACTGGAGTTAGATGGAGCCCAAGGGAGAATAAACGCAGAAGAATCAGTAGGGAGTTGGAGACAGAAACCAAGAAAGTACTGGATAGATGGAGCCCAAGGGAGAATAACACAGAAGAATCAGGAGGGAGTTGGAGACAAAAACCAAGAAAGTTCTGGATAGATGGAGCCCAAGGGAGAATAACGCAGAAGAATCAGGAGGGAGTTGGAGACAAAAACCAAGAAAGTTCTGGATAGATGGCCCAAGAAGAGATACAGAAGAAAATCTTAGGGAGTTGGAGACAGAAACCAAGAAAGTTCTGGATAGATGGAGCCCAAGGGAGAATAACGCAGAAGAATCAGGAGGGAGTTGGAGACAGAAACCAAGAAAGTACTGGATAGATGGAGCCCAAGGGAGAATAACGCAGAAGAATCAGGAGGGAGTTGGAGACAAAAACCAAGAAAGTTCTTGATAGATGGAGCCCACGAGAGAATCATTCAGAAGAATCATTAGGGAGTTGGAGACAAAAATCAAGAAAGTTCTAGATAGATGGAGCCCACGAGAGAATCATTTAGAAGAATCAGGAGGGAGTTGGAGACAAAAATCAAGAAAGTTCTGGATAGATGGAGCCTAAGAGAGAATAATGCAGAAGAATCAGGAGGGAGTTGGATAGATGGAGCCCAGGGAGAATAACGCAAAGAATCATTAGGGAGTTTGGGAACAAAAACCAAGAAATTTCTGGGATAGATGGGGCCCAAGGGAGAATAACGCAGAAGAATCAGGAGGGAGTTGGAGACAGAAACCAAGAAAGTACTGGATAGATGGAGCCCAAGGGAGAATAACGCAGAAGAATCAGGAGGGAGTTGGAGACAAAAACCAAGAAAGTTCTGGATAGATGGAGCCCAAGGGAGAATAACGCAGAAGAATCAGGAGGGAGTTGGAGACAGAAACCAAGAAAGTACTGGATAGATGGAGCCCAAGGGAGAATAACGCAGAAGAATCAGGAGGGAGTTGGAGACAGAAACCAAGAAAGTACTGGATAGATGGAGCCCAAGGGAGAATAACGCAGAAGAATCAGGAGGGATTTGAAGACAAAAACCAAGAAAGTTCTGGATAGATGGAGCCCACGATAGAATCATTTAGAAGAATCAGGAGGGAGTTGGAGACAAAAATCAAGAAAGTTCTGGATAGATGGAGCCCATGATAGAATCATTTAGAAGAATCAGGAGGGAGTTGGAGACAAAAATCAAGAAAGTTCTGGATAGATGGAGCCCACGATAGAATCATTTAGAAGAATCAGGAGGGAGTTGGAGACAGAAACCAAGAAAGTTCTGGATAGATGGAGCCCAAGAGAGAATAATGGAGTAGAATCAGGAAGGAGTTGGAGACAAAAGCCAAGAAAGTTCTGGATAGATGGAGCCCAAGAGAGAATCATTCAGAAGAATCATTAGGGAGTTGGAGACAGAAACCAAGAAAGTTCTGGATAGATGGAGCCCAAGAGAGAATAATGGAGAAGAATCAGGAAGGAGTTGGAGACAAAAGCCAAGAAAGTTCTGGATAGATGGAGCCCAAGAGAGAATCATTCAGAAGAATCATTAGGGAGTTGGAGACAAAAATCAAGAAAGTTCTGGATAGATGGAGCCCAAGAGAGAATCATTCAGAAGAATCAGGAGGGAGTTGGAGACAGAAACCAAGAAAGTTCTGGATAGATGGAGCCCAAGAGAGAATAATGGAGTAGAATCAGGAAGGAGATGGAGACAAAAATCAAGAAAGTTCTGGATAGATGGAGCCCAAGAGAGAATAATGGAGTAGAATCAGGAAGGAGTTGGAGACAAAAATCAAGAAAGACGGATAGATGGAGCCCAAGAGAGAATAATGGAGTAGAATCAGGAAGGAGTTGGAGACAAAAATCAAGAAAGTTCTGGATAGATGGAGCCCAAGAGAGAATAATGGAGTAGAATCAGGAAGGAGTTGGAGACAGAAACCAAGAAAGTTCTGGATAGATGGAGCCCAAGGGAGAATATAATTCTGAAGAATCATTAGGGAGTTGGTGACAGAAACCAAGAAAGTTGTGGATAGATGGAGCCCAAGAGGGAATCATTCAGAAGAATCATTAGGGAGTTGGTGACAGAAACCAAGAAAGTTCTGGATAGATGGAGCCC
The DNA here is from genome assembly GCF_015104395.2 of Macrobrachium nipponense. NCBI lineage: Eukaryota > Metazoa > Arthropoda > Malacostraca > Decapoda > Palaemonidae > Macrobrachium > Macrobrachium nipponense. The sequence continues at coordinate 41,310,658 of NC_087211.1, read as the reverse complement.
ACGAGAGAATCATTCAGAAGAATTAATCAGAGGGCAGTTGGTGACAGAAAAACCAAGAAAGTTCTGGATAGGATGGGAGCCCAAGAGGGAATCATTTTCAGAAGAATCATTAGGGAGTTGGTGACAGAAAACCAAGAAAGTTCTGGGATAGATGGAGCCCACGAGAGAATCATTCAGAAGAATCATTAGGGAGTTAGTGACAGAAACCAAGAAAGTTCTGGATAGATGGAGCCCACGAGAGAATCATTCAGAAGAACATTAGGGAGTTGGAGACAAAAACCAAGAAAGTTCTGGATAAATGGAGCCCACGAGAGAATCATTCAGAAGAATCATTAGGGAGTTGGTGACAGAAACCAAGAAAGTTCTGGATAAATGGAGCCCAAGAGAGAATCATTCAGAAGAATCATTAGGGAGTTGGAGACAAAAACCAAGAAAGTTCTGGATAGATGGAGCCCAAGAGAGAATCATTCAGAAGAATCAGGAGGGAGTTGCTCACAGAAACCAAGAAAGTTCTGGATAGATGGAGCCCACGAGAGAATCATTCAGAAGAATCATTAGGGAGTTGGAGACAAAAAACCAAGAAAGTTCCAGTTTACAACCCTCTGTCCGAGAGGAAGCTGTGCGGTGTACTGAAAATTCTTCAGATTTCTCTGCCATTTAGGAGGCTGTTCCATTCCCTGCTCATGCACTGGAGCCTAAAATCCTCGTACAGTGCTCGACGCTCGTCCAAGCGTTGTGAGGATTCCAGATCCTTCTGTATCCCGAGCATTTCATGACTTTCCATTCCGCAATCCTCCGTCCATGTTGATTCAATCGGCCCTTCCTACCCCAAAGAAAACTGCAGTAGGCATTTCTTCATAAGTAATTCATCCTGCTCTCCTTACAACTCCCTCCATTCGCCTTTTGAAACTTTCCCTTAGGCGTATTCAGGGATTTCCCCTCGGCCATTCTCTCTCTCTCTCTCTCTCTCTCTCTCTCTCTCTCTCTCTCTCTCTCTCTCTCTCTCTCTCTTTCTTTCTTTCTTTCTTTCTTTCTTTCTTTCTCCACCCGGATACTGAGCCATAGTAATAACTGAAATCTTCCATTAGCATGTCATCTAGGTAAAAGCTTTCAACAGCCTCTGATCCGTTTGGTATACTCATCAGGGATAATGTTTGTGCCTATTCTTCAACCTACTGTCTCGCTTTCTGAGCGTAGTGAAGGTGTTAGTATTTGTGTGTGTATGTGTGTGTATATGTATATGTGTATATATATATATATATATATATATATATATATATTCAATATGAATATATATATATATATATATATATATATATATATATATATATATATATAATATATAATATATATATATATATATATATATATATATATATATATATATATATATGTATATATATACACACAATGTTGTGCCCCAGAGAAAGATATATATATGTGTATATATTATATATATATATATATATATTATATATATATATATATATATATATATATACGTACATAATGTTATGCTCTAGAGAAAGGTTGCTGGTGTGAGGGTGTGTTCCCGAAGATAATAAAAAGGGGATGAATTTGATTACTCCTGCAGAATACATATCCCTCTTTTATGGGCGGACTAAATGCCTCATGAACTAAGGAAGCGAACCTTAGTAGGTCAAAAAGCGGGCTACG
>NC_087211.1:41296481-41303981 GCF_015104395.2 Macrobrachium nipponense | reverse complement strand
TCCTTCTTTATATCGCATGCCATTTACCCCGTTTATTACACGGATCGTAAGAGATAGAGAGAGAGAGACAGAGAGTCAGCACTTATCCTATCTTCGCATAATCTGCTGTTAATAAGTCGCCGACTCTCGGTTAACAGAACGGATATCTCCTTTGATCGCGTGAGACTTGGAGGACCCTCTTCTGATCGTTGCCTCTTGTTAAGTTCATTAGACCTCTTCATCTTGAAGGCGGGGTTATGGGTAGGGGGAGGAGGAGGAGGAGGAGGGGTTTGGTTAGATGAAGAGGGAATGTAGGTCTAAAAGGATGTTCGGTGCAGGGAATAGGGACGTGGGTGGTTTAGGTCGGGCGGGGAGAGAGGGCGTGGGGAAAGGGAACAAGGATGGGTGAGGGTTAGGGGAATGTAGACCCAAAAGCATGCGGTGTAAGGAGATGGGGGGATAGACCCATGTGACTGGCAGAGTGGGAAAGTAATGGGGTTGAATGGGTGATATGCAGACCTAAAAGAAAGGGGTGTACGCAGGGTACGGGAAAGGGGTTTAGGTTATATAGACTAGAGTAGGGGAGAGAAGGATTGGTTAGTAAATGGGGGATAGGAGGAGATTGAGGATTTGATTTTGGGACTGAAGTGTAGAGGTGAGGGCGGATGTCAAACCTATTTGGTGGCAGCGGTATCGGGCGGATGGGATGAGTAAAGGGAATTGAGGGGTATTTGTTAATGGGGATATAGGCCTACAAGAGGGGAGTGTAGGGGAGAGAAGGTGGGAGAGGGGAACAAAGGGTATTCCGGTAGGGGAGATGTAGAGAGAGAAATGAGGGGTCCTCTGCCTGAAAGACAGATTTCCTATGTTTTTGGTTTGTAGGCCAACTTTCTTACCTGACATTTGCTGTGCAATGTTGTGCCTTGTTTAGTCAGTGTTTATTTCTGCGTTTAACTGAATATAAGCGAGCATCTTCTGGAGAACAGAGTTGTCTCCAGTTACTGCCTCAACTGTACTTTCACTCAAGGTCTAGAGTCATGCTTCCACTATTGAATCGTGAATGAATCCCGTGAGCAGAAAACTTCCACGAAATTGGCCACTTCATACCCATTCACAGAAGGCTCCTTCTTCAACAGGGCATCAGATCACCATGCACACGTCGCAGTTCATGAATTTCCACCCTGACCTTCATATAGAGACAATAAGAATCTTCCTCCCAGTCTTTTGCTACCTTCCTTTCTTCGCCTGCTCCGTGACTGATACTTTACCTCATCTTGCCGTCTGTACATCTTCAACAGCCACTTTCCTCAAGGAACCCTCTCCAATCTTCTTGCAGCATTTTGTATCTCACATTCAACAAATTTTCAAATGACTCACTCCATTGATCCATGACTGCATTCACCTTGGACAACATTTTTTTCCATTTGCATCCCGATAGAAACAGCTCCTTGATATTCTATCGAATACTTGCGTGTGCTTAAGCATGTGTGCGCTTTCTGTTTATACTGCGTCTATTTGTACGAACCTCTATTGGCAGTTATTGATTATCCTCTTTTGTTTCCCTCTATGATAAATAGTTCATTCAGTCATTTATTTATATTTGTTTTTATCGTTTTGTACAGTCAGTTGCTTGCGTTCTCTCTCTCTCTCTCTCTCTCTCTCTCTCTCTCTCTCTCTCTCTCTCTCAGAAGCGCAGGTGGACGACCTTTTGATGAAATCCAACACACGTGTGAGGTTTCCCTTTCCATGGAAGTCAATAAACCTCTGTTGCTCATCTGCGGGTTTGATTCGTTTCGCTTCGAGACGATACTTAATTCATTATATTTTTCGGATTTTCAGTTGTGTTTCTTCATCTCTATCGTGTCGTTATTCCATTTTACACTTCTCTTCTCATCTTTTACGACTATTATCCAAGTTCATTTCTCCTTTATCATCTATTGCATCATGTTTAATTTTAGATGTGGGAAGCATGCAGTGTGCTCATACGTTTGTGTTTGTGTGTGCGTGTTTGTGGTTTATAATGCGTAGTACATTTAGTCTCGCTTCTATTTAAGTTTGCTTATCATCCTCGTTTTTGTGTTTATTCATTTATGGGTTTATGTTGTCTTATTGTTCGTCAACTTCTAATTACCCATTTGAAATTACATTTATTTCTGTACTGTAAAGATTTGTTAATTCACACAAAAGCGCTAGGCACTGTGAATCCATATATTTTCTTGTGCTATTCTATTGTTTCACGGTGCAGCAGCCCCCCCCCACCCCCCCCCCCCCACCCCCCCACCCTCGCCACCTCCCCACCCCCGCCACCTCCCTTTTGAGGGGTTTGAGGGCGGAGAATTGTCGTCAAAAGGAAACATCCTTCTAGTTTCTCAGCAAATAAGTTGCTAGCTGCACGCCCCTCTATATATATATATATATATATATATATATCTATATATATATATATATATGTATATAATGTATACATACATATATATATATATATATATATATATATATATATATATATATAGATACATACATATATACATATACACACTATATACATATAATATATATATATATATATATATATATATATATATATATATATATATATATATATATATATATATATATATATATATTATATATATATATATTATATATTTCTTTACCTCATCAGACATTGGTATCGTCAGGCGGGTGGACTGGTGTGTGGTAGGTCGGGAATGAACAATGGTATAGCAAACGTAAAGCGATACTTGTACCAGATATTATATATACATATAGTTTGTGTGTGTTTGTTTATGAATGTATGTAATGCATATATGTAGACATAAAATTGCCCATTCACCTGTTCTCCGAAAACGTAATGGCTGCAGAGGGGTAGACCATGGCAGAGGGTATTAACCATCTAATACTCAGCTAATCTTTTATCTTTTGTGTGTTAGCCTCAGGTCGTAGATCCTAGTGTTGCGACCCACTGCAATATGTTGACTACCAGGTACTTAATCTAATCGAGTGTGAGTGGAATCTAGCACTCCAGTACTGTGAGGCTAGCATTCTCACCCGTCTTTATTTTTTTTTTCCACAGTCGTTAGGACTGGATAGGAAGTGTGGTTTATTATTTTCATCGTGTATGCAAAATAGTGATGAGTCTAATTAAATAAAGATTTGTTTACCAAGATTGGATTTTATATATTGAATGGTAATGTTTTATTTTTGCAAATGTGTCTACGAAAGCATTGTGTACATCTACGTAGTGAACTGTGTAAAGTAACCAAAAGTCATTGAAATGAATTTGATGATTGTTTTCTCACTCTCTCTCTCTCTCTCTCTCTCTCTCTCTCTCTCTCTCTCTGTCCAATGAACTATAATTAGTATTGCCTTACGCTAACAGAAATAAAAAAAAGCTCATCGTACAAGTGGCGTACGCTCTCACACCACAACTCCGTTTCGTCTAAATATAGAAACACATTGAAGGTCTGTGCACCCTATGACAACACGCCATCGGCATAAAAATAGAAAAGCCACAGCAGCGTGGGTAGTTACTATTTGCATTGCTGTCTTTTGTTGGGGGTAGGGGAGAAGGGGGAATCAGAATAAAGTCCTGACTCAAAGCGTCGTCGTCTCCTTGGAAGCAAGAAAGAATGACGAGGAAATATTTATGCTTGAACGTAAAACTGGCCGTGTGGTGGTAGTGGTGATCTTTCACGTTCACAATTGATCCCTGATCCCCTCTCTCTGCCTGCCGAGAGCAACTAGATTCGCTGAATAGCAGCACCAATATGCAGGAAATGTTTCCAGCTGTAGAACTTCTCAGTTCTAGAGGTCCTTTATTCCTCGTACCCATCCTTGGATTGTCGTTCAATGGGAACTTCAGAAATCAAGCGAAGGTGCAATGCATCATTACCCTAATAGGATTCTCCTTCATTTTAATGCATTTTTATCTTTTTATTATTTTTTTCTCTTTTAATGATTAGGATCTCTTCTTTCCGTACTGCCCATTTCTTCCACTTCTTAATAAACATCATATTCTGTGGAAGCTTGAATTTCAAGTCAATGGCCCTTGTGTGTTTGTTTCATATGAATAGGTCTAACCTACTGAATAATAATAATGATATAATAATAACAATAATAGTGAGAAAAAGAGACTCAAGAATGAACTCGTTATAATTTGTTCAGAATTATGGCCCAAATGAGAGATGGAGACACAGACTGACAGACAGACGTATGAGACTCAAGAGTAACTGACGTATGCCTTATTTAATACTGTGAATAATGAGAAGTAGTGAATTAAGAGTTATGTAATTAAGATTTATGTAAAAGCATCTCCATAATTAGAGAGAAAGAGAGAGGGAAGGACTGATATGCTCTTAGTGTAGAAAACACCACGGGATGCCCAAGAGACACTAACAGACGTAGAAACGCGCTCGGAAGATAAAGAGAGAGAAACAGAGACTGGATGAAAAGTGAATGAAAATTGTTGAGTTCAATGAGATAGAGAGAGAGAAAGAGAGTACGGCGGCCTGGAGAGGAACGAAATGATAATGGAAATTCAACTTGTAGTGGCTATGTTTTGTTTGATAAAAATAGTGAGAGAGGGGAGAGACAGATAGAGAGAGAGAGATAAAAAAGAAAGAAATTCATCTTGTAATGGTTATATTTTTTTTGATAGAAAAATGGTGAGAGAGAGAGAGAGAGAGAGAGAGAGAGAGAGAGAGAGAGAGAGAGAATTCAACTTGTACTGGTCATATTTTGTTTGATAAAAATGGAGAGAGAGAGAGAGAGAGAGAGAGAGAGAGAGAGAGAGAGAGAGAGAGAGAGAGAAATTCATCTTGTACTGGTTATATTTTGTTTGATAAAAAAATGGTGAGAGAGAGAGAGAGAGAGAGAGAGAGAGAGAGAGAGAGAGAGAGAGAGAGAGAGAAAAGAAGAAATTCATCTTGTACTGATTACATTTTATAAATAAAAAAAAAGTGGAGACTGTCCAACAGTGGTAGAAGCAGCCGTATCAGTGAAAGTAGCTGTAGCAACAGCAACAAGAAGTTTTGTCATGAAAAATTCAGTCGCAGGATCCCCACAAAACAGTGTTGAAACAGGAGAAAAATATATCGTCTTTGCTGTAGTGTTAGTAATAGTAGTGATCGTAGCAACTGCGACAGTAGTAGTACAGATACTATTAGTACTATAACTATTACTAATACTAAGTCCTCAGGTGAAAATGAGTCTTCATAGCATTTCAATGAATTAGTATTTAGCTGAGAGTGGCAGATCTAGAGAGAGAGAGAGAGATTATATTATTAATACCTCAAGGCATCAGCAATACTAGTAGTAGTAGTAATTTGTAGTAGCAGTAGTAGTAGTAACAGCAGCAGCTCTCAAGTCTTGGGGTGAAAGACCTAGCGGCAGGGAAGACCCAGGTGTATGAGTGAGTGTACGAGTGTGTGTGCGTGCGTGTGTGCGCGCGCGTTGACGCCGATAACAGATGCTGGGGGCCCGGACTTTTAAATGCGCGACTTCCGCGTTAGACCAATTGACACTTGGGGTCATCCGCCCCGCGCCCGAAGGGGGGAGGAGGCGACGAGACGAGACGACACGACTATGGCTTGTTTGTCCGTGCGTTGTTTTGTGCGTCTGTTCGTGCATTTCTTCGTTCGTGTGTTCGTTTCGTCTGTTTGGACGTGAAGAACGCTGTCACTGTTTTCCTATTCTGTTTCCTCGTTAGTTTGTCAAGTTTGCTTACTGTAAATGATTATTTCTATTTATAGATTGGTTATCACTCCCGAGGACTTTTCGTCGTTTGTTTGTTTGTTGGTTTGTGTGCTAAGTTCATTCACTGTTTCCCCCGCAGATAATTAGTGATCACCGCATTCGTTATCACTGAATGATAAGGTTGTCAAAACAAAACTTGACTGTGTTATGCTGTGTGGCTTATGTTGGGGGAGTCAGTGCCCTCATGCGTAGGTTATGAAATACCTGGCGCTGTCAAAGATTTTTTTTTTTCCTTTGGCGATATACTCTCCTATTTAAAACACTAGCCCACCCCCCCCCCTCTCTCTCTCTCTCTCTCTCTCTCTCTCTCCCGATAATTTGCTATCTATCACAGTAGTATTAGTAGTACCAGTAGGGGTAGTAGTGATAGCTATAGTAACTGCAGTATTATAATAGGCAGTGGGGGTAGTAGCATTAATAGCAAAAAAAAAGGCAGTTCAGGTAGTAGTATTATCAATAGCGGAGGAACTATATTCGCCTTGTATTTAGTAGTTATAGTAGTAGCAGCAAGAGTAGCAGTTATAGTAGCAGCAGCAAGAGTAGCAGTTATAGTAGCAGCAGCAAGAGGAGCAATTATAGTAGTATCAGCAATAGGAGCAATTATAGTAGTAAATGTTGTAGTAGTAGCAGCAAGAGGAGCAATTATAATAGTAACAGTTATAGTAGTAGCAGCAAGAGGAGCAATTATAGTAGTAGCAGCAAGAGGAGCAATTATAATAGTAACAGTTCTAGTAGTAGCAGCAAGAGGAGCAATTATAATAGTAACAGTTATAGTAGTAGCAGCAAGAGGAGCAATTATAGTAGTAACAGTTATAGTAGTAGCAGAAAGAGGAGCAATTATAGTAGCAGTTACAGTAGTAGCAGCAAGGGGAGCAATTATAGTAGTAGCAGCAGCAAGGGGAGCAATTATAGTAGTAGCAGCAGCAAGAGGAGCAGTTATAGTGTTAGCTGTTATAGTAGCAAGAGGAGCAGTTAGAGTAGTAGCAGCAAGAGGAGCAATTATAGTAGTATCAGATAGAGTATAGCAGTTATAATAGTAACAGTTATAGTAGTATCAGCAAGAGGAGCAGTTATAGTAGTATCAGCAAGAGTAGCAGTTATAGTAGTAGCAGCAAGAGGAGCAGTTATAGTAGTAGCTGCAAGAGGAGCAGTTATAGTAGTAGCTGCAAGAGGAGCAGTTATAGTAGTAGCTGCAAGAGGAGCAGTTATAGCAGTAGCCGTAATAGTAGCAAGGGGAGGAAATGGTACAACATGAGATTCATACCACATGTGCCCGACCAATCTGCCATCACAACAATATTTATAGCGTGCGTGTTTAATGGCCGAGTGCGTAGCACCTTCCCCCCTACGGTTATTTGTTCTTGCTACCCAACAGACGAAAGGCAGGACGGAACAGAATCACAGACCTTTTAACAGAATTTTGTTGGCCCAGGTTTTTCAACGGTTCCGAAAGCGAGATTTTGGTGTCTGCAAGATCTGACAGTAGTTATATACCAGGTACGCAAGTGTGTTTGTATGTATGTATATACACGTAAATCACAAATATACATTTAAGACTGAATTAGCTGTGGTTTGGAAATAGCTTACACCCGGGGGGGGGGGGGGGGGCGTGAATATAAGTTATAAGTGAATATACATCAGCCAAGATTCTCCCCAGGGCATTCGGTTTAAATATAACGATAGCTAAGTAAAAGATGCGCCAAATTTTCTTCGGCGCAATCGAGTTTTCTGTACACCGTATAATTTTATGGGAAACTCTCAGCC
>NC_087211.1:41268981-41286481 GCF_015104395.2 Macrobrachium nipponense | reverse complement strand
AAGATTGAGCTACTTTTCTGTGACCATTCCTGTTAATTATTGGCCCTCAATGCCCCAAGATTGAGCTACTTTTCTTTGACCATTCTTGTTAATTATTGGCCCTCAATGCCCCAAGATTGAGCTACTTTTTTGTTATCATTCCTGTTAATTATTGGCCCCTAATGCCCCAAGATTGAGCTACTTTTTTTTATCATTCCTGTTAATTGGCTCGTAATGTTCCAAGATTAAGCTGCTTTTTTATTGTTCCTCTTTGTTGGTTAATAATTCCCCAAGATTGAGCTACTTTTCTTTGACAATTCCTTTATTTGCTCCAGATTCGCCAAGATTGTTACTTTTCATGCAAGTGGTAATGTTCTATAGTTAGTTATCTTTTCGTTTTTACTGCATGTTAAATATTTTTAACCGTGATTTTCCACTAGGAGGTTTATTTTCCATTTTTGCATATTACCATGTATTCCGTAAGGAGCAAGACCCAATTGAATTTTCTGTACATCGTATAATCTAGGCCACTGAAAATAGATATATCTTTAGGCGGTTTCAGCATAATGCTCTATGAGCTGCGGCTTATAAAACTTTAACTACGGCCCGGTGGTGGACTGGCCTATATCATTGTTAGACGCACGATTATGGCTAAATTTAACCTTAAATAAAAATAAAAGCTACTGAGCTAGTGGGCTGCAATTTGGTATGTTTGATTTTTGGAGGGTGGATGATCAACATACCAATTTGCAGCTCTCTAGCCTCAGTAGTTTTTAAGATCTGCGGATTGAAAGATGGAATCGTTTTTTTTTTTCCAGAAAACTATTGAGCGAAGGCGTGTGCGAGCAAGTGTCGGCGTTCAAAACTTACTACTTTATTCAAAAAACAAACAGACAGGTCAGTAGCTCTAGCGAGCGGAAATGTAGTGCCTGACACAAGGCGAACAAAACAGAGGTCAGAGTACTGTCAAGTGTTTGTTTAGCGGATGAAAAGATGTACATAAATTAACATACAAGACACGAATGAAGTTTATGATACAAATAGCCGGAAAGCTGACACTGCAATGCTTGTAATAAGAATTATACATTTAGCATACCTTTAATTGTACAACGGATGCGTGACATCTGCGGCGTTCCTTGTATGAGTGCGATTGGCGAGTATGCCAGATGCTCGTTGTGAGATAAGCCGTGTGGGACCCTACACTATTATATTTACGTACGTTTATTGTGTCAACCAATTCCTTCGTGGTTGATTTTGAGCCTTATAAGAATACAGACTTTTTTTTTTTTCAATATTTCCACTGACATTGCGTTCGTTTCCCCTATATTTCCAATTAGAATTATTTTCTTACATCGTGAGCCTTTAGGGGAAAATATTTCTCTTGTGTCAATACCTCCTGTGCTCTTTTTCCCTTTGGTGTTTACTCCCACCCGTCTAGTTTTTCCTCGGTCGAGGTCGGAATTGGTCATTTTTCTTCCGAATTTATGCCCATATTGTTGGGCTTTCCTTTTTTTCTCCGAGTTTGGTTTTCTTTCTGGTGTTACTGGTTCCGTTATACCTTTATTATTATATTTTTATTTTACGATCAATTTAACAGATTTTTTGTGAAGGTCATTTTTTCACGCACGTTTGTATTTTTATCGGTTCGTGTAGTAACTGTTCTATTATCGACAGATTTTCCTATTGTTATTTTGCCTTTATTGCCCTTTTCTATGATGATTTTGCTTTCTGTGTTTTAGGTTTCCTGGGATAATTTAATCCCTTGGGGCCTTCATTTTCCTGTGATAATTTTGCCTTCAGTGTCTTTATTTACTTGTGATAATTTTGCATTCAGTGTCTTAATTTTCTTGATAATTTTGTTCGAAAGTGTCTTCATTGTCTTATGATAATTTTGCCTTCAGTTTCTCAGTTTTCTTGGAACAATTTTGCCTTCAGTATCTTAATTTTCTTATGATAATTTTGCCTTATTGTCTTAATTTTCTTATGATAATTTTTCCTTCAGTGCTTTCATTTTCTAATGATTATTTTGGCTTCAGTGTCTTAATTTTCTTGTGATAAATTTGCTTGCAGTGCCTTCATTTTCCTATAATTGTGCCTTCAGTGTCTTAGTTCTTCTTGTGATAATTTTGTCTTTTGTTGCCTTCATTTTCCTATGATTATTTTGCCTTCAGTTTCTTAGTTTTCTTGCGATAATTTTGCAATTAGTACCATCATTTTCCTGAGATCATTTTTTTCGTTTAATAACTTTGCTTCAAGTCACAATTTTCCTATAATAGTTTTTCAGTCAGTGTCTTCATTTTTTCTGACAGTTTTGCCTTCGTCGCCATTTTTCGTATGCAAATGTGGCTTTTGTCGGTGTTTTGTTTGATAAATGAGCCCTTATTGATTCATTTTTAAAACGGTAATTGCATTGTAATTCTGTTGTAAAGGTGTGCGTGTTTTTTAAAGTGCCTCGCTTATTAGTCTAGCATTAATACCCTATTTTTACTGTGGTAATTGTGCCTGTTTTTGCACATTTTTCTATAAGTGAACCTTTTTGTATCGCGTATTGTGATATTTTTTCCTCTTATACCAATTTTTGTTCACTAATTGTGGTTTTTTATGGCATTATTTTTCCTTGGGATGATTTTGCCTCTGCTGGCAATTTTTATTTTTTAATAGTTCACAATTATTGACCCTTCTTGTCAGTGTTCTCTGTTTTATGTGATAGATATGATATGCTCATGATTCGTAGATTTTTCGTAGGATTATTGTTCCGTTAACACCTTATATATTCTCTAGCAAATCTTTATTGACTAATATTAGTCTTGAGAGTTATGCCATTATTGCTTACTTTTTCTGTAATGTGCCCCTGCCTAAGGTTAATGATACTTGTATCTTTATTACTAAATTCCAATGGTAATTGCATGTTTACTGCACAGTGGTAGTAATAATTATACTGTATTGCCCAATGTCAATGTTGCTGGTACATGTATTTTCTAAGTGATACTTTGCTTTATTGCCTGTCTTAATAGTAATTTTACCTTAATTGCCTAGTTTTTAAGATGATATCTTTATTGCATAATCTTAATGATAATTGTATCTTTTTTCCTTTTTTTGTATAATAATGCCCCTGATTATATATTTTTCATGGTAATTGAGCTTACATTACCAATTATGTCCTCTGATCATTGCACTCTACTTTCTTAATGTTCTGCGATTAGAATTTTGCCTGCATTATCTGTTGGTAAATCGACATTGGTCTTTAAACTGTGTTTAACAAAGTACACTTCTAGTTTATATACTTATGCATAACATGTAATATTTGGCTTGATCATGAGTTTATAGTGGGTGACAGAGAGAGAGAGAGAGGTCGGGGGGGGGGGGTGGGGGGGGGGGGGGGGGGGCGTGCCGCCTCGACAACATGAATGCCTACTCCTTGATTGACATTCAGAGATAATTCTCCTATTAGCTGTTGCACAGATTTCGTGGATGGGCACATTTCCCACTTTTATCTGGCCCATGACAGAATGAAATGGTGAAATAAAGACAGGTTGGTTCCTCGATAAGCTAGAATCTCCTTAAATAGCACACGACACGTAAGTATTCATATAGGGCTTATCCATGTATATAATTATTATATATATATATATATATATATACATATATATATATATATAATATGAATAACTTGATCACGAAGTATATAAAACGTGATGCTATGTATAAATAAAAGTTTTTTGCCACGAAGGAAAAAATGAAAAACAAAGCGAGCATAGCCAAAGTACTTTCTTCGGGGATCCGAACAGGACCGAAAGTAGTTTTCTGGGGGGAGGGCTATCTCGCTTTTTCATTTTTTCCTTCGTGGCAAAAAAACCTTTATATATATATGTGTGTGTGTGTGTGTATATATATATATATATATATATATATATATATATATATATATATATATATATATATATATATATGCATATATGCATATATATAAAATGATAATAACTTCATTTTCCTATTGTTTTGGGTAACTTTGTTGTTGTTATTATTATTATTATTATTATTATATTAATTATTATTATTATTATTATTATTATTATTATTATATCAAAGGGGATTTTTCATGTGCTGAGAGGACATAAGACTGATGCTCTCTCTCTCTCTCTTAAAATAAATATAGTTTTCATTAACCTAAATGTTTCGGGAGAAAGTGGCACAAATAAAAGGAAGTGTAGAATCAAAAGAACTGAGAGAGAGAGAGAGAGAGAGAGAGAGAGAGAGAGAGAGAGAGAGAGAGAGAGAGAGAGAGAGAAGAGAGAGGGAGAGAGGGGGGGGGGGGGGGGGGGGGGAGGAGGGGGAGGGGGGGGGGAGAGGGGGGGGGGGGAGAGAGAGAGAGAGAGATATCAACCACGCCCAAAATTCAACCTGTTTTAATACCTCCACTCACCTTTTCTGAACCTGCAATTAACGATGGCATGCTAGAAGCTTAAATTAGAGGGGCAAATAGACTAACGAAATTTTTTGAAAGTTTAAAAACTGCAGTAAAATTAAAGAATTTTATCTCAATTAAGAGGTAGAAAGAGAAAATGAATAGGTTAGAATTATTATTCAGAATAAGGATAAAAACGACAAAAATTCATTTTACTACGGAAAAAGAAAAAACTCGTGTATAAGCGAAAATACATTTAAATTAACACTAGAAATATAAAATATATTGAGAGCATATATCTGAAAAATTGATTAAACTTATTTAGGTGGACAGATTAACTGAAGGAAAGTAGGACATACATACTATTATGAGTACAAAATAGTAGTGAAGTCAGTAGATTAAAAGAAAGTAAGAATAGACATGAATGTGCTATTAAGCGGCGCTATAAATTTCGTATATTTCAAAGAGAATGAGATCTTTTAAGGTCAATTCACTCAAAAAAAAAAAAAAAAAAAAAAATGGTAGCACAAACTAATAGTCAGACATTTGAAATACCATGCTTTTACAGTTGTCTGAATTCTGCTCTTAGTCCGTAGTTGCATTTCCTGTTTATATCTTCCTCGTGTCTAGCAATGTCGGTTGATGGATTGATGCATTTCCAGAGATACAAAATCATGTGCATATCACTGACATCATATTAATGTCATGATAATTTCAATGAATATGATATGTCATTTGAATGTTATCATCATCATCATCAGTAACATGTTTACACTAGATTTTTCGTTTTCCATGTTAGATGCGAGTTGAATTTTCTCCACATTCTCTCCTGTCCTACGTCCTCTCTGCCTTAATTCCCATCGGGCCTCTGCCAGTGATTCTCAACCTTTTTTGGCTCATGTACCCCTCCCCCTTTTCCAAAATTGTCTGCCTCAAAAGTTGCATTCCAAATAATATGCAACAAAATACTAACAAAAACACAAGCTAGCGAAGAGAAACCGCAGCGTCACCTCTCAGTAGTGTGAACCGATGCTTACTGCGTTTCGTGAGGTCCTAGGGCCAGTTTGAGCCTACTAACCTTTCGACACAATTCTCCCCCCTGAAACTCTGAAATTTCCCCCTGGTTGAGAACCACTGGGCCTCTATACACTTTTTCCATGATATTCTGGACCTTCTTAGTGGTCTTCGTCCCACAACTTCCACACCTGCTATTTTTTTCATCACATGTACAAACCATCTCGTTCATAGAAATGTGTTAAACTTTTTACCACTGGATCTCCACCTATCTACTTCACAGCTCCACCTATCTTCTTCACATCACCTACCTCCCTCATAAGTGATGTGTAGTATATCCATAGTCATTTTATTGTGAAACTTTCTTAGTTTATAACCATTTTATTCTGAGTGTGAGGTTAATAAGAGCATGGGTAGAAGAAGGTTTAGCAAATATTTTTCTTGTGGAAGAAGTTTGATGGGTCCAGGGGTAAGAACGAATATAGAGTAAATTCCTAAAAACAGTGAAGATGATGCCCGAAGGGTCTCTTCTAAATTCCCTTTATACCATCAACAAGGAGCATTGTAAGTAATAAGTTAAGTATATTTTAGTTTAACCAGGCCACTGAGCTGATTAACAGCTCTCCTAGGGCTGGCCCGAAGGATTAGATATTTTTGCGTGGCAAGGAACCGACTGGTTACTAAGCAACGGGACCCACAGCTTATTGTGGAAACCGAACCATGTTATATCGAGAAATGAAGTTCTAATCACCAGAAATAAATTCCTCTGATTCCACATTGGCAGAGCGGGGAAACGAACTCGGATAACCAAATCGGTAGGCAAGTGCGTAACCCACTCGTCAAGTGCGGAACTATGTAAGTAATACCACCCCCACCTCCCTTAATTGGGTTGTGGTTCAGAGAACAAACTGAAAAGTATTTTTTATGTTAATGCAGACACCGTTAAAGGGGGGGATGGCTGGGTGGCAACGAAATGTCCATATCTCGCCTGGGTCGGTAAAAACTAGAAAATAAGGATAAGGTATAAAATGTGGTTTGTCGTGCAAACACCAACCTTTTGAAAAATCGGCACAATATACTTAGGGTACTTTATGTTCTCAGGGTTGTGATTCCATCCATCGCCTAGACAGTATTTTCTATGTTAGTTTTGATTATATCTTGATATTGCACGCGACTGTTTGTCATCGTTTCGAAAACCTAACACTGGCGCCATCTGTAAAGGGGAAGTCATTCCACGTATACAAAAATAGTAAACAAAGCACAAGTACAAGATTTGACATCATCAGTCCGGAGATAATTTAGCTTAACATTTTTGTAGCGAACGAGGCACTCAGATTATTTTCTGCCTGTTCAGTTTTAACTTAAAGATTGAAAGTCTATTGAACTTTAAAAGTTAGAGGATCTGTAAAAGTTAAACCATCTAGAACTCTATAGGTCTTTAAAGTTACAGGATATGTAAAAGTTTTAAGACTAGAAAAAATATACGACCCATGAAAATTTGAAGATTTAGGAAATGTAGAGGATTTAAAATGTTAGAAGATCTATAAAGCTTAGAGATCTAAAGAAAAGTTAGAGAATTTTTTAAAAATATCGTCTTTTTTGGCACTGGAGCACACTTACTCATTTATATTTCCATATGATAAAAGTCATGGGGTCCCTTTTGTTCAAAGGATGGAAAAATTATGATTGTCACACACACACACACACACACACACACACACACACATATATATATATATATATATATATATATATATATATATATATATATATATATATATTTATATATAATATTCACACCACTCACTCGTTTCCATACAGTACCAGCAAAAATCAATGATTTGCGTTCTTTATATCCAATCACAAAAATTCGTAGAATGGTGTATGGGGGTTAGTGTTGACAAAAGCCAGTGGTTCTCAGAATAGGAACCTGTGTTGACACGGTAGGTTATCTCGTATTCTTAGAATCTCTCTCTCTCTCTCTCTCTCTCTCTCTCTCTCTCTCTCTCTCTCTCTCTCTGCTCTTGTGAATAACCCATCTAAAGTGAAAAAAAGGTATTATATTAGGAGTCTCTCTCTCTTCTCTCTCTCTCTCTCTCTCTCTCTCTGGTAAATTGACCATTCCTACTCCCGCCCATGCCAAAATAAATAAAAAAAAAGGGATTATTGCATCATGCTCTCTCTGTCACCCACCACATCCGTGTTTTATTTCAAATCAGTTCCTTTCATTTTTTGTATGAAATTTTAGCAAACCATTATTTTCGTCCAGGTTGTCTATTGTGGTGTTGAGTTTTTTGCACAATAAACTGTTTCTTCTTCTTTGTCGATGACGCCTTCATTCGTTGGTGACAGTACAGAAGAAAGGTCAATTGAATCATGATAATTTTGATAGTTAGTTGCAGTAACAAAAGTAGTAATAGTAGCAGCAGCAGCAGCAGCAGTCGTGCAAAACCTTTACTAGATATTGCAGTTTTTTTTTATTGTTAGTACAAATATCTTGATATGACGAACCTCTACCACTACTTTCTACTACTATGATGAATATTATAGATAGTAAGATTGGTAGTTGTACTGTTTGTGAAAATGATGACATTTACTTATAGGTCCTTCGGAAGCAAATCCATCACACAACAGAAACCAGAAATGAAAGCCACAATTCAAAGTTTGAGGAGCAGAAATACCCAAAACTCGGAGGTCTGACAACCTCTGAAAAGCCAGCTTGCCCTCTTTCTGTGAAGACTTCAAGAACGAGGTTCGTAGAGTACTCTCTCTCTCTCTCTCTCTCAGTGAAAGAGAATACGAAGCAAACACCAAGGAAGAAAACAGCTTAAAGATGGCTATACTTGTCACAACCCCCCCCCCCCCCTCCCCCCACAAATGTTGATGCCTTTGTGTCCCTTCTCGGAAGTCCAGTCAAAACATCACATCCTCTCAAGGGTAGTTTGGATTGTCTGGGACCCCTTGGGGCGTGGGGGCGGCGCCGATGTTTGAGAAGGACTTTGCTTCGAAGGGGTATATTTGGTTCTGCGAGCAATAGCGCCGTAGGGTCCATCTTTCCCGGTGACCTTAGGCGCTGTGTTGGTGGGGAATGTATGTTTTCCTTGTCCATAAAGCAGTGTTTGTTTATTTCTTTAGCTCACCCTAGGCGTCTTCCGAGCTGTGTCTCTGTCTTTCAAGTCCCATATCCAAAGAACTTCGTATTTGCTTGTGTGTCTACCCCTATTTTTGGTCTCTCTTGGGTCTTTATCGCAAATGCCTCTCCAATTTACTGCAGTGTGTATTCTACGGTTGCTTGAAAGACTGTAGAAGTTTCGAGGAGCAGCGAGTTGAATCCTCCTTCAGAATTTCGTTGTGGGTTTGATATTGACAGAACCTGCAGTCTATGGGAGCTCAGGTTAGTGATCGAGTGGTCATGATACTCTCACTGTCAATGAGAGGTCCAGAGTTTAATTTCAGAATGAGGGAAAGTGGTTCTGATTTACTTCATTTTGCTTGAATTGACCTAGGCATTGGATTCTGAACCTGGCGGAAAGTCGGCGGTGATGGGCCATGGCCATTGTGAAGAAGGGTAGTTAGTTGGCTTGCGGCTTCATTCCAAAATGACTCCTGCAAACTACAGTGTCGGCACAGTACAGTATGGATCGATCTTCTCGAAGTGTGTGTGTGTATATTATATATTATTATTATATATGCATATATGTATATATATATATATATGATATATGTATATTATATATATATTATATACTATCCTATATATATATATATATATATATACCATTATATATATATATATATATATATATTTATATATATATATATACATATTCAGATATTTCATTTAGAGATAACGAAACAATTGGAGAGATAACGCATAGCATTACGTAACCTCTCACTCTTGTCAGTACCTATGGATGTACTATATATGAATTTGTATACACACAAACATATATATATATATATAATATATATATATATATAAATATATATATATATATATATATATATATATATATATATATATATATATATATATATATATATATATATATATATTAGGGTGAGTCTCCACTCGGTATGCAATTTCGAAGGCGAAGGAGAATGATAAAACACACACACATATATATATATATATATATATATATATAATATATATATATCTATATCTCATATCTATATATAATATATATAGATATAGATATATATAATATATATATATTTTTTTTTTATTTTTTTTTTTATCATTCTCCTTCGCCTTCGAAATTGCATACCGAGTGGAGACTCACCCTAATATATATATATATATATATATCTATATATATATATATATATATATGATATATATATAGATATATAATAAATATACATATGTATATATATATATATATGTTTGTGTGAATAACAAAGTTCATATATAGTACATCCATAGGTACTGACAAGAGTGAGAGGTTACGTAATGCTATGCGTTATCTCTCCAATTGTTTCGTTATCTCTACATGAAATATCTGAAGGGGTTGATGTTGCACAATCAGCAACAACACAAGCAAAAGAAAAAAAATGCGCCAAAGTTTCTTAGGCGCAATCGACTTTTCTGTACATCGTATCATCAAGGCCTCCGAAACTAGATCTATCTTTCGTTGGTCTCGGGATAATGCTGTGTGAGCCGTGGCGCATAAAACTTTAACCAAAGCCCGGTAGTAGCCTGGCCTATATCGTTACCAGACGCACGATTATGGCTAACTTTAACAGTAAATGAAATAGAATAAAAAACTACTGAGGCTAGAGGGCTGCAATTCGGTATGTTTGATGATTGGAGAATGGACGATCAAAACACTAATTTGCAACCCTCTAACCCCAGTAGTTTTTAAGATCTGATGGCGAACAGAAAAAAGTGCTGACTGACAGACAAAGCCGGAACAATAGTTTTCTTTTCAGAAAGCTTAAAAGTGATTAATAATTAATATGGTTATTTTAAATGTAGTTAGAAGATACAGGTGGATTGTCAGTAAGCAATTCTATTGCGCTTTGCATGAAGAGTTTAAGTAAACTTTGTTTTGAAAGGTAGGAGCAGATATAACTGAAAAACTGAAAAGATTTAGTTTTAGAGTATATCCCTGTTCTGTATTTTTTAATTGAACAAAAACAAACATTGGTAATTTTACTTGCAATGCAGTCTTGCTCAGTGCCATTGCAATTATAACACCATGGGTGAAATATGCAAAATCTCATAGATGTTTAATTCACATACCTAGAAGTATCACCAACATCCATTGACAATTCCCTTCCCTCTGGCATTTATTGCATCATTCTTCTCCTTGTGTATACACTTCATCGACCTAGCGCTTTCTTTGGCTCCCTCTCTTCCATTTCTCCCTGGATTTCTAGTTCAAATACGCTTCTAACAGACCTTCCTAGTTCCATTTTCCCAACATGATACCATGTCAAAAATACACAGCCATTTTTCATTCACGTTTAATAATCCTGACTAGTCTCCTTGAGGAAGAGATTGTATAGCGTTCAAGAATAACCGAGAACCCCCATTCATGCCTTGAGGATTAGTAGTGAATTTAATGGGAAAGTGAGACCAGCTCTTCTTTAATAGCACTGTACAATGAACACCTGTAAAAGAATATGAAAGCACCTTTATATGACTGCTCTCAGGGAGGATGCAACTCCAGACCTCTGGTTAACTCTCTAATGCTTTAGCTATTGAACTATGAAGGCATTATATTGGGAAACTGCGGAGTAATGCAGCATCCTTTCTTGCATGTGGTGACAGGAAAGACAAAATGTGGAGAAGTAGGAGAAAATATGGTGTTACTGTGCCTCATCTCAAAGAAATACCTCAATACCTTATTGGCTAGAGCTCTGTTCTAGTCATCTCATTATTTTGTGGAGTCATATTGGTTTGTCTTTTTCACAACATAGTTTAGTGGCTAGAGCACTGGTCTAGTGAACCGTAGATGGGGGTTTTGATCCTTCATGCTAAATCATCTTTTCAATGTTGAAAAAGGGGTATAGACTTCTTGCATTACAGCCTTCAGGTAGAATCAAACTCCTAGTCTGTGTTTTTTAAGACCAGCACTAGCTACTGAGCTTTAAGAGGGTTGTGGTTATGGTTCATTGGGTCAGCACTCTCGCCAAAGAACTATAAAGATACCGTATTGTAAATAGCCATGGGGACACTAAGAAGTACAATCACATTCATGCCATTTCCATCATAGAGGATATCCCATACGGGTAGTGCTGTCAGTGCACCTCACTTGTTGCAATGTAGGCATTATGTAAGGATCTTTGCAGCATCCCTTTGGTTCCTACCTTCAACCTCTCTCATCTCTTTTTACGTTCATATTCATATTCTCTTTCTTCCATCTGACTCTCCACCCTCTTTAAAGATTATTTCCTAGTGCAACTGTGAGGATTTCCTGCTATACCTTTCCAACCTTCTTACTGATGTCAATTTCCCGTTCAGTGCTGAATGACTTCATAGGTCCCAATGCTTGACCATTGGCATAAAGTCTACATTTTATTCTACTCTATCATAGAGGATAAAACTTCCTGCCTCAGGTTTCTTAGTTGCATAATCTTACCACAGCTATGAAGGCACAATGTTGGGAAGATACCCAATAATAGAAAAGTGTTCCCCTTTTCCTGACTTGAAAAGAGAATGTGCAGCACAAGCGTACAGTACAATATTTACATAATTTCTTCAGAGAGGCTAGAACACCCAACTTTGGCTTACTAGACCAGTGCTTTAACCACTGAACAATGAAGACAAACACATT
This sequence comes from Macrobrachium nipponense, assembly GCF_015104395.2. NCBI lineage: Eukaryota > Metazoa > Arthropoda > Malacostraca > Decapoda > Palaemonidae > Macrobrachium > Macrobrachium nipponense. Next base: position 41,274,298 of record NC_087211.1, on the reverse strand, counting down.
GGGGAGAGATCTATTGGTAATACAACTGTCTGACTTCTGACTGTACAAAAAGAATGTGCAGCACTTTAATTAATGCAATATAACATTATCATCATTCCTTCCGGGAGTATAAAACTGGCTTCTTATTTATATTAGTGCTCTAGCCACTGAGCTATGAAGGCACCTTTTTTGGAGGAGACACTGTAACCCCACATTCTCCTGGACATCTGAAACGGTGAACATAAGAACATAATGAGCAGTATATTGCTGATTGTAAAAAGTACTTACAGCACATTACTGACAGGATTCACTACAGTTTCATAGTTGCCTTCAGGGAGGATCGAACTCCCGGCCTCTGGTTTACTAGACCAGCGCTCTAGCCACTGAGCTATGAAGGCAGCATTTTTGGAAGAGACACTGTAACACCACATTCTCCTGGACATCTGATAGGATAAACATACTGATCAGTATACACTAACACCACATTCTCCTGGACATCTGATAAGGTGAACTTAAGAGCAGTATGTTGCTAATTGTAAAAAGGACATATAGCACATTATTGACACGATACACTACAGTTTTATAGTTGTCTTCAGGGAGGATCAAACTCCTGCCCTCTGGTTTACGAGACCAGCGCTCTAGCCACTGAGCTATGAAGGCAACCATGGACCATTTTTGGAGGGAAAACAAACCCTGTAACAACCACAAATTCTCCGGACATCTGATAGAGTAAACATACTGAGCAGTATACACCGGGTGAACATAATGAGCTGTATATTGCTGATTATAAAAAGGACATATAGTACATTATTGACATGATGCACCATAGTTTCGTAGTTGCCTTCAGGGAGGATCGAACTCCCGGCCTCTGGTTTACTAGACCAGCGCTCTAGCCACTGAGCTATGAAGGCACCATTTCTGGAAGAGACACTGTAACACCACATTCTCCTGGACATCTGATAGGGTGAACGTAATGAGCAGTATGTTGCTGATTGTAAAAAGGACATATAGCACATTATTGACACGATGCACTACAGTTTCGTAGTTGCCTTCAGGGAGGATCGAACTCCCGGCCTCTGGTTTACGAGACCAGCGCTCTACCCACTGAGCTATGAAGGCACCATGGACCATTTTTGGAGGAAACACTGTAACACCACATTCTCCTGGACATCTGATAGAGTAAACATACTGAGCAGTATACACCGGGTGAACATAATGAGCTGTATGTCGCTGATTGTAAAAAGGTCATATAGTACATTATTGACATAATGTACTACAGTTTCGTAGTTGCTTTCATGGAGGATCGAACTTCCGGCCTCTGGTTTACTAGATCAGTGCTCTACCCACTGAGCTATGAAGGTACCATTTCTGGAAGAGACTCTGTAACACCACATTCTCCTGGACATCTGATAGGGTGAATGTAATGAGCAGTATGTTGCTGATTGTAAAAAGGACATATAGCACATTATTGACACGATACACTACAGTTTTGTAGTTGCCTTCAGGGAGGATCGAACTCCCGACCTCTGGTTTACTAGACCAGCGCTCTAGCCACTGAGCTATGAAGGCACCATTTTTGGAGGAAACACTGTAACACCGCATTCTCCTGGACATCTGATAGAGTAAACATACTGAGCAGTATACACCGGGTGAACATAATGAGCTGTATATTGCTGATTGTAAAAACGACATATAGCACATTATTGACACGATGCACTACAGTTTCGTAGTTGCCTTCAGGGAGGATCGAACTCCCAGCCTCTTGTTTATTGGACCAGCGCTCTGGCTCAGGCACCATTTCTGGAAGAGACACTGTAACACCACATTCTCCTGGACATCTGAAAGTGTGAATATTATGAGCAGTATACTACTGACGGGATAAAAACGATGTACAGTATATTATTGACAGGATGAATTACAATTTCCTTCATGGAGGATCAAACTCCTGGCCTCTGGTTCATTCGACAAGAGTTCCAGCCACTGAACTATGAAGGCACAAATTTAGGAGAAGGCACTCTAATACAACATTTTCTTGGAATTTTGATCAGGTATGACAGGTGAGAATTATTTTTGCTGGTAGTGTAAAAAAAAGACTATGTGTAGTTATTTACTGACAGGATAAACTAGGGTCTCATCATTGCCTTTGGGGAGGGTTGAACTCCTGGCTTCTGATTTACAAGACCTGCATTCTAGCCACAGACCTTGAAAGCACCGTTTAGGAAGAGGTACTGTAAAACATTATTGTCTGAATAAATAAAAATGTGCAGCACATCGAAGTATATAATGTTCATTTGATTGCCTTTCAGGGAAGATTAAACTCCCAGCCTTTGGTTTGCTAGTCTAGCTCTATAGCGACAGCTATGAAGGTGCAATGTGAGGAAGAGACACTCCAATACTGCATTCCCCCTTACTTCTGATTTGCTAAGAAGGACGAGCAGTAAATTACTGAGTGCATGTAAAGGACGTGTAATATATAACTGACATGATAAACTACGTTCTCATCATGGACTGCGGGGAGAATAGAACTCCTGGCTTCATGTTTACTGGACCAGCTCTCTAGCCACTTGAAATATGAAGGCACAATGTTAGGAAGCGACACTGTAGTACAACATTCTGTCCTACTTCCATTCACAGGATTATCAATAATGTCATTCCATGAAAGAGTACTTCTCAATATTTACCTTATTGCCTTCATGGAAGATCAAAGTCCCAACCTTCTTTTTACTAGACTGGTGTTTTACTTTAGTCACTGAACTATGAAGGGACCATATTGTGAATAAATGCTTACATCTATCCTGCATCTTCTGAGATGACTGAAAGTTTCCAGCACATCAAGTAGTACTATACAAAAGTCACATACCTAATTGTCTTCATGGGTGACTAAACTCTCATCCTCTGGTTTATTAAGACCTTGTTCTAGCTACTAGACAATAAAGGTGCAATTTTGGGAAGAGATGCTATAAATGCTTCATGTTTTTTATAAGTTTCTCATTAAGATAAAAAGAATGTACAGCACATCAAAGAATACAATATGCTCATATTTCTGACTTTAGGGGCGAATGACCCTCCAGCCTCTGGTTTATTAGGCTGTTACTGTGGGCACTGGGTTCTGATGGTACCACATTGCAAAGAGCTCAGCGATATTTTTTGACTGGTGAAAAGAAACATCAAGCAGCTTAATACAACATTCTGATTATTTCATGTACTGAGGATCATACTCCCAGGCCATGGTTTTAGTAATAACATGTTGTAAAGCCTTTGAGCTATGGACGCACCATTGGTGGACTTCTCATATACTAACAAGGATGAGTAGTATATAACTGATAGGATAAAAAGGATGTTGTAGTATACGACTGATCAGATAAAATCCAGTATTGTTACCTTCAGGGAGGATGAAATTCCCAACTTCTGGTTTAGTAGGCAAGTGCTCCTGCCACTGAGCTATGAAAATATTATATTTTGAAAGTTGAAAAATTAAGTTTATTTTAGTTTAACCAGAGCACTGAGCTGATGAACAGCTCTCCTAGGGCTGGCCCAAAGAATTAGATATTTTTACGTGGCGAGGAACCAACTGGCTACTTACTTATTATGGGATCTGAACCACATTATACAAGTTAAAGTTAAGGATATCTTAGTTTTACCAGACCACTGAGCTGATTAACAGCTCTCCTAGGGCTGGCCCGAAGGATTAGATATTTTTACGTAGCTAGTAGCTAGGAACCAATTGGTCACCTAGCAACGGGACCTACAGCTTATTGTGGGATCCGAACCACACTATATCGAGAAATGAATTTCTATCACTAGAAATAAATTCCTCTGATTCCGCATTGGCCGAGCTGGGGTTCGAACTTCGGACCATCGGATTGGCAGCTGAGACATTGTAAAAGTAATGAATTTCTAATCATCAAAAATAAATTCCTCTGATTCCACGTTGGCAGAGCAGGGAATCGAACTCACGGATACAGAATCAGTAGGCGAGCACGTAACCCTCTCGTCCAACGAGAAATTTTAATTTGGAAGTAACACACTCAGACAATCTTCTCCTAGACTTATCGTAGGCTGCAAGAATGAATAGTACATTACTGCTAAGAAAAAGTGAATGCATTCTATTTTATCGACGGGGCAAACTGCAATCACATCCGTGCCTTCAGGGAGGATCGAACTCCCGGCCTCTGGTTTACTAGACCAGCGCTCTAGCCACTGAGCTATGAAGGCTTTCTCTTTTGTAGAGGAGGATTTCGCATGATTACAAAGCTCTTCAATATAAACTGGTTCAGACTTTTACCATATATCGTACTTACAAGTTTCAGTTATCAGCTAATCCCGATATATAAATATATATATATATATATATATATATATATATATATATATATATATATATATATATATATATTGTACTGCATACACTGAAAATATATATCGCTGCGTTCTCTTTATTTGAATGACGTACATCCGTTGTCATGTTTCTGTGACTGATTGTCGACCAATTTCAATGCTTTGTTGTTTTTAAATTGCAGTTCGTTTTATTCATTGATTTGTAATTAGCTTATGTATGCATCATGCACCCGTTATTTGTACCATTTCTATTGTTATTAATATTATTTTATTTGCATATGTTTTTAATGTATATTTACACTGACGCCATTGTGCATTTCTTCGCAATTAAGATTATTATTTCAAATTTCTAATAAATTTCTAATCTACTTTTTCTTTATTAATATTATCATGATTATTTCCTTAAATAGAAATAGTATAGCGGCACGGCAGACGTTCTTTTTAAATGAATATGATTTTTGTAATCTTCATAATGGTTTTTCCTCCTCCTCGGAGTTCACTTATTAAGTTTCCAAATGAGGGCATGAGTGATACAACATTGATAATATGATATACGTACATCTATTTTATACGAAAATAAGGCGAACATTTTAAGCTTTCAATATTTGCGGTCATTCGGCAAGCCTCAGAAATTCAGTGCTTAAACCGTTTGTCTTTTTCCATGTAATTTTATAGAGTTAATGTTTATTATTAATGGTTAGTTCACAGAAAGAATAGGCGTATTCTGTATCATAATTATTATTGTTGTTGTTGTTGCTGCTGTTGATTTATGTGCCCAATAATTATTTGTAATTTTCATTTCCGCATCATTTCTCGTTTATCTTTTCCATTTATGTCGATGCTGAAGGTTCGGTAACATCTCGAGGGGAATGATGGTTAACCCCTACGCTGAGAGCGCAATAGTTGGCTCCTTCTGGGTCGTCCTTTGAATTGTTCCCTCCTTTTTCAGGTTGTAATAATAATAATAATAATAAATGCGAACGAGGGCCCCAGAATTTTC
>NC_087211.1:41258981-41263981 GCF_015104395.2 Macrobrachium nipponense | reverse complement strand
GTCTCATGGAGTCAAATAGGAAGCGTTTGTTTTGACCGTGGCGAGGATTTTCAGAGTGAAATGTTAATTTGCCCTCGGATATTTAGTCGTGTTTTCGTCGGCAAACATTTCCTAGTGTGGAGAGAACTTGGCCAGAAGTAGCGGAATTGGTGTAACTCTTGGGTCGTTAGAGGTTCTTTATTTTCCCTCCCATTCTTCTTCTCTGTCTTGAGGAAGTAGGTCGAGAGAATGGGAAGAGATAAGGCATTGATTTTAGCCGAAGCCACGTTAACCTAACCTTTCTACTTGTCTCCCGGAAATGCATTCAGCACACAGAAAAGAACATTTACCGTTAACAAAAAACTTAGGACGGTTTCATTTTAGCCAACCAGAGCGTGAGGAGAGACGGAATTCGACCAGCGAAATTTAGAGAAAGTTCCTGAAAACTGAGCATTTAGTAAATGAACAAATTCTTCCATGTTTCGACGCATGAACTAGGTCGGTGAAGGTAATTTGCATAGAGAATAGGCACTTAATTGACCCCTGCCACATAAAGAAATATTTCCAAATTGTAGAAAAAAACGAGAAAAAGTTGGTCGTCAACCTCATTAAAGTAACAGTTGGGTTTGTGAAGTACCATCAGGAGGAAGTGGTCGGTTGATAGCAGGCCGATTTTTTTTCCAAGGAAGACGAAGCACTGTAGTTTGCGAATAAACGGTTAGTGTAAACACCATTAAGTTTCTACTTTTACTTTGTCAAGAACTTCTCCCGCCTGTAGCTGCCCGTCGGCAGTCTGTAAGAACAGGGAAAAAGGATTATCTTCCATTTCCCCCACTCATTTATCTGACCTAGGTCGTCGAAGTAGCTCGAAGAAGCTCCTAGCAAAAAATTTGGCCAACCTGATGATCCCCTCCAAAACTTTTTGGGGTCTCTCAAGGCCGCATTTATGAAGAACCAAGGTACGGCCATCTATTTCAGGACCTTTTAAATACAATCACAAACAGCGCCTCGCTACGGGTTACATAAGACGAAAAGCCCCATCTTGTGTTTGGCGGCGAAAGTTCCAAAAGTACGGGTGACAAGCGCTAAAATAATCACTTCAGGATGACGATGCAAAAATCCCAAGCCAGCTGGCCGGGGGTCACAGAGAACGTCGGTTGTAAACAAGGCTTATGGACATTCTCACCAAGTGCGAAAATCGCTAATGGTATAATGGCTGTCTTCGACTTTATCGGTATACCAGTGAAATTACTCTGTTCTTTTCTGGTTAAACAGCCAGCCAAAACCCTTTCAGCTGCATTACCATAACCCCTCGCTCCTCTCCCCCTTCCCCCGTCCCCCTACCCTTCCTCTGTTTAGAGGACTTGAAAAAGAAGGAAAAAAAAAAACCTTTTAGCAGCCTTGTCCTAATGCAACCCAAATTAACTTTGCATAGGCGTTTGTTTAGGAGGTGAGAAACGAATGGAATGGGAAGTTAATGTTCTTCCTGGTGGAAGACTTCCATGAAGGAGGTAATATATTATATATTATATATATATATATATATATATATATATATATATCTATATATATATTTATATATATATATATATATATATCATATATATATATATATATATATTATATATATATATATATATATATATATATATATATATATATATATATCATATTAATATATATAGATATATAATTTATATTTATATTTTATATATATATATATATATACTATATATATATATATAAATATATATATATATATATATTTATATATATATATATATAGCACAGTAATGGCTACGAAAAGAGAGGTGGGGATATAGTTACACGTTCCAAAAGCTATTGGTTTAAATAAGTACCATGTATGTTTATGAGAGTCTGAACAATGATGGGGGGGGGGGGGTGTGAAATTATACTGAAAGCGAAAGGACATATCTCCAGTCTGGTGGAGTCCAAAGGACAAGGATTGAAATTAGAACTAAGACGTTAGGCAAGAAATGGTCGAGTGATCGGAATGTTTAACTTCAGGTCACACAAGGTCAACAAGAGCTTTTGAGTTCAAATAATTATTAGATTTATTATTTTGTAAAAAGCCACCAGGTCTACCGGTGAAGATGATTGGCAGTGCGTCATTGTTCCACCATCATTGGACTAATTTTACGAACACATGCTTTTGATGATCAGTTTTTTTTTCCTTTTAATTGACTTTCAAGGCTGCGTGAATAACCGTACTCCAACACCAGTCAACATCAAGTCATTGTTCGTTAGAATTCTCACTTTACTCTTATTCCTTCTCTCTCTCTCTCTTTTTTCTCTCTTTCTTTTTTTTATCTTTTTCTTTCTTTCTTCCTCGTCCTTCGATCCTACCCAGCCAGTCACCAATCGACCCAGCTGTGAATGGTTACTAACATCAGCAGTGGGTATGTCAAGGGTATTGGCCAGTCTTATATCTGAAGGGTAGCGAGAACCGGAAGGCTCTAGTGCCACCCATCTAGAGGGAAAATGGTATTTCTGAAAAAAAAAAAAAGAATTGTTTAGTTAGGATTCTTTTTCCCATAACAGTGGGCAGCTCTAGTGTCAAAGCAACGTATTTTTGATGACAGTCATACTTTAAATGCTGGGTCATGGTTGAGCCTTCAGTACAGTAAACTTCCTCAATACTAACCCTTTTATAAAGCTTACTCCTACAGGATACTGTGCCCCTTCCCGGCCTCAAATTCTAGAGATATATATACTACTAGTATTGTAACGGGCCTTGTTTTTTTTTTCTTTCATGCCCCTGGACTAGATAAGGTTAGGTTATTGTAGAATGTTGTATTCGGGTAATTTGAATGTGGGAAACTTTATGAGATTATTTTCAAGAAGATTCTAAGGTTCGTATTAAAGATATGGCGTCCTGTTTTTTTTTTTTTTCAGAGAAAGGTCAGTACATGGTTACAGTTCAGGAATATGCTTCAAGGTCTATACATTGATCTTTTTACTATACTTCCTTTCTGTCGTGTCTGCGTATCATTTTAATTGTTTCCTTTAGGATGTTTCTATGTTTTGATCGATGATGATAACGCAAAATGACTACAACGTGATCTGCTAATGGAGAAATAAAACCCTAAACGGCTTAATTTACTTACACCTGTGTGCATCATTTCTTTTGAAATGAAAAGGAAAACTATTCTGGAACCTAATTTTTAACCATAATAATGATACAGTAAATATAGTTATTAACCTTTTCCTGTGATAAAATTATTACGCTGTAGTGCACTTTTGGTACAAATTGATAATGAAGGGTTTGTAATTTTGAGTGTTTCTATATATCATTTTAGGATGGAATTAAGTTGCAAATATCAATCATCTTTCCGTTGCCAGATCTTGATCACCCTATGAGACATTTGTTTGTTTGATACTCGTGTTTGTTGCGATTAATTATTAGTATTATAACTTTTGGTTAGGCGGGTTCCGGGGGCGATTCCCTCCCATTAACTATTAATGGGTGTTAAGATACCTTTCACTTCGACTAAGGATAGGGATAGGTGTGATAAATAACGTCGATACTCGTGATCCCTTGTAATGCATTGGATCAGGTGGTTTTTCCTGAAAAGATATTCTGTGCTACAAGTCTCCTTCTACTTGTAGGTGTTTATTGTTGTGTGTTCGGTTTTTTTAGGTCGAAATTTGCAATTTCTACAGTGCAGATTTGGAATGTTCTACCAACATACAGTCTCGGATTCATATATCTTTCCATATTATATATATATATATATATATATATATATATATATATATATATAATATATATATATATATATTGTATATATTATTATATATATATAGTATATATATATATAATATATATGTTATATATTTATAATATATATGTATATATATATATTATATATAATATATATAATATAAAAACTTAAAAATCACAGTAGATGCAAGTGACTTATATATATATATATAATAGATATATATATATATATATATATAAGTCACTTGCATCTACTGTGATTTTTTTGTTTTAAGCTTTTTTTTTATTTTATATATATATTATATATATATATATAGATAATATATATAATATATATATATATACATATATATATCCATATATATATATATATATATATATAATAATTATATAATATAATATATATTATATATATATATATATATATATATATATATATAATATATTATATATATATATATATATATATCCTTTCTCATCCTTCGCTTTGTACAAGTTAATATTCCTGTTTAATCCTAAATTTCGTCAATTTTAATGTCGCCTTGTAAATAATTTTAGTGTTTTTAGTTCTTAACAACTTAGCTTTTATGAATCACTTTAGTTTTTTTATGTATTCGTTTTTAGATTAGCGAGTAAACTATAATTTTTTATATTTTACAAAATGAGAATTATTTTTTATATTAATAGACTTGATGATGTGTCAGGATGGGATGAAACGTTTCTTAACAAACTCTTATTTTTCCTCTGAGTTTTGGTAACCCTGCTGATGACTACATATTCGCACCTTTGATATATATATATATATATATATATATATATATATATATATATATATATATATAGATATATATCACGTAGCCAAAGTATTCCAAATCTTCCAACTATCAAGTAAATTCTTGAAAGAAGAGCTGGGTGAAGAATTTGGAGAGGGACTTCCTGAATCGAGAAGGGAAAGGAGGTTGTTAGAAGATAAATTCCTAGGCTTAGATAAATCTATCAATCACTGGGCCACTTGAAAACGGGTAATGTATGCTAATGGAAGCACTTGCATAATTACGGCCATTAATCATTCGACGGCCCATAATGGATTCGGTGATACTTTCTTTCTCTTTGATCATTTTTGTATTTGGTAATGATGGCGGGTGTAGAAAGAGGGGTTTTCCCCCACATTCCATCCCCCCCCCCCCCCAATCGCCATTCCACACCTTATTTCGTTCTACTGATTGTTCCTCTCCCCTTGCGATTATGTAAAGCTAAGCTTCCCCCATTCCCTCCC
>NC_087211.1:41201481-41251481 GCF_015104395.2 Macrobrachium nipponense | reverse complement strand
GCGCTGAATGACCTCGTAGGTCCCAGCGCTTGGCCTTTGGCCTAAATTCTGCTATATTCTATTCTACTATTCATAACTAGGGCGTAGCCAGCGGTGTTTACCTCCTCCGAGACGTGATGTAAACAAGGACACGTATCTCTTCCATCGGGTTATGTAATCGGCCTCTTCTCAAAGCTAACTCTCTCTCTCTCTCTCTCTCTCTCTCTCTCTCTCTCTCTCTCTCTGTGTGTGTTTGTGTGTGATTGATCTTCTGATGTGTGTATTTTCTAAGCATGATCTGTTTACACGCAAGAGCAATTCTCTCTATGGAATTCATAAATCGTAGAAGGTTTACTGAAGAGGACTCACTGTTTACGTAATAGTTTGTCGACGAAGAAGGGTTTAGGCGGCTGTTGGAATTGTACAATCACGAAGATATAGAGTCAGTGAAAAGAGGGTTTGGATTATTTATCGAGGTGTTTAGGTGACATGTGTATTGAGGATGATAGATTGGTTGAATTTTGTGAGGAAGGAGGACGGAAAGAGGGATAAAATGTGTTGGAGCGGTAAGGCGTATGCATTTAGGAAGCGCTTCACTGCCTACGAGGTTGAGGTGAGGGGCGTAGTGATTAGGAAAAGATGGGGGGTTGGGGTGGGGGAGCAGCGTTCTGTGAAGTGCGATGATCCATTTATGTTGCAGAGATGATATTCATTCGTGTGCCAGTGGCTGTTGCCGAATCTACCAGTATCGTTCATTAAAAGGTGCAGGTAGCCAGAGACGATGCCGTGGGCGAGTACTGCAGCGCTCGTCTCACGTTAGATAGGGCCTTCGATACTCTCAGCCTACCGCCCACAAGTCGACCCAGTTATACTATTTATAAGGCTTGGTTCTGCTGCGTCAAGAAGCATTTGAGGGACTAGAAACTGGCCATATCCACTTGTTATATATATATATATATATATATATATATATATATATATATATAACATTGTGTGTGTGTGTGTGTGTGTGTGTGTATGTATGTATATATATATTTATATATATATATATATATATATATATATATATATATTATATATATATATAAATATATATATATATATATATATATATATATATATATATATATATATATGTAAGTGTGTGTGTGTGTGTTTGTGTATATATACACGTATGTGTCAAGAGAACACAACCAAGCAGAACAGGAAGGTAAAAGCTAAAGGCAAAACAACCATAACGTTAACGTACCAGTTACTAAATTCGATTATATCACACTGACATCGCCCAGGTCTTAGCCTAAATGAAGTGTCACATCTCATACCGACTGAGTCTCGTTGTGAGTACCGATTTCGTCAATAATAAATAAAGCCCAGCCTTCGGCGAGTGTGTCTGGTTTTGTATGTACATGTCTATGTATATATGCATGCAAGGGTACGCTCTGAGAAGAGAGAGCCTTTTTTACGCGATTAAGAGCAATTATGGCATTGAAAACCCTTAAAATGATGGACCTCGTTGACATGTAGGCGGTTAAACTGTTATTTTGGGACTGCAGCCAATCAGGGCAGACTTAATTTGTCCCAAAATACGAATCGGCTCCTATAAAAAGACTGACGAGCTCTTTTCGAGGGGGGTAAATTATAAGTGATTTCACAGTTTTTATTTTCTGTATGTTACGCTTCCATAAACAAACACAAATACAAACTTACACTCGCACACATTGCATGGACAGAGTTCGCGCCAAAACTAACCGCTCACAAGTCCACCCAGTTGTGAATGCTAGCAGCATCTGTTAGGGTTGAGTGAGAATGCGTAAGGCCTGCACTCTCACCCTTGAAAACTTGCCGGGAAATCAGAGTTCTATGTCCTTCAGTCGCCACCCTATAATTTTTCAAGACAACCAGCTTCCTCCAGGAACTTCATTATATTCTCTCCGAAGTCCCAGGAAAGACGAGAAGTATCTTCTTCATCAATGAACGATGAGAAGAAACGATTTCTTTAAGTTCCTAAGGTTGAAGCAGTGAACTTCTACACAGACTGATGGCAATAATAAGAAAATACACCTTCCCCTGAAGTAATTCTTGGCATGGGAGAATTTCGATACCAAGTGATGCGGAGTACGATACAAAAATAATATAAAAATAAATTTTAATTATCTAGAAGACACCAATATGATAATAAAGAGCATTCTTTTAATGGGATATCAAGCAGCATTGATTTTCTTGTCAGATCTTCCAAGGAATCCTGCCTTCCTTTTCTGGAGAGGACACTCTCCTTCAAGGGTGCCCTCCAAGAACTGCCCCACTTACCCAGCCTGACAGGATACCTGCCTTCCTCCGAGGAGGTAGCCTGTATACAACGACGTGCAATGTTAGAAGTCCTCTGTGAAATTGCACGTCGTTGGAAGCAGTGCTGATGCTAGGTATGAATTATTTCATGTTTTTATTGTTATTATTATTGTTATTGTTACTATAGTCATGATAGAGATGATGACACTTTCTGTATAATAGCTCAGCAACTTTGATGATAACATGTACATACATACAGAAGAATAATTGTGATTCTGTTAATTGCAACAGCAATATTACTGGGTTTGTGTCTCCTCCTCTTCCTCCTCCTCCTCCTCCGCCCTCCACTTATTTACATTTGAGGTTTCAGTTAGACTGCACTCACTCAGACAATGGTAACCTTTATTTTTGTACTTGACGTCACACTAATAGCCGTGTGTGAGAGAGAGAGAGGAGAAGGAGAGAGGAGCGAGAATAGAGAGAGAGAGAGAGAGAGAGAGAGAGAGAGAGGTAACTCAGAATGTAAAGTGTAAATTCTTTTTAATTAGAAATCCTTGATTGACAGACAAAGTCATTTATAAATGTTTGTGTGAGACAGATAGATGGTCAGTGAAATGTAAAATGAAAATTCTTTTCAGTGGTCATAGATCTTAAAATAACCATCATAATCGGGAGTATGTATGAATATCTTAACGGGAGAGAGAGATAGAGGTAAAACAAGTCCTAACATTCATCCTGTAGGCTCGCTCATCCTGTAGAGGAAGGACCTTTTTTTTACCCCCCTTCTATCGGTTGTTCCTGATGATGACCCGAAGTGATCCTTTATAATTTACGAAACAGCTTTGCTTCAAAGGGCCCGAGGATAGTAGGCCTATTTCTTGATATCGGACCGAGTGGGTTCATCTATAAATAAAAAAAAAACCTACCTGGATCCCTTTCCTCACCCAGCCCCCACCCTCCTCCCTCCTAGAAATATAGGCTTAAGATGAGAACAGTCTGTGTCATTTACCTCTTGAGACTATTTTTTGCCTCTCTCTCTCTCTCTCTCTCTCTCTCTCTCTCTCTCTCTCTCTCTCTCTCTCTCTAGCGTAGGTTGAAGTAATTGTAATTCTGAATGTATCGTTCACATTGTTTTAATGCTGTGTAACTGTTTACAGTAATTTTATGGTTGACGTACCAGAAAACGCGGGATGTTTTGGCACTTAATATAATCTCATTTTAAAAGTGGTGTGTGCGCAAAGAAAGGATTCGTAGAGCCTGGGTAGCTTAAAGGCGCAGAGTCTGAGGTAGACATGGAATTCAGGTCAGTTGACAATGATAGAGATTTTGACACAAATTAATTTCAGAGATATTTTTCGAAGTCGGTAGTATTTTGGACATTGGCGTAATGAAATGTTCAACTGCTATTGTGGCATTCACAAAGAATAAAGGTATTTAACTGTTAGGGTTGCTCTACATTGTTAATATTATTATTCAGCAGATATAACTTTTTCATATGGAAGAAGCCAGCAGGGGCCATTGACTTGAAATTCAAGCTTCCAAAGAGTATGGTGTTCATTAGGAAGAATTAAGAGGAAGTAAAGGGAAATACTTATAGAAGAGATCCCACGTATCAAAAAATAATAATAATAATAATAATAATAATAATAATAATAATAATTAGATAAAAAATGAACAAGTATTAAAATATATATGTACTGTGTTTACTTACATGGACAGGACCATGTGGGCTATTTAACAAGTATCCATGGGTCAAACGAGAATGGCCAAATCTAATAAGACGATACCAAACGACTTGTGTAAGCCATCTTTTCTGTTAATGATGAATTCTGCATTCTAACATTGAACTTGATCTGTTGCTACGCCCGTTGGAACCCGGCGCTGCTGTCTCCCCTCCCTCCCGATCCCCTGACCTACCCTGTTCCACCCAGGGCGGACAAACAGCTTTACAGGAGGAAGGTCGATGTCTCCTCTACCCTCCCGTTCTCACAAACGAGGACAGGCAAATCGGGGGAAGACAAACAAGATCTACTCGGATTTTATTAATATAGTTTATAGGTGTATTCGTGTGTGCGCATATACATGGTACAATAACTTTGTTATCTAGGTTAGTGTAATTGGTGCTCTGAAGAAAAGCTTGCCGATCTGGAGCATCATGTAACATCAGTTGGAACACTTCTGACCTCTGAAGTTTAACTTTTTCCGGAGTGCTCAGCACAGCTTAGAATTTCATTCTGTTTCTTCCACGATTATTAGTTTGAATAAAAGTCAAATGTGTTCAAAGTCTTTGTCCCGGGTTTTCTGTTGTCATATGAAGTTAAATAACGGGTTCTGGCCCCGTTCACCAGCCTGAGACGAACATTCAGGGGTGACTGACGAAGTTATCTTAGTAATTGTTTTTTATAGCGCGTGACGGGATCCGGCTACCCAGTTCAGAGCTCGTTGGTTCCAGCTGGAACTTGGTAAATTGCGATAACTTTTTCTAAAAAAAAAAAAATAAATAAATAAAGATAGATTTAAAATAAATAAATAAACAAAAAAGGGGCGGTTAGGCACTTAGGAAATGCATAAATAACAATGGTATTCCATGTTCTGGAAGCAAAGAGTATGAAGAAAGATCAAACTGGTTTAATCTCGCGTTCGCGAATTCCAAACGTTATGTATCTCGAAAGGCATCAGAATTGCGTGCGTCACGCTCACCTTTTTGGGGATTTAGCTAAATTTAGCGCGATTGGACCAAAATAGTAACTTGTCTCCTAAATAGTGACTGGACTCCACGTACTCCGAAATGATACTGGCGGGAGGGGACGGGAACGGTAATGAACAACTACCGCGTTGGGGCCCTCACATTTTTCAATCATAGCAGTTTTATGGGTTACTGATAACCTTCTTCTGTGATTGTTCTCTCTCTCTCTGGTCCACCATTCTGACTAACCACCAGGTACCTGTTGCTTTGAGCGAAAGATATGCAGGGGATTTAGCCCAACTTACACGAACTTTCCTTTCTCGTACTGGATCCCATTTGCGATTCAGTGATCAAACATTATTAAAGTCCTTTTAGGGGAGAACAGTTGAAAGATAGAAAATCTATAACCCACAATCTCTACTTAGTAATAGGTGTTGATCATCGACAAAATCTCGTCTGTCTGGTAAAATAATATTTAAACTATGAAAATATTCACTCACCGCTGGATGTATATTTGCATGTATATATTATTATTATTATTATTATTACTTAATAGTGTATTATCTTCGGGTGTTGAGTGTTGACAAAGTTTCATGGCTTCATGTTGTTTCTGCAAGTAATCACATTGCATTTTTTCTTGTATCTGTGCATGTTTATGCAATATGTATGACTATCCAGTCTGCATCCTTCTGCATGTATATATTGTTATATCTATTATGGAATACCAAGTGTAAATATCCAGCAGAGAAGCTTATACGTGGAGTTATTGCATCTGAAGTATGTATATTATTTTGGAATAATGAACAGTGAGATGAAGATCGAAAATATGCCTCTTTCTTCAAAGAAATTGCTGGATGACGCCATAAAGGAGAGGAGGCATGGATGAGAATGAGAGAGAGAGAGAGAGAGAGAGAGAGAGCGAGAGAGAGAGAGGAGAGAGAGAGAGCTGTCAAAATTTGTGAAAGAGATGTCAAAATCTTAGAGGACCTGAAGTAGATTTTAGGCAGAGAGAAAGGTATCGGGACTCGTTTCAGTTTGAGAGAGAGAGAGAGAGAGAGAGAGAGAGAGAGAGAAGTGCCGACCTCTTGTGATTTACTTCTCCTATTCTTCCCGGCAATAAATAAAAGAGTGGACGGCCAAAATGGAACAATGAGAAAGAATGGATTTTCTTTCCCTCTTGTTAACGGCGTCATTGTTGCATCGCTTTTGTCAACAATACTTTCTCTTCTTGATTCTTTATGCTTTTATTTTCCACCGTCTATATTTCACACTCCTCTTCCGTTTTCAAGCATGGATAGAATTATTGGTTATTCGGTCGCCATTCAATCTATTTTTCTTTGTGTGTTTTGTCCAGCCGTTCTCTCTCTCTCTCTCTCTGAAAATAATTGAAGAAGTTCCAAATAAAATCCAAGTGGTCAAGAGACTCATAAAGAAAATATACATAAACCAACATATTCCGACAAAGAAAATGAATAAGGTGAATCTTGTGAATATCCTAATTTGATGCATTAGGAAAAAGAATGCCAAAAGCATGCAAACTGTGTTAAGGTTTTTGGTATAGCCATAGTCAATCCACAAAACCTAATCAGAAAATGTGCTGCATGCAACATTCCGACCCATCCACAGTGTGCTGAGGTAATACAAGATTTGAGAAAAGATACAAGAATTTTTTGTTCAACATGTCTATCATGGATAGACAATGTTATTAAATCAAGATTGAATGTACAAATAGTTAGGATGAAGAATAAGAAGAGGAAGAGGAAGAAGAAGAAGAAAAAGAAGAAGAGGAAAACGGAAGAGAAGTAAACAAAAATGAAATGACAGAAAAAAATAAGGAAAACAAAGAACAAGATAAAAGTATGGATGCAGAGATACTCATTGATACTACATATGAGGCAATAAAGCAGCATACCTACGAAGAAATAAATATTACGATATGACAACAGAAAACAAGCAAAATCCCGAAGAGGCTCTACCCAGATCTATACAATGACGGGAAAGAGGAAAAAATAGACAAGAAAGACAAAATCTGCAACCTTTTGAAAAGAGGGAATTGCAGATTTGGAGAAAGATGTTACTACAAACATCCTAAGATATGTCCAAAACTATGAAATATATGGTAAATGTGCATACTTAGATGGATTATGGGGATGATTGCCAGAGATCTGCATCCAAAAATATGTAAAAACCTAAAAGAAGGAAAAGGATGTAAGTTCGCACAAAAATGCAAATATATGCACCCTGTAGCCATGAAGCATAATCAAATAAATAACCAACCAAGTAATAAAATCCAAAAATAAGAAAGAAACAAATAAGAGAGAATCAAGAATATCAGGTAAAAGAGAAAAGCAAACCACCAATGAGATAGCAGAGGTGTCAGCAAAAAATTTCAAAGCATCAGCTACCGAAATTCTACTCAAGAGATAATAACTGTATTTATTATGCAAGAGGATATTGCAGAAACGGAGAAAATTGCAGATTCAGACACAAAATTAATAATTATGATGAAGGAAGATCAAATATTATGGAAAAGTTGGATTTTTTAATGTCAGAATTTTCTGGAAATGAAAAAAAGAACAACATACCAGAACAGGAAAGAGACATGGGAAAATCCTTATTACTACCAGTATTAAATGAAGGAGAAAACACGCAAACCATCATAGTGATGAATGCGCTAGGGTTTAGTTACGAGTAACTCAAAAAGAAAAAATAGAGTACTTAGAAGAAAAAAACTAACCCAAAATGAAAAGAAAATAGATATAATGAATATAAGTGAAACCTGGTATTCCCAAGAGACTGGGAATGATGATCAAATAAAAGGGTTCCAAACTTATAGATCAGATAGAAAAAATAGGAATCAAGGGGGAACCGCAATATATGGGAAAGACAAAAAACAAGGAAAAAATATATGAGAAATATAGTAACTCAGAATGTGAACTAATAGCGGTTAGAATTTGAATCTGAAAAATTAGATGACATAGTAATATATAGACCTCCTAATACTAAAGAGTTTGACTTAATAATTGAAAAAATTGGATGATATATGTAGAAATCACAAGGACTGGACTATTCTCCTATCTGGTGACTTCAACTTTCCTTTCGTAGATGAAAGAACGAATAGGAGATTGTGGTTGTACTTATACATATAAAAAAGAGAGTAATAGTAGTGCAGAAGATAAAAGAGGCAATTTGAAAAGCTATTAGATATGCTACACTAGAATACAAACATTCAAAAAATAAATCACCCTGCCAACAAGAAAGGAAAAAATACTTTAGACCTAGTATTTGTGAACGAGATGAATTATGTTAAAGAAATAATAGTTTATAATGCGAGTATTTCAGACCATAATGTTCAATAGAATGAACAGTTTCAATTCCAAAGGCCAAGTGGAAAAATAGAGATAAGCAAGAAATGAAAAAGTGGGAAGGATATGGAAAATACAACTTCTACAGTTAAAAATAATAAAATGGTCAGAAATTAATGAAGAATTAAACAAAGATTGGGATAACATTTTCGTAAGTGATGCATAGGGTAAATACGGAGATATTATATAAAATATTGGAGATAATAGTGGAAAAATATATACCGAAGAAGAAAAGTAAACAAAATCCATTCATGCATACCAAGAGACAGAAGGATCTTGTTCCAGAAAATCAGAAAATGGAAAAAAGGTAAAAATTGCAAAAGAAAAAAAATGCATGGAAAGTTTATAGAAACTAAAAAGTAAGATAGAAAATGCAGAACAAAAGTTATACAATCAAAAGAAAATGAAAAACGGACTTGGAAGAAAAAACCCTATTAAATATCAAGCAAAACACCCCAAAACTATTATACTCATATGCGAAGAAGATGAATAAAAGAAGAATAGAAATAGGCCCTCTGAGAATTGAAGGGAGATTAACGAATGAAAAAAAGAAAAAAAGGAAATTTGCAACATACTGCAGAACGATATAAGAGAGAATTCACCCCTAGAATAGATAAATGAAGATAATGATATAGAAGTATAAGGATGAAAATAGTGAATATTTAGCTGACATAGATATTAATGAAGCTGATATTGTGCAGGCTATTAATGAAATTAAAAATGGAGCTGCTGCAGGGCCAGATGGAATTCCTGCTATTTTGTTAAAGAAAGTAGTTCATTCTATCGCAAAGCCACTTGCAATATTATTAAGACAAAGTGTAGATACAGGCAAGATATATGATGAGCACAAATTAGCATATATTACCCCTACTTTCAAAAGTGGATCAAGACTAGAGGCAAGTAATTATAGGCCTGTGAGTCTAACATCACATATATGAAAGTGTATGAAAGGGTAATGAAGAAAAACATTATGAAACATTTGGAATAAAAAATAATTTGTTTTGTTTAATAAAGGACAACATGGTTTCGTACCCGGAAAAGTACACAAACCCAACTGTTAGTCCACCGTGAAAACATATTCAAAATATGAAAAGCGGAAATGAAACAGATGTGGTTTATTTAGACTTTGCAAAAGCTTTTGATAAAGTAGACCATAATATATTAGCGAAGAAAATTAGAAAACACAATATCGTGGATAAAGTAGGAAGATGGTTGAAAAGAATTTTTACAACAGAAAACAGATAGTTATTGCAAACGACGAGAAATCGGATGAAGCCAAGGTAATATCCGGTGTGCCGCAAGGTACGGTGTTAGCTGCAATACTGTTTGTTATTATGATTGAAGACATAGACAATAATGTTAAGGATTCGGTAGTGAGTAGTTTCGCAGATGACACAAGAATAAGTAGAGAAATTACTTGTGATGAAGATAGGAACGCTCTACAAAGAGACCTTAACAAAGTATATGATTGGGCAGAGGTAAATAGGATGGTATTTAACTCTGATAATTTGAATCAATAAATTATGGAGACAGAGAAAGAAAGCTATATGCATATAAGGGACCTAATAATGAGACCATCACAAATAAGGAAGCAGTTAAAGACCTTGGTGTGATGATGAATAGGAACATGTTATGCAATGATCAAATAGCAACTCTGTTGGCAAAATGTAAAGCAAAAAATGGAATGGATTTGTTAAGGCACTTCAAACAAGAAAAGCTGCAACACCGATTGATTCGCTTTATAAAACATATGTTCGTATGTCCACTTGAATATTGCAATATGATATGGTACCCACACTATCAAAAGGATATTGCACAAATAGAGAGTGTACAAAGGTCCTTTACAGCTAGAATAGAAGAAGTTAAGGACCTAGACTACTGGGAAAGACTACAATTCTTAAAATTATATAGTCTAGAAAGGAGAAGAGAACGCTACATGATAATTCAGGCATGGAAACAGATAGAAGGAATAGCAGAAAATATCATGGAACTAAAAATATCAGAAAGAGCAAGCAGAGGTAGATTAATAGTGCCCAAAACTATACCAGGAAAAATGGGCAAGGAAAAGCACACAGGACATTAATCCACTACGCACCAGCATCGATAATGCAGCGTCTATTCAATGCGTTGCCAGCTCATCTGAGGAATATATCAGGAGTGAGCGTAGATGTGTTTAAGAATAAGCTCGACAAATATCTAAACTGCATCCCAGACCATCCAAGATTGGAAGATGCAAAATATACCGGAAGATGTACTAGCAACTCTCTGGTAGACATTAGAGGTGCCTCACACTGAGGGACCTGGGGCAACCCGAACAAGATGTAAGGTCTAAGGTAAGGTAAGGTAAGGTAAGATCTGTATTTTGCTGTTTCTGTTTATAACTTCTGTCTCTATTATATTCTCTCTATCAATATATTACTCTCTCTCTCTCTCTCTCTCTCTCTCTCTCTCTCTCTCTCTCTCTCTCTCTCTGGTATTTTGCTGTTTCTGATTATAACTTGTCTCTTTATTATGTTCTCTCTATTAATATATTACCTCTCTCTCTCTCTCTCTCTCTCTCTCTCTCTCTCTCTCTCTCTCTCTCTCTCTCTGGTATTTTGCTGTTTCTGTTTATAACTTCTTTCTCTTTATTGTTACAACATTTTCTCAATTAATTATAATTTACCCTTTCTCAAACCTCTCTCCATTCTCTCCGTCATCAATCTCTGTCTTCTCTTCTCCTCTTCCGTCTTCTTCCTCATCTCTCTCTCTCTCGTGTTTTGCTGTTTCTCAATTATAATTCTTCTCTCTCTTTATTACATTCTCTATTAATATGTTACCTCTCTCTCTCTGGTATTTTGCTGTTTCTGTTTATAACTTCTCTCTCTTTATTACATTCACTCTATTAATATGTTACTATTAATATGTTACCCCCACCTCTCTCTCTCTCTCTCTCTCTCTCTCTCTCTCTCTCTCTCTCTCTCTCCATTGTAATGTTTTCAATAGGAGCAACGAAGGTACAGTAGACCTCCATTCTCGGGGCCGCATTAATAAGCAAGGCCCATTATTCAGAGGAAAAAGCCCTTTATCGCCGCTGCTGGTATTTTGTAAACGGCGGGCCCATCATTTTCCCCTAATGCCGATAAAGAATGTCCGTGCGTATGTGTCTTGGCGTCTTAAAGGCCTTTAATCTCACCGCCAACACCCCCTCCCCCCATCCTTTCCACTTCTCAACACACACACACACATACACATACACACATACACACACGCGCGCGATTTTTCACCTCCATCTCAACGGGAACGGAAACTGTTGAAATATACGAGGTCAGTAATATTAATGATATCAGTAATCACTATCAAGAAGTAAAATATACGCCGCAGTTTCCTCGGCGCAATCGAGTGTTCTGTACAGCCGCGTAATGCTATATGAAACTCTCAGCCGCAGCCCATGAAGCTTAAAGCAACAACCCGGTTGTGGCCTGTGTTGCTGGCACTTAAGCAGTGCCAGACGCATGATCATGGCCAAATTTAACCTTAAATAAAATAAATACCACCAAGGCTAGAGGGCTGCAATTTGGTATGTTTGATGACTGGAGCGTGGATGATCAACGTATAACTAGTTGTAGCACTCTAGCCTCAGTAGTTTTTAAGATCTGAGTGCGGACGGATTTTTTATACAGAACACTAGCAACATAAAGATTTGAGACACTGGCATTGTTGCTTATGAGTACAACGATAGTAATTAACATTATTACAGATTCTTACCACTTTGAGGATGCCAGTCTTATGGAACTCATTTAAAGCGGTTTTTATTTCTTTTATTCGTTTATCGAATGGGTGTGCTTTAGAAATATAACTGAAATTACGTTGTTGTCATCGTTGCAGTTGTAATGGTCATAATCTTAAATATTCTATAACTTCTGCTTCCAATAAAACTGGTTTATTCCGTTTTTGGCAGCTTTCAATGACCAGTCAACTCAACTCATAAAATTTATTATTATTATTATTATTATTATTATTATTATTATTATTTTTTTTTTTTTTTTTTTTTTTTTTTTTTTTTTTTGCTCTATCACAGTCCTCCAATTCGACTGGGTGGTATTTATAGTGTGGGGTTCCGGGTTGCATCCTGCCTCCTTAGGAGTCCATCACTTTTCTTACTATGTGTGCCGTTTCTAGGATCACACACTTCTGCATGAGGCCCGGAGCTACTTCAGCCTCTACTTTTTCCAGATTCCTTTTCAGGGATCTTGGGATCGTGCTAGTGCTCCTATGATTATGGGTACGATTTCCACTGCTATCCCATATCCTTCTTATTTCTATTTTCAGATCTTGATACTTATCCATTTTTTTCCCTCTCTCTTCTCTTCAACTCTGGTGTCCCATGGTATTGCGACATCAATGAGTGATACTTTCTTCTTGACTTGTCAATCAACGTCACGTCTGGTCTGTTTGCACGTATCACCCTATCCGTTCTGATACCATAGTCCAGAGGATCTTTGCCTGATCGTTTTTTCTATCACTCCTTCAGGTTGGTGCTCGTACCACTTATTACTGCAAGGTAGCTGATGTTTCTTGCACAGGCTCCAGTGGAGGGCTTTTGCCACTGAATCATGCCTCTTTTTGTACTGGTTCTGTGCAAGTGCCGGGCATTCACTTGCAATGTGGTTTATGGTTTCATTTTTCGTATTGCACTTCCTACACATGGGAGTGATGTTATTTCCGTCTATCATACTTTTGAAAACATATCTGGTCTTAGGGCCTGATCTTGTGCCGCTGTTACATTCCTTCAGTTTCCTTCTTTAGCTCTCCCCTCTGTAGCCATTGCCAATTGTCATCGCTTGGCTAGTTCTTTAGTCTGTCTCATGTATTGTCCGTGCATTGGTTTGTTGTGCCAGTCCTCTGTTCTTTCTGTCTTTCTCCTGTCTCTGTATATTTCTGGGTCTTCGTCTACTTTTATTAGTCCTTCTTCCCATGCACTCTTTAGCCACTCGTCTTCACTGGTTTTCAGATATTGCCCAGTGCTCTGTTTTCGATGTTGACGCAGTCCTCTATACTTAGTAGTCCTCTCCCTCCTTCTTTTCGTGTTATGTATAGTTCCGTATTTGCTCTTTGGGTGTAGTGCTTTGTGTATTGTCATATGTTTCCTGGTTTTCTGATCTATGCTGCGGAGTTCTGCCTTCGTCCATACACTATTCCTGCGTGTATCTGATTACTGGCACCCGCCCATGTGTTATCGGCTTTTATCATATTTCCCGGCGTGAGTTTTGACTTGAGTATCGCCTTGAGTCTCTGCATATATTCTTTCCTGATCGTGTCCTTCATCTCTTGGTGTTTTATATCCCCTCCTTCCATTATTCCCAGGTATTTGTATCCAGTCTCATCTATGTGTTTGATGTTGCTCCCATCTGGTAGCTTTATCCCTTCAGTTCTCGTTACTTTGCTTTTTGTATGTTGACTAAGGCGCATTTTTTATTCCAAACTCCATCCTGATGTCCCCAGATACAATCCTTACAGTCTGGATTAGGGTATCTATTTCCTTGATGCTCTTACCATACAGCTTGATGTCGTCCATCGAACATCAGATGTTGATTCTGTTGCCTCTTTTCTTGACTTGGTACCCGGCATCCATCTTCTGTAGTACTTTTTTGTCATGGGAATCATGGCTACTACGAAGAGTAGTGGGGACAGTGAGTCGCTCTGGAAGATCCCTCTCCTGATATTAACCTCTGCTAGTCTTATTCCAGAGCTTGTAAGTATTGTATTTCCAGTTGCGCATTGTATTTTTTGAGGAAGCTGATGGTGTTTTCCCTCTGCCCCATATATTTTCAGGCATTCTATTAGCCATGTGTGTGGTATCATGTCGAAGGCTTTCTTATAGTCTATCCATGCCATGCTTAGGTTGGTTTTCCTTCTCCTACTGTTCTTCATTACCATTTTGTCTATCAGGAGCTGGTCTTTTGTGCCCCTACACTTCCTTCTGCAGCCTTTCTGTTGGTGGGGGATGGTGTTTGTCTCCTCTAGGTAGTTGTATAGCCTTTCACTGATGATACCTGTTAGTAACTTCCACATTATTGGTAGGCAGGTGATAGGCCTGTAGTTACTGGCTATATTTCCCTTACTCTTGTCTTTTTGTACTAAGGATGTTCTTCCTGTGGTCATCCATTTGGGTGCTTGGTGTAGGGCCTTGAAGTTTTTGAGCCAGTATCCATGGACTTCATCGGGACCTGGGGCTTTCCAGTTTGGCATTTTCTTTAGTTGGTGTCTGACTGTGTCTGTCGTGATGTCTGTGAATCTTTGTTTTATTCTCCCTGTTTCTTCTTCCTTGACTTCCTGGAGCCATGTTGCATGTTTGTTGTTGTGATACCGGATTGCTCCATATGTTTTCCCAGAGTCTCTTACTTGGTTCAGCTTCAGGAATTTCTGGGTGGTTGTCTTCCCCTCTTAGTTGGCTGTATAGTCTTTTCTGGTGGTTCCGAATAGTTTGTTCTGTTGGTATCCCTTATTCTGTTCATGTACCGTTGGATCTTGTGTGCTTTGGCCTTAAGCCTCTGTTTTGCATCTTTCTATTGTGTTGTTTAGTCCCCTCTCTTGTACTTTGTATTTCTCGTTGAGTTCCTCCCTTGTTTTCTTGCTTCTTAGCTTTTTTCTGCCATCTCTTTCAGTTTACTCAAGTCAGATCTCATCACCATGATTTGCTTTTCCAAGTCGCCTTTTCCAGGAGGTTGCTGTTTGGTTTTTCTGTTGGGTTGTGTGACGTTGTGGTGTTGGTGTTCGAATCCCCATCAGTTCTGCTACTAATCTTGCTCCTGCATATGTCAAGTTATTTGTTTCTGTGATACTGGTGGTGTGTATTAGGCCCATTATTTCATTGACCTCACTTGTTTTTCTCCCTTAATTTCTGGTGTTGTAGGCTTTCATGGAGGGGATCTTTGTTCTCTCTGTATCTGGCTCCATCCATTGTCTAATCTTTTCTACCCCATCCGCCCTCTCTGTTTATTTCGTCGGTGTTTCTTCGTGTGTCGTTGTTTGATACCTCATCCTCCCTCCCTCACGTCTTCTGTGGCATCCATGGACTTCATCGGGAACCTGGGGCTTTCCAGTTTGGCATTTTCTTTAGTTGGTGTCTACTGTGTCTGTCGTGATGTGTGAATCTTTGTTTTATTCTCCCTGTTTCTTCTTCTTGACTTCCTGGAGCCATGTTGCATGTTTGTTGTGTGATACCGGATTGCTCCATATGTTTTCCCAGAGTCTCTTACTTGGTTCGGCTTCAGGAATTTCTGGGTGGTTGTCTTCCCCTCTTAGTTGGCTGTATAGTCTTTTCTGGTTGGTTCCGAATAGTTTGTTCTGTTGGTATCCCTTATTCCTGTTCATGTACCGTTGGATCTTGTGTGCTTTGGCCTTAAGCCTCTGTTTTGCATCTTCTATTGTGTTGTTTAGTCCCCTCTCTTTTACTTTGTATTTCTCGTTGAGTTCCTCCCTTGTTTTCTTGCTTCTTAGCCTTTTTTCTGCCATCTCTTTCAGTTTACTCAAGTCAGATCTCATCACCATGATTTGCTTTTCCAGGCGCCTTTTCCAAGGAGGTTGCTGTTTTGGTTGCTGTTGGGTTGGTTGTGACTGGTGGTGTTGTGTTCGAATCCCCATCAGTTCTGCTACTAATCTTGCTCCTGCATATGTCAAGTTATTTGTTTTTTTCTGTGATACTGGTGGTGTGTATTAGGCCCATTATTTTCATTGACCTCACATTGTTTTCTCCCTTAATTTCTTGGTTGGTTGTAGGCTTTCATGGAGGGGATCTTTGTTCTCTCTGTATCTGGCTCCATCCATTGTCTAATCTTTTCTACCCATTCCGCCCTCTCTGTTACTTCGTCGGTGTTTCTTCGTGTGTCGTTGTTTGATACCTCATCCTCCCTGTCGTCTTCTGTGGCATCGTCTCTAAGTTCGTCTTCGTGTAATTCGTTGTCGTGTGACATTTCCCTTTCCAGTTCTTCTCTTTCTGTTGGGGAGAGCCAGTTCTTTTTCTTTATGTTCCTTACTTGGTCTGCCAGCCTCTGCTCTGTTTGGGGGTGTTATTCCCTCTCATTCCAGATGTTGACCAATCTTCGTCTATATCCTCTCTCCGTCGGGTTGCTTCTGATGTAGCATCTCCATATTTCCTTATTTTCTTCTCTTGTCCATTTCTTCCTTTTTGCCTCTGTAGCTCCAATCTCAGGCTGTTGATTACTGTCGTTGTGGTGATCAGTTGCTGGATGACGACCTCCAAGTACCTGACCGTCTTCCCCTACAATTGGGTTGAATACCTGGTTGCCGGACGAAGCTCCTCTGTTGCCAGAGGTTCCATTTACGTCGTTGTCGTTTTTTCCTTCATTTCTTTCCATCATTGCTGAGTTTTGCTATTTAACCCATAGCTGGACCCTACCCCATCAGGGATAGGTACTCATTTACAGCTGAGTAGACTGAGGAAATTATGGTAAAGATCCTTTCCCAAGGAATCAACGCCGAGGAGAGCGGTCACCCATCCAACGACTGACCAGCCCCAATGTTGCTTAACTTGACTTAAGTCTATTGACGACCTAACCCACTCCTCCACGGCGCCACATTATTATTATTATTATTATTATTATTATTATTATTATTATTATTATTATTATTATTATTGTTGTTGTTGTTGTTGTTGTTGTTGTTGTTGTTGTTGATAAACGTAGATTGATTACCATAGGCCGCATTTCTGATTTCTTCTTGATCCTATCGTGTATTTGGTATAGGATCCTTTTCCGTTACTGGGTTACTGTCCCATGGTGAAATTAGTAGACTCTTGACATCTCTGTCGTATGCTTTAATTATTACAAAATTAATTATAATTTTGGTCTCATGGTGTAAAGGTTTACAGGACTTGCATCACGGTCCTATGACGTAATGGTTACAGGAATCTTTACATCAGAGTCCTCTGTTTCAATGGTTACAGGATTTATTACATTAGATTTCCAAGGTGCAATTCTTACAGGACTCATTACATCACCGTCTCATGATGTAATGGTGACAGGACTTATTATCCGTACACCATTGTCCCATGATGTTGCGGTTACAAGACTGTACATCGTGGTTACATGGTATAATTGTTACTGAACACATTACATGACTGTACCATAGTGTAATTGTTACAGGACTCGTTACAAAACGGTCCCATGTTGTAAAGATTACTGGACTTTATACATCACGATCCTATTGTGTAGATTGCTGTAGGACCCCATTTGATAATGACTAATGGGATGACGGTTCCATGAAGTAGGGGTTTCGGAGTAATGGTTTCAAGGATCTCTCCACCGTGTTTCCATTCTGCAATTCTTACCGGACTCAGTACACCACCGGCTTTGGTGTAATATTGATTGGACTTTTCCATCTTGTAATAGTTGCAGAGTTAACTTTTCAACGGTCCCATGGTGTAATGGTTAGCACTTTGGACTCTGAATCCAACAATCCGAGTTCGAGTCTCGGTGGGACCTGGAAGGATTCCGTTTTCTATAGATCTCGTGGCGTCACGGAAACCTGTTCACCTCAATACTTCGGAAAGGCGCCTTCGAAGGATCAATCCCGGTTTGTTAAGTTTCATATTGATTGTATTGTTCTAATAATATCGTAATAGTGGTCAGTTCAATATAGAATGTGGTAGAAGGCAATGCGTTATGTTCCTAATACGTAATTGTTCCAGAACGTTTTGCCATTTTTCATGGTCCTAGGGAGGAATAGTAGAAGTCTCAGCTTAGCAGTCGCCTGACACACACACACACACACACACACACACATATATATATATATATATATATATATATATATATATATATATATATATATATATATATGTAGTATACAGAGAGAGAGAGATAATATTCGAACGGCGTTTTCATGACACAGGAATTGAAATCTTCTAAATAATCATTAATTTTTCTTCACAAAACATTACAACTTTCTTTTCTTCACGACTGCCTAGATATAAAATCTTTGCCATTATTTCTTAAAAAATACAAATCTTTCGAAATTAATTGCCAAGAGACAAACACGGTATTTCTGAAGGTGACCAAGAGCGCCTGAAATTCAGTACTTGGTGTCAAGTCACAGTTCCATGATGTTCTTAGCTGGGATTTGCGCTGAGAACCAAGGATCCTCCTAATTGAAGGCACTAAACTCTCAAGTCTTCATTCAGCCCCAGGATTCAGAGCAAGGTTAGGAGAAATAGCGGTTCGTCCCAACCACCAGCTTTCGATATTTGGGAAATCATAAGGGGGTTTTAGGACTGACTGGTTCTAAAGCCATCATTTCGCGCGGACAGATGGCCGGAGAGTCACTGGTCCACCACAACAGGCCCTTAGAACCATTCTAAGTAAGCATTTCCACTTACCGACCGCTCTAGTGCGCTGTAGTGATAAAGCTAGACTTCAGTCTAAGGCAGCAATGTAGTTGGCCGTTGTTTTGTAAGTAAAGCAAAGTAAAATTGGATTCAATGTATTATTTCTGGTATGGAGTTAAAATGTTAGAAAATAAAGTTGCTCTTGATTTTGCAGCATGTACACTGGTAAAAGAACATGATTTTACCCTAGGCACAGGTGGCAAAGATATTTTTATTAGGGGGAGCGTGTTGGTGGGCCTTTTGCTTTCTTCGCTTTCTCTCTTTGAGTTTTTTTTATTGGTTATATATGTATGAATGTGTGTATGTATGTGTTATATAATATATATATAGATAATATATATATATATATATATATATAGAATATATATATATATATATATATATATATATATATATATATATCTATATCTATTTATATATATATATATATATATTTGCTACGAAGTGCCAAGTATCTTACCATTCATTTATTGTTACCTCACAAAAGCCAGACACCTGAACCCTCATCACAGGTATTAAACGACTGAATACTCTAAAGGCAACAGTGATCCCTTAACAACTTACCAGTATTGCAGAAAATCAGACTAAGTTCATCAAAACAGGTGTGAGGTAATCTTGTAAGTAATTAAATTAATCAAAGGCCATCACTTCATCAACAACTTTAAAAGTCTAAGTATTTCCCTGATTTCAGAAGTCTAAGTACTTCCCTGGTTCTAAGTCACTTCAAGTAAATTGAAGGAAAGCAGATTAATCACCACTCTATGTTTCTACCTAACATAAATATAATCATATGCAAATATACTGGTTATAAATGATAATACTTATAAAAATTTTAAATACAAAAATTTATTATTAAACTCAAAATTTATAAGTGAAATTCACAATATCAGGGAAAATCACTGTTACTTGAATACAAAGTAAAGTTTAATTAATTATTGAATCAAATTAAGTAAAATTAAATCAAAATTAATTTATCATAAAATTCAAGAAAATTAATTCAATCAAAATTCAAAAGTGTTAGGCAATAATTGAAAATTTGAAACAACAACAAAACTTGATAAGAATTCTAAGTAAATGCAAATCAATTCACAAGTGTTAAATTTAATTAAATGTGCAATGATTAAGCAATGAAAATAACTAAGTCAATTAAATTGTGAATGTAAATGAAAATACAGAAAAATGTGGACAGTATTAAAAAAAAGGCACACTTCAACAAGAAAATGAAAAAATGCATAAAATGAAACAAACACAAAACACAAAAATTTGCATTGTGTATAAGTGTAAATCTTTTCACTCAAAACATTGTAACCATCAGTTTTTAACAAACCTTCGTAACCATCTGTTGTTAGTTATTAGTTAACCACTATTCCTATCCCTCATTAGTTGTTATCTAACCACTGTTCCTATCAGTTATTAGTTAACCACTGTTCCTATCCGTTATTAGTTTCTTACCAAACCATCATAACCATTAGAAATTAGTTTTTAGATATTAGTTGCAACTAATGAAAATATAACACACTTTACCTTTTTGGTATACCAACTTCTTTCTTTGCGGCAGTCTTGTTTTACACTTTCACAAAAACCAGGCGCCGTTACAACAACAATGTTTGTTCAGATTCCACACAAAAAAACACTATTTAACACTAAATAAACTTTAAGAAATATCAAATATGAAATTCTCAAGTTACAAGTGACCAATTTACATTACATTAATATAATCTCAAGGATGTAGAGAGAGAGAGAGAGAGAGAGAGAGATGTTAACGCCTCGAGAATCTAAGGTCTAATGAAATTCTCTTCCCTTGCGAAAACTGGACTGAGGAGATGACACAAAACGTTTTTGGCACTAATGCTTCCAGAAGCTTCGAAATCTTATGCAACTTTTTATACAAAATGTGTAATCTGCACGTGGCACTCAGCAAAGTCATACGCATACAAGACCAGTATACAATAATGTTTTTACCCAATCGAGACAAAGGAGAAGCCCTTATCTTACTTGATGACAGATTCTCAAAACACAAATGAAGTCTTGAGCTCGCTTATCAAACGTGTTGACAGATTAGGAAAGCAAACGGATCTCGCAGTTCCTCTAATCTCACAATGTTGACATAATAGGAAAACAATTAGTTTCAAACGGACAAATAAAATCTCTCTCTCTTTACATTCTATGAATATATATTCTGTTACAATATGTTATGCGAAATCTGAACACACATTTAAAACATCCTATCTCTAAGCTATCTAGGAATCTGAAAAAATGTTGCACAATTCTACACAACATTTTATACAGTCACAGAGGAGATATATGCATTTTGAAAGTAGCAATATATAATAATATATATATATATATATATATATATATATATATATATATATATATATATATATATATGTATGTATGTTAATGTTTGTCGTTTTCTTCTATATTTTGCATCTCTTAAGACTTATAGGTATGAGGTAACATTTATTTATACATACAATGGTTTGCTCTGTTGTTATTTTCAGTTGCATGATTCTCTCTCTCTCTCTCTCTCTCTCTCTCTCTCTCTCTCTCTCTCTCTCTCTCTCTCTCTCTCTCCACTTTCACTGGAGTCTCCTCGTCAGTTTCACCTTTAGCCAGTAATTGATAATGAAGAAAGTCCGGTGTCATTATAGCAAAAGCTATTTTAGCGATCACGCTCTTAATTGCTTTCGCTTGTTGCTGAATCTTCTACATTTGTGGTGGTTTTTTATTTGTATTTATTTTGTCATTCGTTCTTTCACTCTCTCCTGCTTTTGTTCTTTTCATGTATTTTGCATGCAACAACAAATGCTATCCAACCTTTTCCTTTTTCATCTTTGGGTCTTTTATTTTTTTGTTTTATTTTTCTCTCGTAATTACTATTGTTTTTTAACACATGATATTATTCCTTTCTTTTCCCTCTTTAGTTTTTGTTATTAGCAAGTTACTGGTATCGTAATTCAACATGTTTTCGTCTCATTTTGCTCTCACGTGTAGGAAGAATGAACATATAACATTGTTCACACATCACATTTCCCTGTCTTCGAACTTCTTTCAGGAATTGCCTGCCAGTATTCTGTGTCAGAGGATGGTAATAATAAACCTGGGAACGTTTTGAAATTACCTAGGTGATGAGAGTGTGGACCTTCCCACCGCTAACTTTACTTTCATTCATAAATTTTAAAGATCGTGGTAAACCTGATTCACTCTTAATTTTAGTGACCAGTATTCGCAATCCTGAGGCCAGACTTCCTCAAGACTTTACTTTCAGATGATTAATCATCAGATAACTCCCATAAAATAATCAAGCAGTCTGTTCCTCCCTGTCTTGAAATGTTTTGTTAATTCAGTCTCTTTGTGATGTTCTTTTAAATCCTCCAGAGGATTCAAAAACCAAGGACAAAGAGTCCACGAGTTTTAAGATCCCAATCATTAAGGCCTCAGACTTAGTTGCCCTTGGCAATACACTCTTCTGTAAATCATCTCTTTTGATATTACTTAACTCGATATTTTATCAACTTTTCTTATTTTTGTCTTTTGTGATTATTCACCAAATACCATTTACTTTTCGTCAAGCTGCCCTACTTCCTGCCAACGCTGAAGGGTTTAGCAATAGGAGACCTCTCTCCATTTCACCCCGACAAATATGGGAAGGCCTTTGCCATTTATATTCTACTGAAGGAGTTGAAGTTCTTTTCCTAGCATCCAACATGCATTCCCGATTGGCAACACCATGCAGCTGATTTTTTTAAATTCTAACCTGTATATGATAGCTCTCTATTCTGTAACGTATGAATTAATTCGTCTTTGGAGGCGGAATTCAAGGAGAAAGATATCTATCGGTTTTTTTTTCTCAGAACTCCCTTTTGGGGGGGTTACTGATTTGGTAACTGTTACTCCCAACATAGAGCCTTGCGTTCCTCACAAGTTTAATTTGAAAGCCGAGGTAAAATATGTCCTCTTCTTGCTTAGAGCTTCCTCCTGTTGTAACCTTGGATGAACAAACTTACAGAGTAGATTCATTATTCAATTCGAGTTCTACTTTTTTACCCCTATTTATGTCTTTTTATAAGTCTGCTGTGATCTTCTACGCATCTTCACTTCAAAGGAGACAGTTTTACTCTCTTAGAGGAAATCTAATATCTTAATCTCCAACTGTTAGATTCAAGTTCCTTGCCTAGTAAGAAAATCAGTTCTAACTTCTGCACTGTATTTAGCCACATTCATAATCCAGCATTTTTTCGGTAGGAATTTTGACTATTTAGATTTTAAGTTCTTAACCTCATTTTAAACACACACACACACACACACACACACACACACACACACATTATTCCTTATGCACTCAAACAAGGTTTCTAGGCGATGTCCCTTACTAAGTGATACCAAATTTTCAAGCCCTTTCGGACGTATTTATTTATTTATTTTATCATTTATTCATTCATGCACATTGGTATCTCAGATCTCCATTCTATAAGGTGATTTCCTTCATATAGCTTCATATTTTCAGCTTTTTATTCTCACGACCATAATTTCTGGTTGTGTTGTTAATTTACTTATTTTCGTTGTAATATTTTTTTCTTATTGGTGTGGTTTTGTCATTATCATATAATTATTTATAACTTTCTATACTTTCTTCTCGCCTTCCCCTAGCTATTTCAGATCATATATATAGTCATGTGTCATACTTTTAATAACTATTTTTTTTTAACCTTTTTCCTATGCTTCTATTTTATCACCCTTTCACTCCCCCCCCCCCCCCCCCCCCCCCCCATTCCCTTCCCCATTTTTGCGATGTAGGTCATTCACCCCTGATCACCCCAAGCACGGCCCCAGACGAAAACATCGTCAAGGGGGCCATTTAGAGTTCCAAGAATTTCAGCCATAAATGGGGAAGGCGGCGGGTGGGAAAAGAATAGGAGGAATGGGTGACCCCCCTTATGTCCTCTCGCCATAAAACACCCTCTCCCCCCCCCCCCCCCCACCCCCCCCCCCCCCCCCCCCCCCCCCCCCCCCCCCACCGCCCCCTCACCCCACTTAGAGAAAAGCAAAAACATTTATTTAGGATAAAACGCGAGTTTCTGGGCTTTAGTCATCTTCGTTGGCCCATTCACTTCTTTTGACGCTCGTCCGATAACTCTTTAAATTGGTCTCAACAAGCTTGTTTACGATCTGAATTCGAAGTGTATGCTTGAAACATAAACAAACTCGAAGCCCAGGTCTTCCACCTCCTCCTCCTCCTCCTCCTCCTCAGTACCTTATTACTGCTTGCACCCTCTCCCCATGCCTTATAAATTCTCCTTGCTATCCTCACCCCTGACCAAACCCCGGTCTTTCCTCCCCAAAATCATATTCCTGTATAACCTCTGCTCCAAACCCAACAGCCCCCCCCCCCCCCCCTCGCCCCCTTGTCCAGCTCCTTCCTTTCCCAAGACCCTATCCCGTCTGTCTTCACAACACCAATTCCCGAACCCTCCTCTTCCTCCTCCTCCTATCCCTTCTCCTCCCTCCCCCCTCCCTCTCCCTCCCTCCCTCCCTGGCCCCTCCCTATCCCTCTCCCACCTGTCTCTCAACTCGCTCAATCTGTGCTGAAGATTCTTGTTTTCCAAACAAATCATTAGAAGAAATTGCACTTTGGAAAACGACGTCGAGCAGCTGCTGCTCAGCGTCTGTGAATGTGAGAAGATGTGTTTATGCCTCGGACCAGACACAAAAGATCTAGTTTTATCCACCGCTGTCTGATCTCTTTCTTTTTCTTTTTTTCTTTCCTCTTTATTTTTAGCCTTTGTCGTTTTTTATGACGCTTCTTAAGTTTTATATAGAGTTTACTTTCAAAGTTAGCTGTCCTGTTATTATGTTTTTTTTTTCTACAACGCTACGCGTTTGTTACAGATCTTTATTTTCAGTGATAGATCTCTTGATTTTTTCCTGATATATCCTTTCTTTACCATTTTGCTCTTTTTATTCTCGCGAAGCCATCCGCTTTTACTGGTTCTCTCTCTCTCTCTCTCTCTCTCTCTCTCTCTCTCTCTCTCTATCTCTTCAACTCTCCTCTCTCTCTCTCTCTCTCTCTTATAGAAGTATATTTATCGTCAATTTTTCTGTTCCCTTTTAGTTTTTACCGAACTACATAAATTTTTCAACAGTTTATTATCAACATTTACTTTTTTTCCACGAAGTCACCTTCTCTCTCTCTCTCTCTCTCTCTCTCTCTCTCTCTCTCTCTCTCTCTCTCATATATATATATAAGTGTATTTTCCGTCTCTTCCTGTTCTTTTTTATTTTTTACCGAACTACATACATTTTTCAACAGTTTATTTTCAACATTTACATTTTTGGTAGGGAAAAACTCTCTATCACGAGAGTATATATAATGTTCTAAAGGGTCCACAATAATGCAAAGTGTAAAAAGTCCGTGTATAATTTTGGAGACTTTACAGATAGCTTTCGAACCCTTCCCTGGGTTCATCTTCAGTTCAAAATTTTGGACTGAAGATGAACCCAGGGAAGGGTTCGAAAGCTATCTGTAAAGTCTTCAAAATTATACACGGACTTTTTACACTTTGTATTATTGTGGACCCTTTAGAACAATTTACTTTTATTTCCACGAAGTCACCTTCTTTCCCTCCTTTTTCTCTTTTCGAAGACGCCAGTTTCTCCTTTCACAACTAACTTTTCGACTTCACTGCCTTTTGGAGTCACCCACTTTTACGCGACTCAGCTTTTTAGTTGTCTGTAAAGAAAACTATTGTGACGGCTGTGTCTGTCCGTCGGCGCTTTTTCTGTCAGCCCTCAGATCTTAAAAACTGCTGAGGCTAGAGGGCTGCGAATTGGTATGTTGATCATCCACCTTCCAATCATGAAACGTACAAAATTGCAGCCCTCTAGCCTCAGTAGTTTTGATTTTATTTAAGGTTAAAGTTAGCCATGATCGTGCGTCTGGCAACGATATAGGACAGGCTACCACCGGGCCGTGGTTGAAGTATCACGAACCGCCGCTCGTTTAGGATTATACCGAGAACACCGAAAGATAAATCTATTTTTGGGTGAGCTCGATTATACGCTGTACAGAAAACTCAATTGCGCCGAAGTTTCTTCGGCGCAACTTTTACTTGTTTTCTCATCGTTTTTCTTTTAAAGACGAAAGTTTTTCTCTTCTTTTTTCTTTAAAAGAGCAAAGTTGAAGACTCCCCGAATCTCGGGTCTTGAAGAACCTCATTTTGCATAACTGGAGGCGACGACGTCTGTTTGATCGCTCTGCTTGGCGTGTTGACTAACTCCCGTCTCGTTAATCCTGATCTCGTTAATCTCGTTAATATATAAAGGTGAGACCCGATGGATCAGACGTGTTTAACGAAGTTTTAAGTTTGGAAAACTTTCTCTCCCCCTTGGGCGCTTTTGTTAGTTACGGTTTCCTCCGCCTAATGAGGAACGCTTCACTTTCTCTAAAAAAAAGTTCGACCTTTTCCTTATTATCTAAGAAATCTATTGTTATATATATAACACACATACATACATACACATATATATATATTATATATATATATATCTATATATATATATATATATAGATATATATATTTATAATCGGGAAAGTGTTAACTTCTGGAAAGTCAGATACGAAAAGGAGGTGATGCATCTTACAATTTTATTTCCTGCCAACGTTTCAAAGCATGACTTCATATTCAGGGCTAAAATACATTAGTAACAACAGTTAAAATCAATACATAAGACTCAGTAAAATTATGGAGGTTGAAATATAGATATTTAAATCGTGACATAAAAGTTAAAGCTAACCTAACGCCCCAAAGAAAGAAAACTGAGTGACCAAGAAGGGCACCAAAAGGACGGAGGAACATCTTATGCTATAAACAGAGGGGCAGAAGAAGAGTGACTGTTCAGAAATGGAACGATTCGAGGATCCTCAGCAGCTTGCTCTAAGATTTCAAAATTGTCATAGGAAATCGAAGATTTACACTTTTTTTTTCTAATGTTCTCTTATGTTGGAAAAATCCCATAAAAATGAAAAAATTATAAAACAGTAAAAAAATTAAAAAAACATTAAAAATTAAAATACACCGAACCATTGCTGAATGCTGCCGTTTGGCAGATGATTGGGAAACACATTACTCCCAACTCAGCAAGAAAACTCCCTCTTACTCAAAGGACACCCCACCCTGTTCTATGGCTAAGGCCACGATGGGAATCGGCCGGCACTTTCAGCGTCCTTTTGGTGTGAATCCGACGTAAGTCCCGAGATTACATCTGTGGCAAGTATACTGATACACCACCAAAGAACGCATGAGGTGTAAGGTACAGTGTCTCTAAATCTAGAAAGAGATCCAGTTGTTTTTGGATTCCGTAGAACGAGTTTGGGATTAAGATAGTGAAAGTATTTCTTTTTAAAATCTGCCTTAATGTAATAAGAATTTGGCATCGTTCATAAATGGCAAAGAAACATAAAAATCAAGTTTAGGTACTGTAGGTGCAGGAATTTTTGGCTGAAATTTGTTATTCAAGAATTTTTTTAGGTGTTTCTCAAAAAACAAATAAAATAAATTGGGGGTTAGCAGTTATTCTGAAAATATATTCTAAGGAACTCGACCTCATTATGAAAAGAGAGCCAATCTGAAAAGAGAGGAGGCTCTGTGCAATATCGTTGCAATACTGACTGAAGAGTCGGTATTCTTCTGCCCCTCTGTTTATCGCATAAGATGTTTCTTCGTCCTTTTGGTCCCCTTCTTGGTCATTCAGTTTTATTTATTTAAGGCGTTTAGGTTAGTTTTAACTTTTATGTCACGATTTAAATATCTATATTTTTGTACATGAACTTTCCTGTCAGACATATACTTAGCTTACGTCTCTGACGTCACGACAGAATTCAAAACTCGCGGCTAACGCGACAGGTAGGTCAGGTGATCCACCTTACCCGCCGCTGGGAAGCGGGTGTAAGAACCAACATACCTTTCTTGCCAGATTTTTTCTGTCGTCGGTGTCGACCACACCTGTTGTCGGTACCTCTTGACAGTTGGATTCTTTTCTCGTTTTCGCCCTGGATTGTTTCTACGGACTTTTGGTGAAGTACCCGATCTTTTGGCCTGGCATTCGCGATTTGTGGACAGTTATTGGACTTTTCTTTGGATTTTTCTTGGATTCATGATGTCTGATGTTGATACTAAGAAAACTGCTATGTTTAGAGTTTGTTGTATGACTGAGTGTAAGGTGAGGCTACCGAAAGCTGCGGTAGACCCTCACACGGTATGTTTGAAGTGTAGAGGGAATGAATGCACCTTTAATAATCCTTGTAATGAATGTGAAAAGCTGAATGAGGATGAATGGAAGTCTTTGTCTTCCTACTTGAGGAAGCTTGAAAAGGATAAAGTTAGGAAAGCTTCTTCTAGGAGCAGTAGTAGATCTCGTATTAGCGAGTTGGATATAGATAATCCTATTTTAGAAGTAGCTCCTCTTTCAGTTTCAGCTCCTGCTCCCTGCACCGAAGCCGAAGATGCGCCTTCGGAAGTGGCCTCCATGAAAGCCACCATTCGCAGATGGAGAGGAAAATCAAACAATTAGAAGGTAAGAGTGATTCCAATAGTGATTTGTGCAGTGAACCCAGTGCAGTGGAGGGTGCGTCTGATCGGCTCCCTAATGCTTCCAGGCCTAGACCTCTTCCAGACTCCCAGTCCCAGTGGAGGAGGAAAGTCGAAAGCCGCAGGAAGGTTAGGGAGCATCCCCACCGGTCAGGCGTCCCCTCGGTAGCTCCTGTTGATCGTTCCCAGGCTACCTTGGATCACTCCAAGAGAGAAATATTGCGCCAATGCTTCTCGTCTTCACCTTCGCCTTCGCCTAAACGAGGATGGAGCTCTTCGGAAGCCTCGCGCCCTTCGAAGAGAGCCTGGAACGCTCCCTGCGCCCGTCCATCCAGCCCTGAAGTTTTTTCGGAAGAGCCTGAGGTGGAAGCGAAGAAACATAAGAGATCTCAGGAGTATCGTTCCCCGAGCAGAGATCGAACCTCGTCACCTGTTCAAGAGTTTGTGAATTCTCCTGCAAGGGTGTTGGCTAACCTTCAGGCGCAGATTTCGGCTCTGGCTGGCTCTCTTAGCGTGTCGTCTCGTCATAGGAAGGACGTCTCGCTTCCTGTAAAGAAATCCAGGCTCCCCTCTCCTGACTCTCGCTATTTGACAGAAGCGGCGCGCTCACCTGTGCGTTCGGATTCTCGCAGGAGACTTTTTGCTTCGGACAAGATCCCTTCTGCGTCCAAGCGCCATTCGCCTGACAGACAGGTTTCTCCTTCGGACAAGGAGCAAACTGCTCGTAGGAGATCTTCACCCTACAGACGCTCTTCTCGAGACAGGATTGCTCCCCTTGACAGGCGCCAAGAGCCTAGTAGGCGCTACTCGCCTCGTAGCCGCTCCTCGTCTCGCCTCCACTCTCCTGTTGACAAGCGCCCTAAATCGGACAGGCGCTCTTCGCTGGACAGGCGTCAAGAGCTTGTTAGGCGCGTTTCTCCTGGCAGGCGCTCTTCTCCTGACTTTCACTCTCCTCGAGTCAGGCGCCGAGATCCTAGCAGGCGCTTCTCCCCTTGTAGGCGCTCACCTAGTAGGCGCTCGTCGCCAGAGATCCTCTCGCCTCGGTTCAGGCGCCAAGAGCCTGGTAGCCGCTTCTCGTATGGCAGGCGCTGTTCGCCTGGTAGCCGCTCTCCTTTGGATAGGCGCCAAGAGCCTGATAGAAGTTCTTCTTCAAACAGGCGCTCTGCTCCTGACAGCCGCCTTACTCCTGTTAGGCTCCAAGAATCTGGGAAACGCACTCCTCCAGACAAGAAGGATGTTGCAAGTAGACACGTTTCTGAAGCTTTGTCTCCAAGACGTATACGTCTTACTTCCTCTAGAGACTCCTTTAAGAATAGTCGCGCCTCTAAGGATCATGAGGGTTCTTCAGCTCAGGAAGAACAGGACCCCTCAGAAGAAGAAGGACCAAAAGACTCCTCTGTTTCCTCCTATAAGAGGCTGACAGATTTGCTCCTGCAAGAGTTCGGAGATATCCTTTCTAAAAAACCTGTGGCTCCCCCTTCTCCTCTTTCGTTATTCTCCACTTCGAAGACGTCGAAGGTTTCGTCTTGTGTGGAGGATGAAACCTACTGTTTCCATGAAGAAGGCGCTTAGAGGTTTTGGGGAATGGCTCCTTTCTAAGGAAGAGAAAGGGAAGACGGTTTTTTCTTTCCCTCCGTCTAAACTGACTGCAGATTGGGATTCTGGTACGAATCGGGCAACGAGGCCTGCCTCGCTCTCCCTTCGTCTGCGGACTCGGACTTCTCTTCATTGGTGGATTCTGCTCGTCGTTCCGCCCTCTTGTCCGCCAAGACTACGTGGGGGATGAATGAACTTGACCACCTACTGAAGGGAATGTTCCGAGTCCTGGAAGTTTTTCAACTTCCTTGATTGGTCTTTAGGAGTTCTGGCTAATAAGACCCAGACCCCTGATTCTCTTGTCTCCTGAAGATCTTAACTGCGTCCTCACTTGCATGGACAAAGCAGTGAGAGACGGATCGAGTGAAGTCTCCTCACTGTTTTGGAGCTGGAGTTATTAAGAAGCGGTCTGTCTACTGTTCGTTTCTCACTAAGGCAGTTTTCACATGCACAAAGGGCCTCGCTTATGTATGCTCAACTCTCTCCTCTTCTGTTCCCCAAGAAAATTATTCAAGATGTCTCGAGTGCCCTTTCAGCTAAGGCTACTCAGGACATGTTAGCCCAGGTGGCCAGGAAACCTCGCTCTGTCTTCCAACCCAAGGCCAAGAAAGAGACTCCTCTGAGGCAGGAGCCCTTTCGAGGAGGACCCGCTGTCAGAGGTTCTTCAACCAGAGGAACTAGACCTTTTAAGAGAGGTAAAACCTTCTCTAGGTCAGTCAGAGGGAAGAAATAGCGATCAAGGACTCCAGACATCAGTGGGTGCCAGACTACTGAAATTTGCCGACGTCTGGGCCACAAAGGGGCAGACAATTGGTCCCTATCGATTGTCAGCAAAGGATACCTCATTCCCTCGTCAAGACCACCATTGACGACAACTCCGAGGGAGTTGGTGGCCAAGTACAAGGACCCCATCATGAATCAAGCCCTTTCTCTAGCAGTAGATCTCATGCTAGAGAAGGAGGCTATAGAACTAGTGGAAGATCCCCGCTCTGCGGGCTTTTACAACAGACTATTCCTAGTTCCGAAGAACTCAGGAGGATGGAGACCGGTTTTGGATGTAAGCGCCCTGAACGTCTTTGTGGAAAAGAGGAAGTTTGCCATGGAGACAACTTCCTCAGTGTTAGCGGCTCTTCGTCCAGGGGACTGGATGGTGTCTCTAGACCTTCAGGACGCCTACTTTCATGTGCCGATCCATCCTTCTTCACGGAAGTATCTACGATTCATGATGGGAGGAAACATCTTCCAATTCAAGGCCTTGTGCTTCGGCCTATCGACTGCACCCAAGTTTTAACGGGGTTAATGAAAAACGTGGCGCAGTGGCTACATTTGGAGAGTGAGGGTGTCGCTTTATCTCGACGACTGGCTAATCAGAGCAGAGTCTCAAGAAAGATGTCTGGAGGACCTTCAAAAGACCCTTACATTGGCAAGTTCTCTGTGACTTCTGGTGAACTTCCAGAAGTCTCAATTAATCCCCAGTCAAGAGCGGATCTATCTGGGGATTCGGATAGCTTCTCTGGCTTTTCGGGCTTTTCCGTCGCCAGAGAGGATAGCTCGTTGCTACGAGAAAAAAACGACCTTCCTAGAGAAAGATGCATGCACAGCGAGGGAGTGGATGAGTCTGCTGGGGACACTCTCCTCGTTGGAGCAATTCGTTTCTCTAGGAAGGTTGCATCTCAGGCCTCTACAGTTCTTCCTATACCAGAACTGGAGGCGTCTCTCCCTAGATCTGGAGTTCTCCTTCAAGATCTCAAGGGAAATCAAGAGAGACCTTCGGTGGTGGAACAACCCACTTCGTTTTGTGGAAGGAATGTCTCTTTATATGCCGAACCCCAGCCATGTGTTGTTTTCCGACGCATCGGAAGCAGGTTGGGGAGCGACGCTC
The DNA here is from genome assembly GCF_015104395.2 of Macrobrachium nipponense. Classification (NCBI taxonomy): domain Eukaryota; kingdom Metazoa; phylum Arthropoda; class Malacostraca; order Decapoda; family Palaemonidae; genus Macrobrachium; species Macrobrachium nipponense. The sequence goes on along the minus strand of NC_087211.1, from coordinate 41,219,710 downwards.
GGGACAAGAGAAGTGTCAGGCACCTGGAAGGGGGATCAGGTGTCCTGGCACATCAACAAGAAAGAGTTGATGGCAGTCTGGATGGCATTGAAAGCCTTCGAGCCCCACGTCCGAAATGCAGTAGTGCAGGTCAATTCGGACAGCACAACAGCTTTGGCGTACATCAAAAACAGGGGGGGATGCACTCCTTCTCCCTGTACGAAACAGCAAGGGATCTTCTGCTGTGGTCTCAAACAAGGAAGATCAGTCTTCTCACCAGATTCGTACAGGGAGAAAGGAACGTCAGGGCCGATCTCCTGAGCAGGAAGAATCAACTCCTGCCTTCCGAGTGGACCCTCCACTCAGAGGTATGCCAAGACCGTGGAGAAGATGGGGCAGACCTCACATCGATCTCTTTGCAACAGCAAGGAACGCAAGAATCGAACTTTACTGCTCCCCGATCTCAGACCCAGGAGCAGTATCAGTGGATGCGTTTCTCCTAGATTGGACAGGTCTAGACGTCTACGCCTTTCCCCCCTTGTTCAAAGTACTGGGACAGACCCTCAAGAAATTTGCTATCTCGGAGATGACAAGAATGACGCTAGTAGCTCCGTTCTGGCCCGCCCAAGATTGGTTCACAGAGGTACTGGAATGGTTGGTGGACTTTCCAAAGAGCACTTCCACAAAGACAAGATTTGCTCAAACAACCCCACTTCGACAGGTATCACAGAAACCTCCCCGCTCTCAATCTGACTGGCTTTCGACTGTCAAAAGTCTTGTCAGAGCGAAGGGTTTTCGACAAAAGCTGCTAAGGCTATCGCCTCAGCTAGAAGACCTTCGACCCTTAAAGTCTACCAGTCGAAGTGGGACGTCTTTCGCCGTTGGTGCAGGAACCAGAAGTTTTCCTCTTCCAGTACCTCTGTGACTCAGATAGCAGATTTCCTAGTTTTCCTCAGAGAAAAATGCGGTTTGGCAGTATCTACTATCAAAGGATACCGAAGCATGCTGGCTGCTGTGTTCAGACATAGGAATTTAGATCTTTCGAATAACAAAGATCTTCATGATCTATTAAGATCTTTTGAAACTTCCAAGAAAACTTCGAACGAAGTTCCAAGTGGAATCTGGACGTGGTTCTTCGTTTCCTGAGGTCCTCTAGGTTTGAACCACCACATTTAGCCTCCTTCAAAGATCTTACGAGGAAAGCTCTCTTTCTCATGGCTTTAGCATCCGCTAAAAGGGTTAGTGAGATTCATGCCCTAGAAGGAAGGGTAGGTTTCAAAGGAGATTCCGTGGTTTGTTCCTTCCTTCCTTCGTTTTTAGCAAAGAATGAGAACCCTCAAATCCTTGGCCAAGGAACGTTGAGGTTCGTGGTTTATCTGCCCTAGTAGGGGAAGAACCTGAAAGAACTCTTTGCCCTGTTAGGAGTTTAAAATACTACTTCAGAAGAAGAAAACCCTTAAGGGCATTGAGGACAGACTATGGTGCTCTGTAAAGGACCCCAGCAGACATTGTCGAAAAATGCGCTGTCTTTCTTCATTAGAAGTGTTGTGAAAGAAGCACATAGATCTTGTAATGAAGAACATTTCAAGCTCCTAAAAGTCAAGGCTCATGAAGTGAGAGCAATTGCCACTTCCTTGGCCTTTAAGAAGAATATGTCTCTTCAGAATCTGATGAAAACTACATTCTGGAGATGTAATTCAGTATTCGCCAACCACTACCTAAAAGACGTCAGTATTACGTATGACGAGTGGCTTCGCGTTAGGCCCGTACGTATCCGGTCAGATTCGGTGCTGGGGCAGGGAGCTGGACATATCCTTAGTAGATTTTTCCCTTGTTTTTGTTAATTGAGTTCTTATGGTTGTATGAAAAATGATGCAGGTAGGCATCTTTTTTCGTTTCGTAATACTAATAACTTTAGTTTGGTTAGGTGATCGGATTTGGTTTGAAGCTCCCTGCGTTGGTAGTGGACAGGTTCTGTCATAGAAGAGGGCGAACCCCCATTGACATGATCCGACTTGGATTCTACTAAGTAAGCGGATATCAAATCCCGTTAGTAGACCCAAAGAGTCTTTTCAGCTGTAGGTCACGCCCTCGCTGTAGCTCTTATGGCTATGCAGACTAATAGACAGTATCTATGAAGTCTTCAGCCTAAACAGGTAAGAACCAAGGTTATTTTTATCCTACAACAGGTGTTGTTTACCTTTTCTTTGTTATTTTCTGTCTTGTACCCTCCACCAAGGGTGTCAATCAGCTAAGTATATGTCTGACAGGAAAGTTCATGTACAAAAATGATATTGTTATTTTACAATAAAGTTTTGTACATACTTACCTGGCAGACATATACGATTGATGGCCCGCCCAGCCTCCCCTCAGGAGACAGGTATAAGAGAGAAAAGATCTGGCAAGAAAGGTATGTTGGTTCTTACACCCGCTTCCCAGCGGCGGGTAAGGTGGATCACCTGACCTACCTGTCGCGTTAGCCGCGAGTTTTGAATTCTGTCGTGACGTCAGAGACGTAAGCTAAGTATATGTCTGCCAGGTAAGTATGTACAAAACTTTATTGTAAAATAACAATATCATTTTAACATTAATGATTTTACTGAGTCTTATGTATTGATTTCTACTGTTGTTTCTTTTGTATTTTAGTCCTGATGATGAAGCCATGCTTTGAAAAACGTTGGCTGGAAATAAAATTGTAAAATGCATCACCTCCTTTTCATCCTCCTATTGTATTATATATATATATATATATATATATATATATATATATATATATATATATATATATATATATATATATATATATATATATTGTAGAAAGCCCACTGAAATTTGGAAAAAATTGGACATTTTTATTTAAGCTTTCGGAAGGTAAGTCTATTCTGTCCCTCTTTCAGAGAGAGAAATAAAGGTTACAAAAACTGAAAACAATGGTGAAGGTAAAAGAAATATCAACGTACAAGTATATAGTTGTATCAGAGTAACTATATACTTGTATGTTGATATTTCTTTTACCTTCACCATTGTTTTCAGTTTTTGTAACTTTTATTTCTTTTTCTGAAAGAGGGAGAGAATATACTCTCCAAAAGCTTATATAAAAACGTTCAATATTTCCAAATTTCGGTGGGCTACACCATGACGTTTTAGTACATGGATGCGGTGTTTTTAACTTTGCTCTCTCTCTCTCTCTCTCTGCTCTCTCTCTCTCGTCTCTCGTCTCTCTCTCTCTCTCTCTCTCTATATATATTATATATATATATATATAAGATATAAGATATATATAGTATATAGGATATATATATATTATATATATATATGGAGATTATCCTGGTACTGATATTCCTAACAGATTCTTCATGAAGTCATTCCCATAAGGGTAATACTGATACGTGGTGGAAAGGGAAATGCTCCCATTATTTTAAGACCAGCTTCCTCGATGCTCTTAAATGTTAAAAAGCAACACTTCCTCTGAGTTTGGAGAGGGAGCAGTTCCTCTCCCTGTCCTGGCAGTGAGAAATAAGACGAACTTTTGAAGTCCCCAAGAGTGAGAAACTATAGCAACAAAATGGTGACCAAAATAGTCACTGAAAAATAATTGGGGTTAGCCAGCCATTTATAGCAATAGGAGGAATATGAGTGACCTGTTTTCTGGGAGTATAGAACATAGTATAAAATTTTTGACAAATTAGACAGCTAATTTGACCATTTCCTGGTTATTAACGAGAATTTCTTCAAATGAACAAGAAAAATTAAAACATTCGTTCATAATCTCCACATATTTACCAAACAATTCATGCTTCGGGAGTGTATTCCATACACACACACACACACACACACACACATATATATAAATATAATTATATATATAGTATATATTATATAATATATATATATATATATATATATGTATATATATATATATAATATATATAGAATATAGGTAATATATTATATATAGATATATAATATATATAGATATATATATATATATATATATATACTATACACATACACGTTTTAGTACTCGAGAAAGCGACCGTTTTAATTCGTCACGTTTTTTACGAAAAAGAATTTTTATAGCTATTGCTGTTTTAATTTTAAATTAAACTCATTGGTTATCACAGGACTTTTACTGGAACTTCTAGCTGGTCTGGTTTCAGTAATTTTTATACAAATACTTTTTAGACAACTGTTACCTACCCTTCCAGACTTTTTTTTATACATAAATTTCTGAATAATAAATATATACCCAAATTACAGATAAACTACTGTTCCTAAAGGTGACGTTTTTCGCCAGTCTCCCTATGATTCATGATAAGCCTTTTTACAACACTATGAATAACCTAATTCAATAGTATGCACCTGCCATTAATTAAATCTTTATTCCAGTACAAAGACAACATTAGCCTTGTTATGATATCAAGCATCGTCTACTTATTTTCTTGCCCCCGATGTAGTCAGGGGAGATGCGTGGGCGCCTCACGCCGTCTACTGGAAGTGCGAATTGATTGTCATAGGGGGTTAAATTATAGAACTGGAGTCAAACTATCTGATCCAGAGTTCTCAAATATTCGAGAACGCGCCAAAAGGTATATAACAGCAATTGATTATAAAAGTTTTATAATACTTTCCAAAGTTCCGAATTCTTCGCTTCCTACCTTTGAATCACTTTTTATTAAATTACTAGTACCAAGATTGATTAACCAAACTACCTCAACAACTCTTTACTTGACGTGAGTTTACCCCGGTCTGGAATTCTTTGTTTATGCGCTTCGTCCAAATGGTAATGGTTTTCTACATATTTATTTTTTTTCTCTCTCATATAACTCTTTTATATTTTGATTGTAATTTTAAGCATGATTGTATATGTTATATATATATATATATATATATATATATATATATATATATATATATATATATATATATATAGTCCCTAAAACAAGATAAAAAAAAAAATTTCCTTTGCTTTCAAAAGGGCCACATGTTCGTCGTAGTCTAAGACGGTAGTTACTGTCTTGATAAAGCTTCACTGGCAACAGCAATTCTCTGCAAAGGTACTAAAGGATTCTGCCAAACGAGGTCCCACCGAGACTCGAACTCGGATTGTTGGATTCAGAGTCCAAAGTGCTAACCATTACACCATGGGACCTATAAGGGAAATGAATATCCTTGGCTCTAAATACTAAGGATAGAAAAAATGCTCAATAATGGGCCAAAGGGTAGTGGAATGTCCATTTTCCTTTCATTAAAGAACGGTGAAAGATCAGTTTACACTATATCAGGGACAGTGGAAGATCAGTTTACACTATATCAGGGACAGTGGAAAAGCATTTTACTCAGACCAAAGGACGGTGGAAGATCAGTTTACCAGAGGCTAATCCGTCCATTGAGAATTAATAATGATGATGGTTGTGGACGGTTAGAAATAGTGACTATGTTCCAGTGCCAACAATAGAAATACGTTCAAAGCCACCGCCTTTTCAATAAAGGTTAGTTATTTTTAGCTCTTACCTTATTACTTTCTCAAGTGAGGTCACTCCATTTACCAGTTTTATATCTACGTGAACGTTTTATTTATTTTTCTTTTTATATCTCCAGAAGTCACTGTCCTTTTCCATAAACACACAAACACACACACACACACACACACACACACACACACATATATATATATATATATATATATATATATATATATATATATATATATATATTTATTTATATATATATATATATATATATATATATATATATATATATATATATATATATATATATAGTACTGGTAATCATCTTAGGCACTTAGGCACGAAGATATAGTAATTCAATTGTATTCCACATGGGAAAATTAAAATGGTTTATCTCAGAAAATTGTCAAGTATCGTATTCCAATGGACCTCTTGTTTGTAGCGTTTGTTAAAGAAAGAGCTCTTTCCTTAATAAACGTTCCAAGAAGAGGTCCATTGGAGGACGAAACTGTTGGCCATTTTCTGAGATAAACCATTTCCATTTTCTTGTGTGGAATACAATTTAATATATATATTAAATATTTATATATTGAATATATTGAGAGAGAGAGAGAGAGAGAGAGAGAGAGAGAGAGAGAGAGAGAGAGAGAGAGAGAGAGTCCTGGAATTGACATTCCGGAAATTGTTCCATGTGGCGAGAGGAGATAGGTTCCATTACGAGGAATGCCATCTTTCTCAACCGCCTGATTTATGAAGAACACCCTCTCGCTAAATTTGGAGAGGTTTAATTACCATCCTCATCCCAGAAGTTGGAAAGCAGTCACACTCGCCCCCAAAACTGGGCCACTTGGCCAGCAGCCGCATTGTTCTGAGGGCTCCCGAACTTGGGAGAATGACTGAAGTTGGGTAGTCATGAGTGTTATATACCAGTTGTCTGGCAGTAAAGGGCAATTTTTCATCTGATAGCCATTATCTGGTTAATGGATTGTCCAATCTTCCCGTATTTTCAATTCAATAGGTAGGAACGTGCCCTTCAAGAAACCAAAAATGAAAAGGTGTATATTGCGTCCACTTAGTAAATTGAAAGGTGATTATTACGTCCACTTTAAGTGAAATGTATACATACGTGAAAGATTCATGTATAGTTGAGGTCATTTTTAAATCCACCACTCCTTTCATTTCCCTGATTTTTCGAATTCTGACTGGAGGGTGGGGGGAAAGAACACTTAATTTCCTTTATTTTCTTTCGAAATTGCGCCACCCGGAGAATTGTCACGAACCGTTGGCAACATTTGATGAACAGAAATCAAAATTTGAACCCAGTTTTAATTATTCAGATTCCAATGAGATACTCTATGTAACGCCATGGGGCCGGGGAAACATGAATAGAATTAAACACTGTAAAGAAGAATGTTACTCAAGATAATAATATTGTATTCAACGAGAATAATATTATATTCAACGAGAACACCTTACTAAAAATGAAGGCCGTTTTGTTCAGGGTTATAACATTGTAAATAGATATGAAAGTTATGTTAACGGGAAGTAAAAAAAAAAAAGAAAAACCTGAAGTTCTAAGTAAAATATTTGATTAAATGAAACTTGAATCAACATAACTGTTCTGCTTAAATTGTGGACATTTTTGTACTGGAGAAACTAGCAACGTTCATTTATAAGCGTTTAAGCAACGATTTGTTGGAAAACATTACAACACTTAACTGTTCTGAACAGGTCACAGAATGTTACGTAACTTTTCGTGGTATATGACCATACTCTGCGTCGCCAAACTACGTACATCAATCAGTAAGTCGGTTTTGTAACAATCATTAGGGACGTCGCTTGGTGCCATGACCATCTCCGTCTCGTCAATCAAAAAAATTAATTGCGGTACACTAATAATTCTTGAAATTTAATATTAGGGAAGTACATTCCCCACCGTCAGTTCCCTCGCTTCATATTCTTCCAGTTTCTGTATCAAGAATTTCTTGCTTTCTTCTTTGTTCCTAGAAGCTAATGCCCTTTCTTCTCCTCATTTTAGAAACGTCCTCTTGTGTCTGCTTTCGGTGGGAGGAAGGCGACTCGAACTAAAGAAAGGTAAGTCTTTCTTAGTTCAAAGTTTGATCATTTTTGCGTGAATGCACTTAGAGAGAGCAGGAAAAGTGCACGTCTTAGGCATTGCACTTTCATGCTTTGTCGATATATTCTGCATAATAGAAGGTTAACATTTTTGTATGCAGCCTAGTTTTAAGAGAAGGGAAATTGCAAGACGCTGAAAGCTTTCAGAAACGAGATGAGTGTTGTCTGAAAAAAAAAATTGAAAAATAAAAACGTGCAAGTAACAAAGGAACAAACTTCAAGGAATCATAATACAAAGAGCCTGCCTGCATGCATGTTCGAGATCCCTTTGCCCCTGCGCAGCAGCTAGTACGAGTTTGATTCATTTGGACTTTTGGAGGCGAGCCACGCCATCCTTCATTTCGTATTTTGGCGCTCACACCTGTGTAGGTTTCATCCTCGGAACGCAACTGTGCCTGTGTCTAATAGTTGTCATTATGGTTAACTTTGCCAATAAGTTATTTCCCACGTGGACTCTTTGGGATGGCTGGTTTCAGAGCCCGGGGTGCTTCCCATCACGACTAATAGGGCTCTTGGCTCAACCAGGCATCATGATTTTCGAAATGACAAAAATAATGAGGGCGACCGTATCACCCAGTTGATCATTATCAAGCGGATAGTATGACCACATTGGATGAAAACTGGGTTGTCCTAGACGAAGCAGTTCATTAATAAAACAGATTGTGATATTTTCGAGACGCAGAGCTATATTAATATTGTTAGAATCGACTAAACTTTTCATAAGAAACCAGCCGGCTAAAGTGATATATACACTCTCGTATGGAAATAACTGCAAACATTGACTAGTACTAACTTGAATTGATGTCTATGTATGCCTTCGATCGCTATTCGGAACTGGTTGCAAAGGAACAACCCGGAGAGAAACCGACCGGTTCACTGCGTTTGAAAGTTGCTGCAGTTGAAGTATGATCAAAATATAATTTGAAATTCCTGGTCATGTTCCCTAACAACCTCTTCATAATACCCCCCACCCGCACCTTAGCCAAACGCCCACCCCCCCCCCTCATCCAACCCCCCACGTCCCTCTTTCCCTCCCCTCCCCATCACTATGTAAAACTGTTCATGCAAAAGGCGAGGGGACATATATTTTACCTGACTACGTGCTGTTCAGAGCTAAATAACTGATCTTCTTGAATTGAGGGGGTTCATTTATTTGATGGATTTGGGAGGGAGTGGAGGGTTGTGGGGGGGGGGGGGGGCAGCAGACCGATGTTGCCAAACTGGTTAAGCGAAGTTGGCTGGAATCTGGAGATCAACAGCGACTGAATGATATTCAAGACTGACACAATTTGTCTTAATTAGATACATTTGGTGGCTGTTAATCGCGGTACTACCTGTTGTGTGTGTGTTGTGCGTTGTGTTTCTGCAAACAATTATGCGCGCTCTGAGAGGATGAAAGCAGTAATGATAGAATAATCATAACGGAAAACTAAAGGTCGTTTTCTTACCGAGGGATGGGGCGAAGCAATTTCTGCGTTCATGCTTTAGAATAGAAATTCTGCCTTTCTACACACACACACACACACACACACACACACACACATATATATTATATATATATATATATATAATAATATATAATATATAGATATATATATATAATTATATTCAACAACATAATTGCTCCTCATCATAACTCTAACTCGCTAGTTTTCACATGCAGTATTTTATTTTTTTTTTTTAAATGATGCGAGGTTCGCTCGAAAGCTTCGGAATCACGAAATAGGAAAGAATATTAAGGCGAGCGTTCTAGTATTGCATGGCAACTGCGTTCGACAGCCAATCAAAGCGCAACACTTTATGGTAACTCAACCTGCTAACCTTTCAAGGTTCTGGTTATTTGTGAAATTATTTCCTTGTTTGCCTTCTCATTCCCCCTCCCTCCCCCCCCCCCTTCCCCGCCCCCACCCCTCCTCCTTTGTGTTACGTTTTTATGACTGACAAGGAAAAGGCTAAAGCTTTTAGAGAGAGAGAGAGTTAGTTTTAAAGCAGGAAACTATAAAACGAAAACAATTAAAGCGAGGGACTGGCTCTTGCAAGAGCGAGTGCTTGTGGTGTCATAAGGCCTTACAATCGACAACGACAGGAGGGAGGACGGTTCCTTCATACGTTCTTTTTTTCAACTCGCACACTCAAGGTTTTGCCGTCCGACTTTTCATGCCGTGATAATCACGCTCATAAAGTGGACTAGCGTCCGTATCCCAACTTTTTTGTTTGTTGTTCTTTTATTTCAAGTGACCTCCTTTACTCGCCTGCCATGAAAACTGAGGATGAATGTGATTTTCCATTATGAAGCGACTTCTGCCCAGAAAAACTGGACATGGAATACGGGTGATTAATTAACTTGGGCCATGTCGGTCAACAGCCTTGATGAGCCATTTGCAATGGCAGTTTTTATTTTTTTGTCATAAAAAGGTAAAGACCAACCCAAAGAATTTATGAAAATTATATCGTGTCGGTGTTTCCTACAAAAGATATTATTACATGACTAAAATATATAAAAGAACACAATTTATATACTATAAATATATATGTTATATATATGTATACATAATAGTGTGTGTGTGTTTGCATGCAGGTAATTCTGTGCTTGCCAACAATTTGTGCAAAGCTACAATTTGTAGTACATGCAGCTGCCACTCCCTAGGTCATGTAAACCCCTTCCAACTCACCAGTCATCTACCCCGCTAACACCGGACTGAGCACATCGCATGAGGTCGGGGGGAGAATAAAACTTGTAAGTAATGGCTACGTGTATAAATGTGAATAGCTGGTGGAGTTTTTTTTTTTTTTCCTACTTTTTCTGTGGGGAAGTGAACGCCCTTGCATTCGTTTATCTATGCACATCCCTGTATGCTTTGGGGGTGTGAATACATGTGTATGTATATACATGCCGCTTGGTGTCTTTTCGCTTGTGTGCGTTATGGGCATTGTGCGGTTTTTGTGTGCGTTCATTTCCGTGTAAGGGTGAATCTGTTGTTAGTGAACGCGCCGTTATTTCTATGCGTGCAATTTTGCTTCTCTTGTATGCGTGTATGTTGTTTGTATGTCTGTGTGCTTCTCCATGTGCGTGTGAAGTTGTTTCCTCTCATGTGTATATGCGTGCAGTCTTGCGTCTGTTGAATATGTGCAAGTGTGCGCCTCTGTGTGCGTGCGTGCTTCCCTTTGTGTACGTGTGTTAAATGGTTGCATCTATTTGTAACGGTGCGTCTTTATGAGGGACTGGAGGTCACATGAATATTACCGTCACATTTTAAGAGATAAATATTTTGTACTTGTTTGATCACTCCAGATGATTAAAGACGCTCACAGACGCCTCACGTGCTTGTCAATGTAAAGGTGAAAGCGGCAACACTTCGTCAAGCTGTGTAATTGGCTGGGCGCTGTCGTCGTATTTCAGGCGAGGGCTGTTATGAGTGGATAGGATTGGACGAGGTGAGCGGGGTACGTGAAAATGCACTTTTCCGAGCGCTCGCGAGCCTGCGCGCGCGATGTAAAGGGTGCTAGCTTGCTTGCTTGCTTGCTTGATTAAAAGCCAGACAGCTGAGGGCCGCCTCTCTGTCGCTGGGTCTTTCTGCTTCCGAGTCTGCTCATGCAGCCTCGTGACCGTGCATGGGCTCGCCCTCTGTCGAGGTCTCTCCTGTTATGTTCTTTGGTGGCGTGTTTTGCTTCTTGGTCGCTTTTCCGGATTGTTCACCAATAACAGCATTATTGATAATAAAACACACAACGTTGCTGTATATTTACTTTTCCTGTGTAACAACGGTGGTATAAATCTGGTAGAACAACTCGTAGATATAATCACCAATGTGAATATAAGACAATGAAGCATCATCAAGAAAATGCCAATGAGCTGCTTGATAAAATAAAGTGACTTTAATTAAACTTGAACACCTTTTTTAAGTACTAATAGAAATGACAAACCGGGTAATTGTTTTAACATAGGACTTAGCGATCTTTCACTCCAGGTCTGAGCCACGCCTAGCATCGGCCAAATCAAGACTAAATGTTGTATCTGAATGGGGTCACAGAGAGAGAGAGAGAGAGAGAGAGAGAGAGAGAGAGAGAGAGAGAGAGAGAGAGAGAGAGAGAGTATGGAGCAGAAGTAGACAAACAGAGACAGGGCGAGTGACAAGCACAAATTCAAATACAAAAACTTGTGGCAGGTTACATTAATGTCTGTAGGCCTGGATGGACTGGGAGAGGGGAGCCAGATAACCCCCCCCCCCTTCAAAAAAAAAGAAAAAAAAAGTAATGCGAGAGAGAGAGATAGAATCATTTGCGCACGTGTGTGCATCAGCTATTTAGTTTATTAAGCAGCGTATTCAATTTTTTCATTGTTGATGATATTTACCCAACGAGAGGTAAGCTGAACTTTTAAAGATAGTTCTTTGACCCAGGCCCTTGGAGAGCGTTGAAGAGAGATGAATATTTTTTTTTCTTTTTATTTAGCGTCGGTATAGATTAAAAAGTCCAGTGGGTTATATATTTTTACAGTAGGTGATGTTACAAATCGCACTCAAGAGCTTGAATAATATCGACCATATGTGAAAATGCATAGAGAACATCACAGTGGGTGCTTGGTTGCCAAATCTCCGGTGCATTTGTTTGCAAACATCCTGAGCTCACATGCGCATATGGAAGTATTCGCTTTGTAAAACTGATGTACTTCACATTCCATTGTTGTTTCAGTATTTCTTGAACTGTCTCGTGTATTTATACGTGTGTTCGACTTTTAAAATGGCTTTATGTTATTATCTACTGAAGTAGCCGATCCAGATTTTAACAAACATTACATTCATAGTTTTACCAACTTTAGTGCATTGTGAATACTGAAACATGAATTAAACTCGGTAACATAATGAATGAAACAAAGAGGAATTCGAAGGATGTTGAAGAGGAAGGTCTGATAATACGGGAAAACTAACAAAATGAAGGAGCGACAAACATGCGTCCATTGGAAGGAGAATGACGGGGAAAAGAGAGAGAAAATTAACCATGTGTGATTGAAGGTAAATGGCGGACAAACTGGGAGAAGATGAAAAAGAAAACTGGGAAAATTGAAGTAAAGGAGGAAATTGGGAATTTGCGTGAATACAAACATTTTAGAGGAAGGAAAAGGGGAAAATGCAGAATTGGGTAACAGGTGGGAAAGATGTGTAAAAGGGAGAGAGGAAAACTGGGTAAAAAGGAGAAAACAGACAAATTTGGTTAAAGCGAAAGAGGGAAAATCAGGTAAAAAGAGAAGAGAGAAAATTGGTTAAAAAGATAAGAGAAAAATTGAGTAAAAAGAGGAAGAGCAAAAATTTGGCAAAAGGAGAAGAGGAAAATTGGGTAAATGCAGGAGATAGAAAACCTGGATATAACCAAATGGAAAGAAATAGAATAATGAAACCCTTGAAGGTTATTCCAGTTAAGAGACTTGAGAAACGAAAAATGGATACCGTATCTGGGTAGAAAATAACAGACAAAACAAAAACGAAATCCTTAAAAAAAACGTCTTGACATATATATAAGAATAACTGGCAGCAAGAGAATCAACAGGAGCAAGCAAGTTCATGAAAACTTTGGTTTCGTAATATTTTTTTTTTGTTTTATTTTTTCTTTGCCCACATTTTATTTATTTTTTTTATTTAATTAATTATTTTTTTTGCTATTCTTTTGCGCTGATACAAACGAATTAGTTGACCTTATTTTGTCTTTCACTAATTCGTTTGTATTATTCATTTCATGGATGCTCTTACTATAGTAGATTCACAACAACCGTGCATTTGATGTCTAGGCCAGTCCCTTACGATGCTCCTGACTGGATGTTGATAAGCCAATCACAGGGCTGCAAACTCTCTCTTTCGAGAGTTCACTTAGGCAGGATGTATGTTCCACTTCTCGTGAGGGATACTTTCGAAAGACGTATCCCTCAGGAGAGGTGGAACATAGATCCTACCCATGTGAACTCTCGAGAGAGACTGAGAGTTTTCAGCCCTGTGCTGTTCCAATCAAGAGCGTCGCAAGGGACTGGCCTAGACATCAAATGCACGGTTGATGTGCGTCTACTATATCATATGATTCTGTTAATTAATTTATTGATGTCCATACCTTATTCAGTCATGTGGCTCTATTCAACAATCGTAAAATTCTACTTAATCAGCTTATATCTTTCAGAGAAATGTGTTTACTATAGTCTTTAGTATTCTGTTATCATTCATAGGATTCTGTAAAACAATAATAGACTTCTATTAAAAGATATTTTCTCAATATGCAATCAGAGAATTCTGCTAACCATTTAAAGGCTGTTGTTTTTTTTTTTTTTTGCTATGATATTACTTTATCCAGATCGCGGTATTCTGTTAATAGCAGAATTATTCGTGGGAAGTAGAATTATTCTGTTGATCAGTATAGGATCACGTTAGTTCCATGTCCCTCTGGATATACTGTCATATTTTATTAATAAGCCATAAAATCCCACCGTTGAGCCGTAGAAGTCTGTTGATAAGATGTGGGACGATACTAATCAATGGGTGAACTCATTTTACTTTTATGATTAAATGTTTTATTAATCGAACAGCGGAAGTAGATTTTACCGACAGAAAACTTAAATTGACGTCTTTGCCTCAGGAATTACTGGCGTTCAGTGTAATTATTTTGTATCATTTTTTTTCATTTTTAATGTATGTGATTTCCCATTTAATTAACATTTGAAGCTGTATATTGTAGGTCGGATTATTATCAGACAATTCAAAGCTGTAAGAAAACGGAGAGAGAGAGAGAGAGAGAGAGAGAGAGAGAGAGAGAGCTGATGCTACAGTAATAGCGACAGTCAATTCTCATATTTTTCTTTTTCTTCTACGCAACAGCCAGTAGTCTACTGCTTAATGCGCTCCACGTGGATTCGTATAGTTAGTTGCCCAGCTCAGTGTTGCCCTCTTTCACCGCTGGCCCCTTTCTAAGAATGTAGTAGACTGTGGAATGTAACTGAATAAAAGTTAAGTTTCTCTCTCTCTCTCTCTCTCTCTCTCTCTCTCTCTCTCTCTCTCTCTCTCTCTCTCTCTAATATCTAATATAATAGATATATATATATATATATATATATATATATAATTTTATATTAATATAGATATAACAGGAATAAATTTGTTGTATGTAATTATATATGTTAGTAATTTATATATATATATATATATATATATATATATATAATATATATATATATATTACTGTTTGTGTGTGTAGGCGTACGCGCGCGCGAACTCAGGTCTGTATATGTATATGCATATGTGTTTTGTTGGGCAAATATGAATGTATATTTACCAATGTGTTTTAAAAAACCAACATATTAAACAAATTTAGCATCGGTCGATAAATTATCTTGACACATTCAAGTGCTCCGACACGGCGCTAGATAGCCTTCAACCCTCCACCATCCACACTCATCCTCTTCTCCTCCTCCTCCTCCTCGACTTTTCAATCCCCCCCCCCTCCCCCCACCCCCACATCGACCTAGACACCCTTCCCCCCTCCCCTCCCCCCACCCCCTTCATTCGACCTAGACACCCTTCCCCCCTCCCCCCCACCCCCCCGTACCTTGCAAATTGTGGTCATTACCGTAAGAAATATCAAAAGAATTATCGTATATTTGGATTGCTTGAAACTACGTTCTGGAAAGGTATGCCAAGGACGTCATTTGAGATTTTTATAGAACGCTTGGAACGGGAAAAATGCAAGAGATCAGACGTTAATGATGACAGACACACGCATACATACGTACACACACATAAATATATGTATATATATATATATTTATTTATTTATGGATAGTGTTAATTTTAATGTATTGAAGGCTTAATATCTTGAATGTGATATATAATACTTACACACACACACACACACACACACATATATATATATATATATATATATATATATATATATATATATATATATATATATATATATATATATATATATATATATGTGTGTGTGTGTGTGTATGTGCAAATCATCCCTTGTGTTAAAAGCCAGGATTCGATACCCAGGATACGCAGAGGGCGTCGCTTGTGTGTGTGTTTATACATATATACATATAAAAATACTGATATATATTATATCACACAAATATAGATATAGATATATGTATATATATATATATATATATATATATATATATATATATATATATATATATATGTCTGTATATACTGTATATAGTAAACGAAGGTGTTGATGTATGCCCATTTACTCCGAATAACGAGGTGTACATACATTTATGTTAAGTGCACCCTCTTCATCCAGGCAGTCTCCATACTCTTGTAGGTAAACATTCTATCCACCTGTTAAGCCTTCCCGAGACCTCAGTGTTTCTCATGCTTTCAGTCCTTCTCGTTTCATGGGGTTCGATGAGGCTGTTGGTTGAGGAACTTTCACTTTTTCATTTTAATTTTTTTAATTTTCCACTTTTATCTTCCACTCACATTCAGGATAGTAAGCATTCTATAGAGAAAATGAACAAATACAAACTTTTATATATATGTTGTGTGTGTGTATATATACACACATATGCGTATAAGTATATATTCATAATGGCATCTGACCTTCCTTCAGGAAAATTACGAGTTATTTTTAAATGCAGCTTTCAGTAGAGGGTCTACCTAGCACCTTTAGCTGCACCTCAGACCTGAATAACACTCAAGAAGAAAGCGATTGTGTAAAAGAAGAGACTGGAACTGAGCTCGGAATGAAGTGATTAATGAATTAAAAGGAGGAAGTTTCTAAATGCTGGCCATAGACAGAAGGGAAGGAATATCACTGAATTTAAGCGTAGTTGTTATCCTGCATCACCTCCTTAAAAGACTGTGTGATTCAACTTTTCAAAGCTCGAACACTCATGGGTAACATTTACTTTCAAATATTTGCACAAATGAAACTCCTCTTTTTTCCTCCTTCCATGATGGTATGTTTTTCCTTCTTCCATGATGGTATGTTTTTCCTCCTTCCATGATGGTATGTTTTTCCTCCTTCCATGATGGTATGTTTTTCCTCCTTCCATGATGGTATGTTTTTCCATCTTCCATAATGGTATGCACACAAAGTACTGTATATACTATTATATATATATATATATATATATATATATATATATATATATATATATATATATATATATATATATGTGTATGTGTGTCTCCTCCTAGGATTCGAACCAGTGACCTTTGGCATAATTATATGCTGAGATAAACAGTCGACTTGACCATTCTACGATTAAAACAAAATCTGGCGCGGCCACATGCACTCATGAATTATATACACTTTTTGTGAACTTGGTATCAATTGATATTTGTAGCTATTATATCTATATATATATAATATATATATATATATATATATAATAATATATATATATATATATATATATATATATATATATATATATATATATATATATATAGTTTGTGTATTGTGTCTGCGTGCACTAGAATAATCAAATACGGAAAATGGCATACTATATATTATATATATATATATATATATATATATATATATATATATATATATATATATGTAAGATTATGGAATCGTCTCATGATCTCCGCTTCATTGCCTGATTGTGTGTGTACAGTCAGGCCTTGAAAGCCATCGGGCTGGATGATATGTAAGCTTCTGCGAGCGCTTGCGCGCGCAAAAATACCGAGCTGTCATCCAGGCATGACCTTAGAATTTCCTAGTTTGAACAAAGCACCAAGCACGCACGCACCCACGCACATGCTAAGGCAAACACAAATAGCAGTTTTAAGAAGCGAAGCAAATTACAAGTTTGGTTGTTTTATATAAATATGTTTTTCTTCCTTGTACATCCAAGGACTTTATTTGGATCGAAGTATTTATTGTTCTTTAGTCCCTCTTCGTTTGACTATTACGCTCTTCGTCTTATACCTTTTTTTTTCTTTCGTTTACAATTTGGTTGTTTGTTTAGATTAAACTGGCCTTATGCTACCACGGTCCTTTTTCCTAAGGGCGACTCATAGGAATGGTAAAGTGTGAAACAAAGTAAGAGGACTGCTGTGGACCTCTGGAGTCAGTCTGGCCAAATAACAAAGATGAAAGTTGGTGGCGTGTTTGCATTTGTTTTCTTACGTTGAACCGCCGTCAAACGGAATGATATGCAGTATCTTTTGCATAATTCATGTGAAGGTCTATGCCGAGGCAGCAGCGCACAAACAAACGAATAGCGATCACGTGGAGTCTTGGAGAAACCTGTCAAAAATGACTGAACGGCACCACAAACCTCTCGGCGATTGCTACAGCGCATTCCTCTGAATCTACAGGTGAAAGGAAGAGACTCATTTCTGACTTTGTTTCCTTGTCATTTTTAGAGCTTTTTTGTTCGTTAGTATGGCCAGGCGTTGTTCGTTTGTACAGAAATTTTAATTTTAACAATGGCGAAGAAGCTTTATCGAAATATTTCGGTTAAAATTAACGTTTTAAACGGAAAGAGGCTTGTCTTCCCGGGGAATGAAACCTAGTCAACGGATCGTTGCCATGACGTCACTTCATGACGAACCCCGTTAAGTTGATTTTCGAGGTATGTCCTGTTAATCTGATGAGTTATGAGTAAAGGTTTCGTTACTATCATAGTGCGCTTATTCTAA
>NC_087211.1:41181481-41188981 GCF_015104395.2 Macrobrachium nipponense | reverse complement strand
TTTATAGTGGAATTCTTCTGCACATTTTGTTTATATATCGCGTATCATTCTGACACAAATATTTAGCTGTGGAGCCACCTCCATTTAGGGGGATACCTGCATATTTATATATACGTTTCAACATCTCCCTTCATTACAAGTGCTGATATTATCATTAACAATGATGTTGCTATTATTGCTATTACCACCAACACTGTTTGCATTTAGAAAGTTTTAAATCGTCGAAGTGTATACCCAGGTCAGATCAATATTACTGAAAACCACAAGTATGTATATATAAACATTAACGGTTTACGGAAATACTGATCTGGCGTGGGTATACACTTTGACAATTTATAACTTTCTAAATGCAAACCGTGTTGGTGGTAATAGCGATAATAACAACAACATTGTTAATGATAATATCAGCAGTTGTAATGAAGGGAAATGTTACAATCTCGTTTGAATTAGAAAGGAATGTTAACGTTTTTTTCCCGTTTCGCTAACGTAACGGTATCACCCCACGAGACGTTATTGTTTGGATGTTGTTACAAAGGCATTCTGTCTCATTTTTCCATTACCTTCTCCCATTTTGTAACATCTCTGTTTTTTTTTCGAATATTTCTTATTGGTTTTAAATTTCATATGTAGTGAGAAACATGTACATTCAAAATTTGACTCGTGTTGATAAGTGTTCGTGCACATGTAGAAGTAGGTGTACTCTTGACCTCTTAAGAATAAATGCCATGTTTTAATACTCAGATTTTCTCATACAGACATTTGGAATGAGGACAAGAATGTAATTTGAAACCCCTACTAGATTTTCATCGAAACAGTGTGTGTGCATGCTACGCTTGATATCAGTGTTTACTGTACTTTTGTATACTTTTTATCTTAAATTAAACAGCACTTCGCTCTTATCATTGAGTTTACGAATCGTATCTGCAAAATGCATCATGTCTGAAACGGTATCCGTGCAAAAACCCATCAAAATAATGCCAGTTACTAAGTCAATTAAGGAGTTACTGTATTTTCTTTCTCGTAGTCACTGAGACGCGTGTTTGTTCCAAAAGATGTGAAGAGACAAGTCAGAAGTTTAATGACAAAGTTAATTTTTTCAGTCTCTGGAAACTGACTTTCCTTGAACGACTTGTTTTCAGTGACGCCCTTCGATACTACTCAGAGGATTTCATTGAAACGGTCCTTGGAAGAAGTCCTTCCTGGATATCATTAATTGTATCTAATTTTAGCGCAGAACCTTTCCTTCTGGTATTCCCCACCCCTGTTCCATCTCCGTTCTTGCAACTCCTTTGCCAACCCCCCTACCCCCTTGGCAAATCCTCCCACCACCCTCTCCACCCCCATTATCGCCAGCAACACACTTCACTGCTCAAAGGTAACGGGGAATACTGCGCAGTAATACAATCTCTTTGTTTGCGTCTCCTGTAACAAACAGACATTTTAAGAAAGAATCCTCCACCCGTGGATCTCTAGGCATTTATGAGTATAACCTTAAACGGCAGAAGCATTCAAGACTGTTTTTTTAACCCAACAGAAGCGGAATTTGCGTAGTGCTTGTTAGTTCTTTCAATCGGGGCTGCCTTGCCATGGTCGTTCACCTATGGAGTTGCCGATTACCATAATAGACAATTTTTTTTCTCTGCTATTTGAATTCAGTTTGACGAAGGTATTTTCACGTCAAGAAAACAGTTTGATTTCGGAACGCAGTGCTTAGTAGGGTTCGTACATATGGGCCCTATAAGCGCAGGGTGTTGGAAAATATGAAGAAAAATTCAAATGTTTGACGAAAAATAAGACTTCAACGACATTCACCTGCATCGGTCCAGGGAGGAAGGGATGGGGGGTGGATGGGGGTTAGCGTACGCAACGTCATTGTCTAGGCTACGTCGACGGTTGGTTACTGGGAATCTCAGTAGTGCAATGAGCCTATAACGTCCCCCCCCCCCCCTCTCTCTCTCTCTCTCTCTCTCTCTCTCTCTCTCTCTCTCTCTCTCTCTCTGGAGGTAAAAATGGGGGTTGTGAACTTTAATACAATTTTAGGAGGTAGAGGATGAAGAAAGATATTAGGTTTTGATAAGCAAGACGGTTATGATAAGTGGAAGCTTGCGGGTGGGCAGGGTGGGGGAGGAGGCTGCGTGTATCCGCATGCTGCCGGGTGAAAGATACTAGACCCAATTTTTTTTAACCTATATTAAATGTTGGAGAATGTTTAAATACTGTGAAAGCGTTTAGTAAAATGTACCTCTGCTTCCATGCATTATATACTCATTTCTTTTAGCGTTTATCATAATTTTTCGCTTGACATTGATTGGTCTTGTCATTCAAATTAACCACGACTTTCATGTTACAAATATTGGACCCATCATATCTCTTTTACCATGTTAATAACATAACAGGTACCGTTAATATGGGGAATTTGATGCGCATTTTCCTTCCTTTCAAAGCTGGTGATACGCAGGTGGAAAATACCGTTACTTTTTTGTTGCCACTTAGAAAAAAACTATTGCCGTCATTTCTCTTTTTCTTCTGCAGAAAAGTTAAATTTAATCTGTATAATCCGCTAGTGAGATGTACCGTTCATTCTAATGCATTTTGCGATCATGGGGAATCAAAGGCGATTCAGTGACCAAGTTACAAAGGAAGTTGGCGAATGGAATGCAACGGTTGGTATGTGGACGAAAGCCTGCCTGCTGAACTGGCTTGAGAGGAAACGTTAGTTCTGCCGACTGGAATGTTTTTTTCTTCTTCTTTTTTGCCTTAAAGGTGGTGTTTATTCATAGTTATTTTGGGTGTGGTCTGGAGATGCTGGTAGTCAGAATTCCATTTTAGGTTATTCTGAACATTTTCAGACTGCTGTAGCTTTAGTTACCCTCCTTTTATATATATATATATATATATATATATATATATATATATATATATATATATATATATATAAAATCTACAAGCATACGTTTTTTGGCCTTTTAGAATGTAAACACACACACACACACACACACTCACACACACACACACACATATATATATATATATATATATATATATATATATATATATATATATATATAAATATATATATATAAATGTGTGTGTGTGTGTGTGCATACAGTTGCGTATATAAACACATGTATATATATAATTTGTAACCATATGTGTATATATAAACATATATACACATATTGTGTGTATGTTTGTGTATGATATCCTCAGAATGAGGGGACTTTATGCGGTTTCAGTTTTTTCAAGATGAAATTGAATGGTGCTTAATGCTGGAGAGAAAAAAAAAAACACTAGAATTTGTCATACGATAACTAAGTGATTGTCAGTCAGTGGAAGCCTGGAGTGAGTGCAAACCTTCTGGAACTATGAATTGAAAGTAAACTCAGTTAAAATGACTGTCAGGAAACCAAAATCCACTCATGTGGTTCTGTTTCCAGGGGATTATGTTCTTCATGACATCCTCAAACGTGTTGAAGTCAGGCCAAGGAAATCCTTGCGGTGATGACCTGCTGTGCTCATTTCTTGGTATTGATATATATTTTCTATTAGTAGCAATGATTTATTAAGTGTCTCACCTTAATTGCCACGTTGTCGACTATTTTGTATATATTCCAGTTACTTTAGTGTTATTATAAGGGCACAACAGCCGTCAATTATCTCGCCCCTCCAATGTAGTTGACTCTTGGTTAGTAATATCCGTATCCAAAAAGTATGGCGAATTTCATCTTTTTTCTTTATTTATTTATGTATTTATTTGTTTATTTTTCACAGCTGTGTCCATCATTATTTTGAAAAATCATAGGTTGAAAGCCAGCGTGGTTTTTCACACCTGTCTTGAGTTTTTTTTTTTTTCTGACTTTTTCCTCGTATTCAAAATATCGTAATGTTCTGTAGTTTTTTTTTTATTATTATTTCTTTTCCATTTCTTAATTTCTTGAATACTTCTTAGCAGAAGTATCGTGCCGACATTTCGGGCAGCACTTTTAAATCCAGAATTTTTAGAATAAAATCTGCGTAGTAGACGAAGTATCCTAGGAGAAGTCAATGTTTTTAATTGAATGTAGTGGTCTGGACAGAACTGCCGAAATATATAATAATAATAACAATAATAATAGTAGACCTGCTCAGCTGTAGCATCAGCGCTTGAAAGTTCACACATTTTTCTTAAATAAAAACTGTGGTATCGCTAAGACAATCTTAATCGTAATGATAATAATGATGATAATAACGGAAGCGTTAAAACCTTACTTATAAGCACAAGGACGCTATGCAAGTGCTGCACCGTGAAACTTGAAAGGCGTCGCAGGCGCACGATCGGAAGTCCTACAAAATCAAGGAGCTGTCCATCAGGCGAAACGCCTTGCCACAGCCACTCTACAGCGTGTCCTCCGTGACCTTCCTCCCTCCCTCCCTCCTTTGGGGCCGATGAACCTCTGCAGGAAACGACGACGTGCGATGCTAGTGGGGAGAAGGAAACCCCCTTCCTTGGAGGATTTACGCGCGGTTCCCGTCGGAGGCGCCGAGGACTCTCCGAAAGAGATCACACGCCCCCTTCGCAAGATGTGGTATTGGGACTTGGCTGAAGTTTGCCTTACACAAGCAGCAGTATGTTATAATATACAGTAGTGTGTTTCAGTGATGCTGAGGGAAAGATAGTCTCTTCGCGTAAACACAAACACACAGACGCTATATATATGATATATAATATATATATATATATATATATATATATATATATGTGTGTGTGTGTGTGTGTGTGTGTGTGTGTACGTGCGCGCCTTTTCTGACTAGCTATGGTGGTTGCAGAGAGGTTGTAACAACCTTTGGGTTGGTAGCCGTTTGTTTGGGATGAGATTGCCAACCCCCCATTCCCTTTTCTACCACGACTTGAATTCACTGCACTTGAGACTCCCCGCTGAGTAAACCTTAACAGAGGCCCTTTGTTTTTTTGTTTGTTATTTTTTTTTTTCTTTCAGGAAGAGGTGGTTAATGCTGTTGAAGTTTTCCACTCCGAGTTTGCTACTGAGCAGGTATTTCGAGGTTGAAAGTGGCAGTGACTGCTGGCTTGTTTTTGGTCTAGAGCCACCCCGTGATGAAGAGACGACCTGATAGATATATATATATATATATATATATATATATATATATATATATATATATATATATTTGTGTGTGTGTGTGTGTGTGTTCCTCTACGTATGAACACCGTACACAAAATACTAATAATTTATCATTTCCTTTACATGCAAATCAGAGTTCCCCTTTTCCGTTCCGCTGACCTCCTCTTCCTCTTTGGAAAATAATGAACGGAAAAAAAGTCACAAAAAAGATGAATTACAGCGAAGGAGAGAGAGAGAGAGAGAGAGAGAGAGAGAGAGAGAGAGAGAGAGGGAGGATGTATGATAGGACACTAATGAGTATACAAGAGCATCATCCTAAACGCGTATCCCCACTCGGGGGGACCCCCCCCCCCTCCCCCCCGCCCCCCCCCCCCCTCCCCCTCTTCCCCGTTTCCCCCACTCCCTCATCCTTGTCGAAGGAGGGATGAAGTAATGGATCCTAATTATCGTATCCTGGGTGACACATAATGCACGGCGCTGGTTCCCAGGCCTATTCGTTAGGGCAGTGATTGTCTGTGCGTATGTCCGTTATGCGTATATACGCAATTTGTGTGCACTGAATTGGTCATCTGTTTTCATATTGGTTAGTCATTATTTTGTTACTGTTCCTCCTTTTTTCATGTTTAATACAAGTAGTTAGAAAATGAGACTGATATATATGTCGCTCCCCTGTGTCTGTTGGTCAGGATGTCTGTTTGACCGTCCACAAGATACGGCGAAATGTTATCGAAGGATTCCAGTACCACAAGATACGGTGAAATGTTATCAAAAGATTTCAGTACCACAAGATATGGTGATTGAAATGTTATCGAAGGATTTCACTACCCCAAGATACGGTTGAAAATGTTTTATCGAAGGAATCCAGTACCAAAGATACGGTGAAATGCTCGACGGATCTCCAGTACCACAGATACGGTGAAATGTTATCGAAGGATCAGTACCACAAGATACCGGTGACATGTTATCGAAGAATCAGTACCACAAGATACGGAGAAATGTTATCGAAGGATTTCAGGCCACAAAGATACGGTGAACATGTTATCGAAGGAATCCAGTACCAACAAGGATACGGTGAAAATGTACGAAGGAATCCAGTGCCACCAAGATATGGTGAAATGTTATCGAAGGAATCCAGTCCCACAGATACGGAATATGTTATCGAAGGATTCCAGTACCACAAGATACTGTGAAATGTTAAAGAAAGGATTCCAGTACCACAAGATACTGTGAAATGTTATCGAAGGATTCCAGTACCACAAGATACGGCGAAATGTTATCGACGGATTCCAGTACCACAGGATATGGCGAAATGTTATCGAAGGATTTCAGTACCCCAAGATATGGCGAAATGTTATCAAAGGATTTCAGTACCACAAGATACGGTGAAATGTTATTGAAGGATTCCAGTACCACAAGATACCGTGAAATGTTATCGAAGGATTCCAGTACCACAAGATACTGTGAAATGTTATCGAAGGAATCCAGTACCACAAGATACGGTACGGTAAAATGTTATCAAAGGATTTCACTACCCCAAGATATGGTGAAATGTTATCGAAGGAATCCAGTACCACAAGATACGGTGAAATGTTATCGAAGGAATCCAGTACCACAAGATACGGTGAAATGTTATCGAAGGATTCCAGTACCACAAGATACGGTGAAATGTTATCGAAGGATTTCAGTACCACAAGATACGGTGAAATGTTATCGAAGGATTTCAGTACCACAAGATACGGAGAAATGTTATCGAAGGATTTCAGTACCACAAGATACGGTGAAATGTTATCGAAGGAATCCAGTACCACGATACGGTGAAATGTTATCGAAGGATTTCAGTACCACAAGATACGGAGAAATGTTATCGAAGGATTTCAGTACCACAAGATACGGTGTAATGTTATCGAAGGATTTCAGTACCACAAGATACGGAGAAATGTTATCGAAGGATTTCAGTACCACAAGATACGGTGAAATGTTATCGAAGGATTCCAGTATCACAAGATACGATGAAATGTTATCGAAGGATTCCAGTACCACAAGATACTGTGAAATGTTATCGAAGGATTCCAGTACCACAAGATACGGGGAAATGTTATCGAAAGATTTCAGTACCACAAGATATGGTGAAATGTTATCGAAGGATTTCCGTACCACAAGATATGGTGAAATGTTATCGAAGGATTCCAGTACTACAAGATACGGTGAAATGTTATCGAAGGATTCCAGTACCACAAGATACGGTGAAATGTTATCGAAGGATTTCAGTACCACAAGATACGGTGAAATGTTATCGAAGGATTCCAGTACCACAAGATATGGTGAAATGTTATCGAAGGATTCCAGTACCACAAGATACGGGGAAATGTTATCGAAGGAT
>NC_087211.1:41166481-41176481 GCF_015104395.2 Macrobrachium nipponense | reverse complement strand
TTAATGAATAGTAAAAAGAATCGTTTATTTCCGGAGAAGTCCTGTGGGTAAGGAATGTGTATATATATATATATATATATATATATATATATATATATATATATATATATATATATATGCGCGTGTGTGTGTGTGTATTTGTGTGAGAGTCCATACTGTGAATAAAATAATACGAGATTTTTGTGCTTAAATGCGAAGCAAGGGGGTTCAGCCGTTGTCGTCATGCGTTACGAAGGTAGGTGTCTTTAGAAAGGAGTTGCTTGTATTCATGCATGCACAGGCAAGCAGTGTTGGAGGTAACTATATATATATATATATATATATATATATATATATATATATATATATATATTAATATATTACTCGCAGTTACAGTTTCATATGGATATTTGTAATATTGGTAAACTACAATAATATATTGAGTTGATGAACTTCCTGTACTTCCATATACATGCGCACGAGCGCGCACGGACTTAAAAACAAACACGAACTCTCTGTCGCACACAAACACATACACGCATATAGGCACTTGACTTGCACACAGCAGTCATTCTCGACTTGGTCATGTTCGTCTCTCGACTACAGAATATGCAATTCTTCAATGATTCATTTTACTGCAGATTTTTTTATCGTATATGAAATTACTGTGCTTTCTTAAGCTGTTGCAACTTTTAAAATATTTCAGTGTTATCACATTATATATATTATATATATTATATATATAATATACATATATATTATCTATATATTAAACATACATCCATACATACATGCATATGTATATATATATATGCAGTAATACATGCAAGCAATTACGGTGCTTCCTCCCCTTTACTTCATGACTTAGGAACATCACCCCATGAGAGATGTCCACTTTATCTTTAATTGATCTATCATTACTTGTTAAGAGGCCTTTTTTGTTGTCCAGATTGTACTGGAATCAAGCCTGTCTCGGACCTCTCTTGTTTTTTTAGGAGGGGGCCGGTTGGGGGGTTTCATACTGTAACTATTTTTCCTTTTCTTGTCGTGGTTATCTTTAGTGTTAAGTGTTCGCTGGTCCTTTCTTTGGCATGGCGAAGACACTTTTGTTAGTAGGGGGAGGGGATTTTAAGTTAGTCTCAAACCTGTGTTTTTCCGTTGCAAACTAATATATATATATATATATATATATATATATATATATATATATATATATATATATATATATATATATATATATATATATATATAATTTTTTTTTTTTTTCCATATAATGTTTTTTTTCGTCACGAATCTCTTGTCCGATTCTGAATGGTGACATGATCTGAAGAATTATAAAGATATTTTTTCACCTTTTCATTTTGCTCAGTCTTCAGGCCTCTTTGCTCTCAACTTCTCAGATATGCCAGAATATAAGCATAAGACATATCGAATTTTCAAGGACACCTGGTTCATAAGCAAGTTTATTTTAACACGTCTTTATCATTTTATGGTATTAAATTGTTTGGTGATTTGTTCATTTCAAGAAATAAGAAATTTTATATGTAATATATATATATATATATATATATATATATATATTATATATATACATACTATATATATATATATATATATATATATATATATATATATAGTTTTCGTTTGGAAAAGCTGAGCTCACCTTGAAACAAGTAATAAGCAACATCTCTGTTGCCGGTTTCAAAACGGTGGAGAATTTGTTTTGAATCAATATTGTTCCTTTGCATTTTACAATTTGTATCTGTGTATATCATAGAAAACGGTGAAGAAATTTCAGCTAAGATATGGAGAGCAGTATATATATATATATATATATATATATATATATATATATATATATATATATATGGATGGATAGATAGATGATGTCATGTTATGCCTCTTCCTTCGGCTATTTAATTGTATTTTTGAGACGCTACACACACACACACACACACACACACACACACACACAGGATTTGATTAATCAGTCATGTATTTAAAGCAACGTTATTCTCTTCGTAGTTGCTGCTCTCTCAGCTCCAGTTATAAGCGTTGCTGCGCAGTAACTCCGCGTTGCACCTTGAAATTAATACTTTTTTTTTTCTTTTCACAACACTCGCTTCTCCAACGACCCATAAACCAACGACTTTCAACGATTTGCTCAACGTGAAGCAACGTGTCAGGGCCGCCGTGAGGTCTTTCGGTTAGTGCGTACGTCGGTTACATGGATCGGTGTTTATATGACGCAACAAAATATGGCCATCACTTCCTCAACTCGTCTTGCTTGACGAAGGAGAAATACTTTGTTATCAAGGGCGTCTTACGGCCTGTCGCCTCTCAGTCAGTCACTACGTCGTGGGATTTTGTAGGGCTTCCGTAAGAACTCCGTAAGAAGAAGAAGAAGAAGAAGAAGAAAAAATTACTTTCGACTGTCTTGTTACTCCAGTGGCGTTCGTTCGCCTTATGCCAAACTTGGCAACTCTCGCTCATGGTACCTTACACTTTATCGATTTTATATAGTGACCAGTCACCAACAAGAAAATCCTTATTCCACCAGACTTATGTGGTCATTATTATTTCTGTAAGTAAGAGGATTAGATATGAACCTGCAAGAATGCCATTAAACTTGCGATCTTTAAAAAGAAATCGGCAACTCTCAGTAGATTGTTTACATTTTGGAGCCAACGCCACGTGGTATTGTTGCCAGACACCGCTATAACTGGTTCTTCACGTCAGCTTGATGTCTTGTTTATGTCAAGATTGACGTGGCTTGACTTACAATCGAGCGAACGACTTCAAGATACGCAATATTAGCAAATGATCCGTGAATCATTTAGCGCAGATGCAACGTCGTCGTACATCAGCTGTGATAAATACGAGGCCAGATTTCGAACCAGGAAATTTTTCAGTGACATAATCCTCAGCCGATCTCCTTGTGGGTGGTTTCGTCGCAGGATCGGTGTTCTGTCAAACGAAACGACGGTTGCGACTACGACGTGATTTTTCCGCCATGGCAAGGCCGCCTTTAACCTTGCTTTCAGGGTAATGAGAATAATTATAATTTTAATAATAATAATGGCACCGCTGCGACAACGCTGTGGCTATATAGGCCATCTCTCTCTGGGGCCGCGAAGGTCGTAGCCGACATCCTCCTATGGGCGAGAGAGAGAGAGAGAGAGAGAGAGAGATGAAAACAGCTGAATTTGTAATCGACATTTTAAATGTTTACGAAGAAATTGGTCGAGCCAATTCCTCTGCAAGGGAATTTAAACGAGTAGAAAGAAACCTCGAGGAGACAATCGCTTCGTTTTCATCGAATTGCGTCATGTTCCATTGTATCAGGTGGGGAGGGGACGTGCTGCGCTCAGACCTGGTGACCTACTTCCAACGAGCGTTTGAGCGAAAGTTAAGAGAGAGAGAGAGAGAGAGAGAGAGTTGTGAAAACATTTTAACAGCCACACTTCCCTTCAGGACGGTTAATGTTTTTGTACTCACATACAGATAGACAGATGTAGCAGACCGGAATTTTGCTTGAATGTCGGTAACTCTTTATGGTATTGCAATGGCTGCAGCAGTATTGAAAATCGAGAGAGAGCCTTTACGTATGACTGGCGTGTTCGGTTTATGGAAAAACCGAAGGTCGTACAGATGCTTTTACATACTTTAGCGACTTTTAGTATTCTGTGTATGAGTTTATATATACTCATTCATATAAACAATACATTGTACTTAACTCCCAATCGAAGAAGTATATTAGCTGGGCCCCAGCATCCCTAAAGCATCTTTGTATTATTTCTGTGCTTATATATATATAATTATATATATATATATATATATATATATATATATATATATATATATATATATATATATATATATATGTGTGTGTGTGTGTGTGTGTGTGTGTATGTATATATATATATACACAAACATATATATATACACTTCATACATTTATATTTAAATATATTAATGATTAGCCGATAAGAGAATATCATTAGAAGGGAAACCAGAATAGAAGCACCAATCATCCTTTAGCCCCTGAATTAAAAATGCTCCCCATTTGTTATGCCTACACAGAAGGGCCATCAGCAATCACTCATCATATATATCTATATATCTATAGTGCACCTACATTTTAACATCTATGCAACCCATCTGTGTAGTACACGTATTTATATAATAGGTATATATAATGTGTATATATATATGTGTGTGTGTGTGGTGTGTATGTGGTTGTATAATATATTATATATATATATATATATATATATATATATATATATATATATATATAATATATATATATAATACACACACACACGCACACCGCTGGCAGTGAAAGTAACAATTACAAAGGTATGCGCAGGCTCTGCTCATCCCTGGTTAAATCGAAGAGAATGTGCGCATGAGCTCAGCATTCACGTAATTACCTTCTCTTGCGAAGGGAAACGTAACCTTTGCGCGCCTGCGCCTAATGAAGTGTTATCTGGGACTCAAATCCCATTGTTCAATTACATGGGTCTGTGTGTGTGTGTGTTCACAAGCGTTTGTCGTTTGAAGGCTGATTCTGTGCCTCAGTGATTGCAACGCGACATTTGGCATCCAAACAAGTGCAGTGTGTTTTGCGTCATTTTCAAGATATGATGGATTTGTTAAGTAAATATATATATATATATATATATATATATATATATATATATATATATATATATATATATATATATATATATGAATAACTTGATCACGAAGTATATAAAACGTGATGCTATGCCTCAGTAAAGGGTCCGAATAGACCGAAAGTACTCGGCTAACTCGTTTTTTCATTTTTTTCCTTCGTGGAACAAAAAAAACCTTTATTTTATATATATGTATATATATATATATATATAGATATATATATATATATATATAATATATATATATATATATAAAAAAAAAAAAAATATATATATATATATGTATAGTCAGATTGCTTTGTACTGAATTCACACTATGGTACTAATTTTGAAAATAATTATAAATATCATTTTGGAATTAATCATAAAATTTAGGCCGTGAAGCCGAGCACAGGAACATTCAACCATCTCTTAAGAAGTTAAAGTGGTTGTTGGACAGCAAGGTAATGCGATCCAGAAAATAAATGACGAATTACAGGAATCTTAGAGTTAAACTGAAGAAGAAGAAAAAATAATCACGGTTGCACTAAGATGTAATATTTAGAGAGATTGAAGAGCATGATGGGAGGAAGGAGCTGAGATTGCGGGTAAATATATTAAAAAGTGGATGCAACTCGGGGCCAGAAGGTCACTGCAAACACCCTGCAGTGCACCGTGCGAGGTGCACTGTCGGCATTACCATCCTACGGGGAGTATCGAAATTGACTACGAATGACTGGGATAATTTAGAAGATAGAGCGTTTAAAATGCTTACCCATTAGTATCACGATATGGAAACGAAAGTTCCAAGCCTCCATTGAATACTGCACAGTATCACCCAAAACAAAACAGATATATAAAGTTCAGAACAAAACAAATATAACGTTCAGAATAAAACAGATATAAAGTTCGTTGTATTTCTCAGCAATTTCTCGTTTAAGATTTTTCGATAGTCGAAGGTGGCGTTCGCTGCATTCGTTACACACGAAGGAGATAATATTTAGATGCCATTTGCTTTTCGTAATAGATCTTCGAAAAAGTAAACAAGATAATATTTGAGTAAATTTCCGGATAGAATCATCATCTTTCTATTTACAAGGAGAAGAGATAATGAAGACCATAGTGATGACTTCAGCAAATTATTTCTCTCGTGTTATCTTTGTCATTCCTTTCGCTTGCGCTGCGTTTCTGTTTATTTGTCTCATTTCCACTCTGCACCACGACCACAGCGACTATAATAGATTCACATCAACCGTGCAATTGATGTCTAGGCCAGTCCCTTACGGCGCTCCTGATTGGCTGTTGATAAGCCGGTCACAGGGTTGGAAACTGTCTCTCTCGAGATTTCACATAGGCAGGATGTGTGTTCCACCTCTCCTGAGGGATACTTTTGAAAGACAGATCCTACCCATGTGAACTCTCGAGACACTGGTTTCCAGCCCTGTGATTGGCTTATCAACAGCCAATCAGGAGCGTCGTCTGTGACTGGCCTAGACATCAAATGCACGGTTGATGTGAATCTACTATAGTCCTGACACTGTTGTTGTTTGTGTAGTGATTGTTTTGAGCACAACTTGCGTGAGGGCCGGAGAAACAACTGCATCTTCGTCGTTAAGAGGAGCCTCTAGAGCAGAGCAGTGACCGCTTACTTCGGAAGTCTTCGTGATTCAGTCGAGATATTTCATGACCTTCGTTATTCGGAACGCACGAATTCTTGCGTTTCCACACACGAACTTTCGTGAGGCTTGTTACGACAAGTCTCCCACCGCGCTTTTACTTCGGGTTTTCGCCTTCATATATTTGTTATTATTTGATTTTCGCTGTCTAGTATGAGTTTGTATATATATATTATATATATATATATATAATATATATATACATATTATATATATATATTATATATGTATGTATAATATGTATGTATGTATGTGCACACATTTATGTTGCATATATCATGAATGTATCTTTAATAATGCACTGATAAGTATAAATGTAGAAGGGATTATTGTCCTGCCTTTCCTTGGAGTCATTCCCTGTTAGTGGAAGCGGCTTACTGTTTATATTTACACAGACATATATGATATATAATATATATATATGTATATATATATATATATATATATATATATATATATATAATATGGACACACGCATATATATTGTGTGTAAAAACGGTAAGCCGTTTTCATTAACACGCAATAGCTCCAGGAAAAATGCATGACAGTATTCACTTTTATATTCATACTTTTATATGCAAACATGTATGTGCACGCACACACATAGTATATATATATATATATATATATATATATATATATATATCTCTCGAGCTACAAATGTCCTTTAATATCTAATTCGCTCTACCCCGGAATTAATATATTTTTCATATATGTTTAGCCGAGGGGGAATTTATTAAGCGATGATAGAATTGCCGGCCGACAGGCGCGAACCATCGTCCTCTCAATTCCAGGACTGGCAGTGAAGCCTTAACCAACCCCGCCA
The DNA here is from genome assembly GCF_015104395.2 of Macrobrachium nipponense. Lineage (NCBI taxonomy): Eukaryota > Metazoa > Arthropoda > Malacostraca > Decapoda > Palaemonidae > Macrobrachium > Macrobrachium nipponense. Next base: position 41,169,339 of record NC_087211.1, on the reverse strand, counting down.
CCGCATGAGAGATAAGTTTATGCCTCCTCCCATCTCAAATACCTGCCGCGCTCAGGTTTTTTATTTTTTTGTCTTGGAGACTGCATCAAGCCCATCGTCCTCGGTAAACGTGGTAGTGCTTTTGCCCGCACGTAGTCATTAATATAAGCCATATCACATTACCGTGATTCATATACATATATCGAGCCACAAATGGTCCTTTAATAGATATTAAAGGATATTTGTAGCTCGATATATGTATAGATGATTCACGGTAATGTGATATGGCTCATATTATATATATATATATATATATATATATATATATATATATCTATAATAAGATAATATATATATATTAGATAATATATATATATTATATAATGATAGAATAGAATAGATAGATAGATATAGGATAGATAGATAGAGATAGGCTAGATAGATAGATAAGATTAGATAGATAGATAGATAGATAGATAGATAGATAGATATTAAAGGACATTTGTAGCTCGATATATGTAGATGATCACGGTAATGTGATATGCTCATATATATATATATATATATATATATATATATATATATATATATATATATATATATATATATATATATATATATACACACGTACATATATACATACATATATACACGCCAAACTAGGAAAAGTGCGTTGACTTCATCTCGCCCTCCTCCCTTATTAGCATCCCAACCTCCCACCCCCCACCTCCCCCCTCCCCCCCCCCCCCCCGCCCCCGCCCTTTCCCTAAAGTTCCTTATCAGCATCAACATCTCATGTCATCAACCATCCCTTATGTACACATTTCCTGCTTCTATGTTGGCAATATAAATGACTCGACAAAGTTTATTGGGAGGAATATGACACAGGTGTGGGTGAGGCAACGGTGAAACAAACATCCTGTGGTGAAATGATCGGCCCCCTCCCCCCCAACTTTTTTTTTCCTCCTGCAGAAATTATAAAGCTCGAATTTATTGCACTGTTTATCGTCGTTTTATTTATGGTTCGTTTTTTGTTGTTCTTTGCTCTTAATTTTGTTGTTTATGTGTATTTTTTTAAGGTGTGTTTCAGTTCGTTTTCTTTTTCGTAGCTCTTAGTTTACTAGTAAAGGTATTAAACGTCTATATATGTATATACGTATATATATATAATAAACATATGCGTATATATATAAATATATATTATTTAGTATGTCTATATATATATATAGATATATATATATATATATATATATATATATATATACATATATATATAAACATATATACGTATATATATATATAAATATATATTTATGTATGTATATATATATAATATATAATATATATATATATATATATATATATATATATGTATATATGTCTATATGTATATATGTATATATGTATATATGTAATATGTATATATGTATATATATATATAATATATATATATAATATATATATATATATATATATATATATATATATATATAATGTCGATAGGTAGGTAGACAGGTGACTCCCTCCCTGATAACATTGAAGACTAGGAAATTTTAGCTTTTGCCGTAAATGGCAGTTGACTTTTTGATCTTGCCACGAATAGAGTTCAAGACGTCGATTGTTTTAAGGTTTTAGCTTTCAGTATGCTGCCACTTGAGACGTATTATTATAGAAGCTAATGGTATTACTCAAGATAGCACGGGCTCTTGCGCGTAAGAAATCTGAGACTGCTCAGACTCTCCTTTAGTGTCCTTCTGAAAGATACAGTTGTGCTGGGTTAAATGGCTGATTTCAGCATCTTCCTTGTCTATATATATATATATATATATATATATATATTATATATATATATATATATATATATATATATATAATATATATATTATATAATATATATATGTGTATATATATTATACTATATAATATACATATATATTATATATATATATATAATATATATATATAATATATATATATATATATTACAAAAAAAAAGCATCGGAGGTTCACATAGAAATAAAGAGCAAGTCAAATGACTTAATAAGATGCACGAAAATTCCTGAAAACTCTTTAACTGTATCTCCTCTTATGTCATCCGTTATTTTTTGGAACATCGAGGGATCTGTTTGTCTAAAAAGAAATTTTTACTGTAATTTCGTCAGCCTTGCAAAATCCGTAATAAGTCAACTTTATATATATATATATATATATATATATATATATATATATATAGATATATATATATATATATGAATTTAATCAGCAAATTCCTGGCCATTTGTGGGTAGTAACATGAACATGTAATTGGGTTTTGGTTTGACGTGTACTTTCAATGCATGGAATTATCCATTTGCAATAAAACTCTGTATGTTCGCTGTTTACAAGGCCTCTTCAGAAATTTAAGATACATTATATTGATGAATTTCTCAGTAGATTCATGGACCAGACATTGACACGCCAATATATGAAAACCCCCAACAGATAATGGAAATAAAAAATTCATTATGTTTGTTTTCTTTCCATTACCTTTTCACTTCTCCATATGATCAACAAAGCAAAATATGAAAGTTACAGTTTTTATCGCATTTAGTTCCGTAACAAAGTGCTTGGGGACTACTAAAACTCTTGTTGAAATCTAGCCCGTCATTATTCTACAAGGTAAAGATATTAGGAGCGTGTCTAAGCCAGATCATGGAAGGCAAAAGTTCCTTTCTCAATTCCGTGTAGACGGGTGTGGGGGAGGGGCAGCCGGATTCCTCAAAACTTGATATGGCTTAGATGCTTTAGTGAATTCCTTAAACATTTATATTTAAAAACTTATTGGGAAAAAAATGGTTCAATGGCATCGCTGGAGATTTGGATTACGAGAGGGAAAGAGA
>NC_087211.1:41151481-41161481 GCF_015104395.2 Macrobrachium nipponense | reverse complement strand
AATATGGGAAGACAAAAAACAGGAAAAATATATGAGAAATATAGTAACTCAGAATGTGAACTAATAGCGGTAGAATTTGAATCTGAAAAATTGATGAACATAGTAATATATAGACCTCCTAATACTAAAGAGTTTGACTTAATAATTGAAAAATTGGATGATATATGTAGAAATCACAAGGACTGGACTATTCTCCTATCTGGTGACTTCAACTTTCCTTTCGTAGAAATGGAAAGAACGAATAGGAGATTGTGGTTGTACTTATACATATAAAAAAGAGAGTAATAGTAGTGCAGAAGATAAGAGGCAATTTGAAAAGCTATTAGATATGCTACTAGAATACAACATTCAACAATAAATCACCTGCCAACAAGAAAGGAAAATACTTTAGACCTAGTATTTGTGAACGAGATGAATTATGTTAAAGAAATAATAGTTTATAATGCGAGTATTTCAGACCATAATGTCATAGAATTAACAGTTCATTCCAAAGCAAGTGAAAATAGAGATAAGCAAGAAATGAAAAAGTGGGAAGGATATGGAAATACAACTTCTACAGTAAAATATAAAATGGTCAGAAATTAATGAAGAATTAAACAAAGATTGGGATAACATTTTCGTAAGTGATGCACATAAGGTAAATACGGAGATATTATATAAAATATTGGAGATAATAGTGGAAAAAATATATACCGAAGACGAAGAAAATAAACATCATGTTCATGCATACCAAGAGACAGAAGGATCTTGTTGCCAGAAAATCAGAAAGTGGAAAAAAGGTCTTGCAAAAGAAAAAAATGCATGGAAAGTTTATAGAACTAAAAAGTAAGATAGAAAATGCAGAACAAAAGATTATACAATCAAAAGAAAATGAAAAACGGGACTTGGAAGAAAAAACCCTATTAAATATCAAGCAAAACCCCAAACTATTATACTCATATGCGAAGAAGATGAATAAAGAAGAATAGAAAAATAGGCCCTCTGAGAATTGAAGGGAGATTAACGAATGAAAAAAAAAGGAAATTTGCAAACATACTGGCAGAACGATATAAGAGAGAATTCACCCCTAGAATAGATAATGAAGATAATGATATAGAAGTAAGGGATGAAAATAGTGAATATTTAGCTGACATAGATATTAATGAAGCTGATATTGTGCAGGCTATAATGAAATTAAAAATGGAGCTGCTGCAGGGCCTTATGGAATTCCTGCTATTTTGTTAAAGAAAGTAGTTCATTCTATCGCAAAGCCACTTGCAATATTATTAAGACAAAGTGTAGAATACAGGCAAGATATATGATGAGCACAAATTAGCATATATTACCCCTACTTTCAAAAGTGGATCAAGACTAGAGGCAAGTAATTATAGCCCTGTGAGTCTAACATCACATATTATGAAAGTGTATGAAAGGTAATGAAGAAAATATTATGAAACATTTAATAAAAAATAATTTGTTTAATAAAGGACAACATGGTTTCGTACCCGGAAAAAGTACACAAACCCAACTGTTAGTCCACCGTGAAAACATATTCAAAAATATGAAAAGCGGAAATGAAAACAGATGTGGTTTATTTAGACTTTGCAAAAGCTTTTGATAAAGTAGACCATAATATATTAGCGAAGAAAATTAGAAAACAACAATCGTGGATAAAGTAGGAAGATGGTTAAAAGAATTTTTACACAACAGAAAACAGATAGTTATTGCAAACGACGAGAAATCGGATGAAGCCAAGGTAATATCCGGTGTGCCGCAAGGTACTGTGTTAGCTGCAATACTGTTTGTTATTATGATTGAAGACATAGACAATAATGTTAAGGATTCGGTAGTGAGTAGTTTCGCAGATGACACAAGAATAAGTAGAGAAATTACTTGTGATGAAGATAGGAACGCTCTACAAAGAGACCTTAACAAAGTATATGATTGGGCAGAGGTAAATAGGATGGTATTTAACTCTGATAAATTTGAAATCAATAAATTATGGAGACAGAAGAAAGCTATATGCATATAAGGGACCTAATAATGAGACCATCACAAATAAGGAAGCAGTTAAAAGACCTTGGTGTGATGATGAATAGGAACATGTGCAATGATCAAATAGCAACTCTGTTGGCAAAATGTAAAGCAAAAATGGGAATGTTGTTACGGCACTTCAAAACAAGAAAAGCTGAACACATGATTATGCTTTATAAAACATATGTTCGTAGTCCACTTGAATATTGCAATATGATATGGTACCCACACTATCAAAAGGATATTGCACAAATAGAGAGTGTACAAAGGTCATTTACAGCTAGAATAGAAGAAGTTAAGGACCTAGACTACTTGGGAAAGACTACAATTCTTAAAAATTATATAGTAGAAAGGAGGAGAGAACGCTTACATGATAATTCAGGCATGGAAACAGATAGAAGGAATAGCAGAAAATATCATGGAACTAAAAATATCAGAAAGAGCAAGCAGAGGTAGATTAATAGTGCCAAAACTATACCAGGAAAAATAAGGAAAGCCCCACACAGGACATTAATCCACTACGCACACATCGATAATGCAGCGTCTATTGCAATGCGTTGCCAGCTCATCTGAGGAATATATCAGGATGAGCGTAGATGTGTTTAAGAATAAGCTCGACAAATATCTAAACTGCATCCCAGACCATCCAAGATTGGAAGATGCAAAATATACCGGAAGATGTACTAGCAACTCTCTGGTAGACATTAGAGGTGCCTCACACTGAGGGACCTGGGGGCAACCCGAACAAGATGTAAGGTCTGTAAGGTAAGTAAGGTCTCTCTCATCTCTCTCTCTCTCTCTCTCTCTCTCTCTCTCTAAATACAATAGTATACGCACCCACACGCAAAAGCAATAGTATATGCACGCACATGCAAAAGCAATAGTATATGCACGCACACGCTAAAGCAATAGTATATGCACGCACACGTTAAAGGTAAAATCCGGATGTTCAGACAATTGTTTCGCAAAAGTAGATTTCCCCGAGTGATTTCCATGTGAACTTCGCATCTTAGACTACATTTTAACGTTGGGTTTCTAGTTGTTAAAATTGTGTGTGTATGTGTGTGTGTGTGGTGTGTGCATGATTCATAATAATAAATATTTTCGTGCGAATTGCGTATACACATTTCTGTGGAGTTGAACTTGTCACGCATATAACTTTTCTGTGGTGTATATCAAAACTATTTCCTACGGTGAGAGAGAGAGAGAGAGAGAGAGAGAGAATCTACAAAGGCGATTTTTCTCAAAAGTATCTTTTGTCGATCTGAATTTGTTGGTGGCTCTTTCCGAGCATTACACGGGTAGTTTAATCCACCATGATCAAAGTCAGGTTGAAATAAATGAGAACCAGAATTGAAAAAAAACGCTCAAAATATGAGGGAAATAAAACTTTTGTTTTTCTGAGTGACAAAAAATGCAAAATAAGTGTTACATGTTTTAAGCGTTTTTGCATGTTCTGGGTGTGTGTCCGGGGGGGGAAGGTTGTGAGTGTTAAGGTGTAGGCGCTCGTGCGCGCTCTACAGTTGGCGCATGGGATGTTTTCTTTTGATGTGGAATCCTCAGACATTTATCAGCGCTCTACGAGTCTCCTTTGAAGTTGGGCCTGTTTTTTCGGTTATTAATACATTAGTCCTTTTCTGCGTTGTATTTTAATTGTAATGGTTTTCATCTGTTTTGGGAATGCATCCTTTATATACATATATATATATATATATATATATATATATATATATATATATATATATATATATATATATATAAAGAAAGAAAGGTTTAGCGTTCTCTCGTCAGCAAATCTTGGTATCGTAAATATATATGTATGTATACACAGACAGACACACACACACACATATATACATATATATATATATATATATATATATATGAATAATTATCACATCGAACCGTGATCCATTTATATATCAATTCAAGCTACAAATGTCCTTTAATATCTAAATTCACTTTACCTCCCAAATTGATATATTTTCATATATGTACCGAAGGGGAATTTTTTAATTGATAATAATTTCGTCCCCCCATGGATCGAACCCACCGTCCAAGTGGACGGGGACGAAATCAGAACAGTCAGTGACGCTATCCAATCAGCCAACAGAGACGCTATAAGTTCATATCGATTCTGACCTTACAAATCACCTCGATCTGGATGCTTTCGTAATTAGAATCGATATGGAACCCCGTCTACCATGTTGGCCAATTCGAGCGTTTGACAGCACGTAGCCTTTTTTGTTATGAATAATTATCACATCGAACCGTGATCCATTTGATATATCAATTCAAGCTACAAATGTCCTTTAATATCTAAATTCACTTACCTCCCAAAGTGATATATTTTCATATATGTACCGAAGGGGAATTTTTTAATTGATAATAACTTTCGTCCCCCCATGGGATCGAACCACCGTTTCCAGTGGACAAAAATAGCGGGGAACGGAATCAAGAACCAAGTCAGTGACGCTATCCAATCAGCCAACAGAGACGCTATAAGTTCATATCGATTCTGACCTTACAAATCCATCGTCTGGAGATTTGTCTAGAATCGATAGGAACCCCGTTTACCATTTTGCCAATTCGAGCGTTGACAGCACGTAGCTTTTGTATGAATAATTATCACATCGAACCGTGATCCATTTATATCAATTCAAGCTACAAATGTCCTTTAATATCTAAATTCATTTACCTCCAAATGATATATTTTCATATATTACCGAAGGGGAATTTTTTAATTTATAATAATTTCGTCCCCCCATGGATGAACCACCGTCCAAGTGGACGGGGGACGAAATGAACAGTCAGTGAGCTATCCAATAGCCAACAGAGACCATAAGTTCATATCATTCTACCTTTACAAATCACCCTCGATCTGGAGCTTTCGTAATTAGATCGATATGGACCCCGTCTACCCATTGGCCAATTCGAGCGTACAGCACGTAGCCTTTTGTGAATTACACTCTTTAACCGTGATCTTATATATCAAATTCAAGCTACAAATGCCTTTAATATCTAAATTCACTTACCTCCAAATGATATTTCATATATGTACCGAAGGGGAATTTTTTTAATTGATAATAATTTTCGTCCCCCATGGGATCGAACCACCGTCCAAGTGGACGGGGACGAAATCAGAACAGTCAGTGACGCTATCCAATCAGCCAACAGAGACGCTATAAGTTCATATCGATTCTGACCTTACAATTTAGATATTAAAGGACATTTGTAGCTTGAATTGATATATAAATGGATCACGGTTCGATGTGATAATTATTCATAACAAAAGGCTACGTGCTGTCAAACGCTCGAATTGGCCCAACATGGTAGACGGGGTCCATATCGATTCTAATTACGAAAGCATCCAGATCGAGGGTGATTTGTAAGGTCAGAATCGATATGAACTTATAGGCGTCTCTGTTGGCTGATTGGATAGCGTCACTGACTGTTCTGATTTCGTCCCCGTCCACTTGGACGGTGGTTCGATCCCATGGGGGGACGAAATATTATCAATTAAAAAAAATTCCCCTTCGGTACCTATATGAAAATATCATTTGGGAGGTAAAGTGAATTTAGATATTAAAGGACATTTGTAGCTTGAATTGACATATAAATGGATACGACGGTTCGATGTGATAATTATTCATAACAAAAAAGGCTACGTGCTGTCAAACGCTCGAATTGGCCAAACATGGTAGACGGGGTTCCATATCGATTCTAATTACGAAAGCATCCAGATCGAGGGTGGATTTGTAAGGTCAGAATCGATATGAACCTTATAGCGTCTCTGTTGGCTGATTGGATAGCGTCACTGACTGTTCTGATTTCGTCCCCGTCCACTTGGACGGTGGTTCGATCCCATGGGGGACGAAAATGATTATCAATAAAAAATTCCCCTCCCCGACGGTACATATGAAAATATATCATTTGGGAGTAAAGTGAATTTAGATATTAAAGGACATTTGTAGCTTGAATTGATATAATAAATGGATCACGGTTCGATGTGATAATTATTCATAACAAAAGGCTACGTTGCTGTCAAACGCTCCGAATTGCCAACATGGTAGACGGGGGTTCCCATACGATTCTAATTACGAAAGCATCCAGATCGAGGGTGATTTGTAGGTCAGAATCGATTATGAAATATAGCGTCTCTGTTCGGCTGATTGGGATAGCGTCACGGACGGTTTGATTTCGTCCCCTCCATACTGGACGGTGGTTCGATCCCATGGGGGGGACGAAATATTATCAATTAAAAAATTCCCCTTCGTACATATATGGGGAAAACGGATCATTTGGGAGGTAAAGTGATTAGAATATAAAGACATTTGTAGTTGAATTGATATAATAAAGATCACGGTTCGATGTGTAATTATTCATAACAAAAGGCTAGTGCTGTCAAACGCTCGAATTGGCCAACAGGTGACGGGGGGTTTCCAATACGATTCTAATTACGAAAGCATCAGATCGAGGGTGATTGTAAGGTCAGAATCGATATGAATTATAGCGTCTTGTGGCTGATTGGATAGCGTCACTGACGGTTTCCTGAATTTTTCGTTCCCCGTCCACTTTGGCCCCGGTGGTTCGATCCATGGGGGGACGAAAATTATTATCAAATTAAAAAATTCCCCTTCGGTACAATATATGAAAAATATATCTTTGGGAGGTAAAGTGAATTAGATATTAAAAGGACATTTGTAGCTTGAATGATACATAAATGGATCACTTCGATGTGATAATTATTCATAACAAAAGGCTACGTGCTGTCAAACGCTCGAATGGCCAACATGGTAGACGGGGTTCCATATCGATTCTAATTACGAAAGCATCCAGATCGAGGGTGATTTGTAAGGTCAGAATCGATATGAACTTTATAGCGTCTCTGTTGGCTGATTGGAATAGCGTCATCTGACTGTTCTTGATTTCGTCCCACGGTAAAAACCCCACTTGGACGGGGTTTGTTTAGGGTTCGGATCCCACGGCGGGGGGACGAAATTATTATCAATTAAAAAAATTCCCCTTGCAGTAATTATATATAACAAAATATATCATTTGGGACGGGTAAAGTGAATTTAGATATTAAAGGCACATTTTGAGTAGCCTTGAACCCCTGAAATTATTATAAAAATGGAAAAATCACGGTTTCGATCGAAATGAATGAAATTATTCATACAAAAGGCTACGTGCTGTTCAAACGCTCGTCGGAATTGGCCAACATGGTAGACGGGGTTCCAATCGATCTAATTACGAAAGCATCCAGATCGAGGGTGATTGTAAGGTCAGAATCGATATGAACTATAGCGTCTCTGTTGGCTGATTGGGATAGCGTCACTGACCTGTTCGATTTGTCCCCGTTCCACTTGGACGGTGGTTCGATCCCATGGGGGGACGAAAATTATTATCAATTAAAAAATTCCCCTTCGGTACATATATGAAAATATATCATTTGGGAGGGAGGTAAAGTGAATTTAGATATTAAAGGAACATTTGTAGCTTGAATTGATAATATAAATGGATCACGGTTCGATGTGATAATTATTCATAACAAAAGGCTACGTGCTGTCAAACCGCTCGAATTGGGGGCCAACATGTAGACGGGGTTCCATATCGATTCTAATTACGAAAGCATTCCAGATCGAGGGTGATTTTTGTAAGGTCAGAATCGATATGAACTTTTATAGCGTCTTCTGTTGGCTGATTGGATAGAACGTCACTGACTGTCTGATTCGTCCCCGTCCACTTGGACGGTGGTTCGATCCATGGGGGGACGAAATTATTTACAATTAAAAAAATTCCCTTCGGCACATATATGAAAATATATCATTTGGGAGGTAAAGTGACATTAGATATTAAAGGACACCTTGTAGCTTGAATTGATATATAAATGGATCACGGTTCGATGTGATAATTATTCATAACAAAAGGCTACGTGCTGTCAAACGCTCGAATTGGCCAACATGGTAGACGGGTTCCATATCGATTCTAAGGACGAAAGCATCCAGATCGAGGGTGATTTGTAAGGTCAGAATCGATATGAACTTATAGCGTCTCTGTTGGCTGAATTGGATAGCGTCAACTGACTGTTCTGATTTCGTCCCCGTCCACTTGGACGGTTGGTGGTTGGGGGGGGCGATCCCATTGGGGGACGAAATTATTATCAAATTAGAAATAAAAAAATTCCCCTTCGTACATATTGAAAATATATCATTTGGGAGGTAAAGTGAATTTAGATATTAAAGGACATTTGTAGCATTGAATTGATATATAAATGGATCACGGTCGATGTGATAATTATTCATAACAAAAGGCTACGTGCTGTCACGACTCGAATTGGCCAACATGGTAAAAGGACGTTCCTATCGAATTCCTAATTATAAAGCATCCAGATTCGAGGGTGATTTGTTAAGGTTCAGAATCGATAAATGAAACTTATACGGCTCTGTTGGCTGATTGGATAGCGTCACTGACCTTGGTGATTTCGTCCCCGTCCAACTTGGAACGGTGGTTCGATCCATGGGGGGGTACGAAATTATTACAATTAAAAAATTCCCCCTTCGGTACTTATGAAAATATATCATTTTGGGAGGTTAAAGGAAATTTAGATTATTAGGACTTTGTAGCTGAATTGAATATTAATTGGATCACGGTCGATGTTGGATAATTATTTCATAAACAAAAGGCACGTGCTGTCAAACGCTCGAATTGGCCAACTTGGTAACGTTCCTTTGATTCTTTAAATTACGAAAGCATCCAGATCCCCGAGGGTGATTTGTAAGGTCCATCGATATTGGAACTTATAGCTCTCTTTGGCTGATGGATAGCGTCACTGACTGTTTGATTTCGGTCCCCGTCCACTTGGACGGGTTTCGATCCATGGGGGGAAACGAAATTATTATCAATTAAAAACATTCCCCTTCGGTACATATATGAAAATATATCATTTGGGAGGTAAAGTGAATTTAGATATTAAAGGACATTTGTAGCTTGAATTGATATATGTTATAAAAAAAAAAAAAAAAAAAAAAAAAAAAAAAGAAAAAAAAAAAAAAAAAAAAAAAATATTAGATATTATTAATATATATATATATATAGTATATATATATAATATAATATATATATATATACTAATGATTATGTATCCATCTGATATATATAATATATCCTTTATATATATCTGTATAATGTATATATATGTATATATGTGTGTGTGGTGTCTGTCTGTGTATACATACATATATATTTACGATACCAAGATTTGCTGACGAGAGAACGCTAAATCTTTCTTTCTTTTATTTTATGAGGTACTAAATAGGTATTCAGTTTGTAACTTTTTTCCTAGATATTTTGTAAGTTTGTTTGCCTCTCAGATGGCCTGTCGTCGTTTGCCTATTTTCGCTTAAATTCATAGTTATTTTATGGTGGTTTTGTCGTTTACGTTCCCTTATGTGCTCTATTATAATACTTCCGTTAATTAATTGTGAGTATTGAAAATGTCTGCTGTCTGTTAGTGTGTTACTTAATAATAATACTAACAATAATTGCATATCGCACAGACACGACAAGTCTGCTTGTCGTGTCTCTGTGACGTTGCTTGACTGTGCATTTGTTTGTCTCTTCGAGTGCGTAGAACGGTAATTAATGCAAGAAAAAAAGGAAATGTGGCGTTGAAAGAAAACATGATTGCTTCAAAGCAGGATATTGTTAAGGGTCATTATTAAGAGAACAGGGGAATATTGTTCCGAGTCTATGGTGGAGGAGAGGAGGAGGAGGAGGAGGAGGAGGAGAGGAGGAGGAGGAGGAGGAGGAGGAGGAGGAGGTGGAGGTGGAGGTGTAGGTGTAGGTGTAGGTGTAGGTGGAGTAGGAGGAGGAAGAACAGCAGAAGGAGGGGGAGATGGAGGAGAAGGAGGAGGTGGGGAGGAAGAACAGGCGGTGGAGGAAGGAGAGTAGGAAGAACAGGAGGAGGTGGTGGAGGGGGAGAAGG
>NC_087211.1:41138981-41146481 GCF_015104395.2 Macrobrachium nipponense | reverse complement strand
ATTTCAGATGTTTTGTTCTTTTGATGGAAACAGGAGAGGAACCGAATACAAGAATAGTGAATGAAGATCGTAGCGGCCGATTTTGTTTTGCCTAGAGATATTAGATATCATTGTTTTTTTGAGGTGAGAAAATAGAACAAGAGACTAATGTTTTGAGAGGAGAAGGTAAACAAAAAGCTGGGAAGAAAAAAGGTAAACACGTTTAGTGTGTTTTTATCCGAAGGATAAGTTTTAGAATTTATTCTGAATAAATCCTATGATTAATTCTGAATAAGCTGTAGAATTTATTCTTCAGATGTAATTGTTTATCTTGAAAAGTAAATTTTGAATATTTCTTTCTTCTTGACCAATTGCCAGTTTTTATAATAAGCAAAATTATTGAATTATTTGTTTCTATGTGATTGTTTATTCTTCATAGAATTAAATTTCATGGCCCATTTTTATAATAAAAGTTAAAATGAAAATGAGTACTTCTATACAGCTGATATAACAAGAACAGCATTTTGATTAAAATAGAACTCTCATAAAAATTAAATTGTTCTAGCCGGTAGTGATATTTTGGCGATTGAAAGTAATAAATATTTTATAATAATAAGTGTGGTTTTCATGACTTTGATGTTTTTTGGTGTGCTCGTTTTTCTTACTATATATAGTAGTTTGATGAGTATTATCAATAGTCGCTAATGGTATAGTAATTATTACCGTACCATGTTCGCCTTCGCCATCAATATCAATGTGGTTTGTTTTGTTAATGTTGTTACTTTATCATAACTTATCTTAATTATCACTAATTCATTGTTACTTTATAATGATGACGTTCTCCATTGTTATTATGCTTAATCGAGAAAAAAAACACCCATTAAGCGAAATTTGTAGTACTGTTCTTCGGGCTAAATTCCCTTTATTGTTCTTTGTTATTAATATAATTGATATTAGTACTATTGCTTTTTATTGAATTATTGTTGTAGGACATCTAATTTCCACCGAGCTGGAACGTAGTGAAATTGGAAACACAGAGTGACTTCGATCCAAAAAGGAATTTGTTCCTTTTTCGTTAATGATGAACTTTTGGTTGAAAGATGCACTTGTACATACATAATGTAATCATAACAACTAGAGTTTTCGCTTGTTTTCCAACATGGCCCTTCAGATACGAAAACAAAACATTTGTTACTATAATTGCAAACTTACATATGTATATACAGTTGTATCATTCAACCATAACAAAAAATCCTCCGTAAGGTGCCAGTGCCGTCAGTGCACCTCACGGGGTGCACTGTGAGCATTGGTAAAGATCATTGCAGCGTTCCTCCGGCCCCTAGCTATAATCAATTTCTTAATCTTTTACTGTACTTCCATTCATATCTTTCTTCCATCTTTCTATCCAACCTCTCCTAACAATTTTTTCATAGAATAACTGCCAGATTTTCCTCCTGTTACACCCTCCAGTCCTACCTACTCTCAATTTCCTTTCCAACGCTGAATGACCTCATAGGTCTTATTCCATTAAAAAAAAATCACGATATAGTGTTCTGTTTGCGACCTAAGAACTTTTAGTAGACAGTTAAGTGGTAGTTTGCGATACGTGGCAATTTCTCAGTTTTAGGTAGAGATACATTGTTTTCGATTTTAGGTCCAAATATTTACAGCAGAGACCAAACTCACTTACAGAACTAACTTACATCGGCTGTGTGGAGCCCGAAAGGCATAGGTTAGAATCCTGACTGAGGCTGATGCACCCATATATATAATTCTTTTTGGGTTTCTCAAGGTAAAGTGAATTCGATTGGAAGAGGTGATTGTAGATTAATAGTGGTTTATATATATATATATATATATATATATATATATATATATATATATATGTATAACTGAATCACGAAAGTTAGGAACGTGATAAATCCATAAATAAAGATAAATGCCACGAAGGAAAAATAAACGAAGGAGGTCTGCAAGATCTTCCGACTTTAAAAGACAATACAAGAAGGTTCGTATAACTTGACAGATAGGGATTATAAAGGGATTACTACCTAGAATCCGACACACCTGGAAGATAAGAAACCTTCCCAAACAAGCATAAACAATGTATATATGTGTGTGTGTGCTTGTGTAGAAATAATCAACACACAATCACGTGTGGAACAGAAATAAATTTCTGCCTCACATCAGGATCCAACCGAGGTCTTTCAATTGAAAGAAATGCTGTCAAAATGGGTCACTGCTGAGTCGGCAAGATGGGGAAAACTCGCTGGTATGCAGGGCAGTTTAGCCAGCCCAGGTCAAGCCTTAGGTACAGTGGTACTTGGGTTCCAGCTTCTTTTATGACTTGTGTGGCCTGGTTGGCAGCGGTCTCGTCTTTCAATTGAAAGACCTGGGTTGGATCCCGATGTGAGTAAATAGATAACTGAATAAAACTAGAAATGCTTTTGATTTTCTTGTATGTTCTATCCGTAACTATTCATGCCTTGAGTATGTATTAAACTTTATCAAGTTATATTGTCAACAAATATGACTTAAGTGGCCTTAAGCAAAAGGGGGTATGGAACCATACTGGGCAATTCATTGGGGTCTGGAGACTTCAATCCTTTCCCGTCATTACTGAGTTCTGACGAAAGCTCATCTAATTATCAAGTTCCAGTTTTATGATTAGGTAACTCTGGCCGCAGTGACGTTTGTACATATGATGAAAAGATCAGTGTCCGAGTCGAGGCGTCTCGCTCATTTCCGGCAGAAAGCAGGAAGCAGATTTGGGGGCTTTTCGCCGACGACAGGAACCGGTCAGGCTGGCAGGGATTGTGCGAATGAAACGGAAATTAAACTGCCGAGAGTATCTGATTAAAATGGCTATGAAAGTTAATGCCCAAACAATTAAGAAAATGGACGTTGTCTAGAAAAGAAAATTCTGTGTAGAATTAGAAAAAGAATTATAATATTAAAATAAAATGAAAACTTGCCCAGATGAAAGTGAAATAAAATGATTTCATCTTACCCAGATGAAAGTGATATGGAATGATTTCATCTAGAGTCTAGACTAAAGAAAATAGCTAAATAGGAGAAGGCCTTAGGAGAGTATCTATAATAAAAAAAAAAAAGTTCAGAAGTCGTCTAGATAAGAAGGTAGAGGAAAGAGATTGCAAAATTGGGGCAGACAGTCGAATTACAAAGGAAGTTTAAATTGTAAGTGGTCAAATGGAAATAAGTAGAAAAGGGAACTAAAAGTATTGGATAGAAGCTGACTTCAGTCAAAGAACAACACAGTGTCAACATTGCAAAGCCGAATGCTGCTGCCTGTAGGGAGTAGATGGTAGCTTTTAATGCATGAACTAAAGAACACGTATAGTGTTGGGGGGGTGGGGTGGCGGCTGAGGGTAATGAGGACATAACTGCAAAGTAATGAAATAAAATGAATATTCTGTCCGATGAGAAAAAACTAGTATTGAAAGGAAGAAGCTAGTGGCGTTCGAGGTAGGTTTTGCATTTTAGGGAAAGTGATCATTTTTTGCTTTTCATAATTAATAACCTGGAGCGTTGTGGGAAGCAGAAAATCATCCGGAAATAAAGTCACAGGGAAAAAAGTCACATTAATTTAGTGGCCGGTAATAAAGTCGCAAGGAAAAATTCACAATGTTTCTTGGAGTGTCATTACCTTCTTGATATTTATAGTCTTTTATTTGTTTTTACGGCCATCCCCAACGAGCTCGTACGAAACACGCCGCAAAGGTGGATCCATGGATACAAACCGGGTTAAATTTACCCTTGGGGTTCAATATCTATGGAAGATTAATGTGACATTTTTATTTTCTGTGACAATTTCACCCGTGACATTTTTACCTGGATTCGGTCATATACATCAGTAACAGACAAGAATACGTCATCAGCATTATCTAGTTAGCTTTGCTTGGTAATATTTCAAATCTTTTCCTATTTTTTTTTCCTTATAACAGAGAAGGTTTGACGATAATACGGCCCGCGTCTGGGAAGGATCTGTATGCTATATGAAATTATACAGTCGACTTGTATCCATGAACTATACTGTAATTGCAATGCTTCGAAGAACTTGGTTGTTGTGATTCCAAATTGCAGTGTCAAATCACTGAATTAAACACATATATCAGTGCAAAATCACTTTATTTAAAGAGCAGTCTTAACATAATAACTTTAATAATTAAAAGAAAAAGGACAAAGTTTAGGTTGCCAAAGCGTGTGTGTATATATATATATATATATATATATATATATATATATATATATATATATATATATATATAGTATGTGTTTGCATTTCTTGCATGTATTCCGCTATCAATGAGTACTCATTCATTATCTTATTTTTTTAAGTGACTTCAACAACACCCTCATCAGCTCTTGCCGTTAAAACAGTCAGTTGTCCCACCTAACCCAGAAATAATAGTAACAAGGAAATTTTAAAGAAGAATACACTTCTACGATCCAGCAATGACGCAGTTTTCTTCATGCAATGAAGAGTTGCAGCAACACGCAGCAATACTGCAGCAAATGCAACCAAGCAACTCCGACTAAACAAGAAAGGACGTGAATGTCTTCCCCCAGAAAGAACACAGCAACACGAACGAAAACCAAAATCAACCTATAATAAAAATTACATTTGTGCAAGTAACGGACTAATTTGGTACTTAGCAGTTATATTGCAGGGAATGCAGAGCAACCTAGAAAAAGCGAAAGGTAAACAAAAGCAAGAGGCGGCATTTGGAACAAGGATAAACAGCAACGCAGTGACTGGTGTCCTTGAACTTGGCGCAGACTCCCTCCCATCCCCACAGCACCGACAGTGGCTGGCGGGGGAGGGGGACCCTACCCTAATTCTGTAAACATAACATTATCGTGGATTTGGCAGCCGACGCCGTCTATTGCACAACCGTATTTTTGTTGGTGTCAACGGTCTTCGTTATCTGGAGTTTTATTTATATTTTGTGGTCATGTTTTATTTAAATGGAAAGTTGTGTTTTATATTTTAGTAGATGGTATTGTCTTATTTATCCCCATGCATTCTCTGTTTTGTAGTTCGTTACTATATGATTTTTTTTTCTACACAAGTTATATACCGTTATACGTATATATATATATTGTGTAAGTGGATGCATATCTTACTTAACCACAGAAAGAGGACAAAAAAAAATTTAAGACATATTATAAAGTATTTAAACCTATGAGGAAAAAGTTCAGTTCGGAAGCTAGAAGTGCATAAAGAGCTTAAAAAGATTTTTTTTAAGAGCCAATAAGCGGAAACAAACGAATGAAAACCGAGACATCACAGTTCTGTTTTCATTCTCTTGTATGCAAACAGTGACATGCATTCAATTCAAATCTAATTTAATGTAAAAATTACGAATTATCATATATCTATCTATCTATCTATCTATCTATCTATCTATCTATCTATCTATCTATCTATCTATCTATCTATATATATATATATATATATATTATATATATATATATATATATATATATATAGTCAATGTCTGGAAGTAAAACCATTACGTCTTGGCGACCAGCAAAACACGTGAAGGGATAACCTTCACTTATCGAAAACAGGTCTTGAAACAGAGGAGCAGAAATCTATAATAGTTCTATAAAGTCTCCGTGACCTTCGCATTCCTTGTTGATAAAGGGCTATCGATAATGATTCCGTGGCTACGTTCGTGTACAAATGGCCATGAACGAAACTCAACGACCGTCGTTTCACTTCCACAAAAAGTGTAAACATTCGTATTTGGAAGTTGCTAGAAATAGCCAGAGTACTTAAATTTGAATAATCGAGCATTTTTGTGAAGCTTGCATATTAATGCCCTTCGTTGCTTTTAACATAAATGCAAGGAAGTGGATGAAAGAAACAGTTTAATGTATCGCCAGACAATAAAAGGTCACAATATTAATATTGACGATGCAGTGACTAAGCGACTCCAAAAATAACTACTGGCAACGGCCCCCATCTCGCGGCGGTCGAGTTTGAATTCGCGGGCAGCCTATTAATTTGAAAGAACTGCTACCCTCTCTCCGACCCCAACCCCAATCCCTCTAACCCCCTTTCATCCGTCACATCTCCAGCTGTAACGTTTGTACCCGTAACGTTCCCTACGAAAAATGGGCGGGAGACGTAGGTACTGTTTTTGGACCTTCCTCACCGCGCACCGAGTTAACTGTCTTTGTGTATTTATACTTCTGCATCGTCAGATATTCATTTTGTTTTTTAGTTTTTGTTATGACAGTTCGAAAAATTGCAATTTGTTTCTCATTACGAACTTGTCAAGTGTTCTTATTAGTCAAGATAATATTGGTCGAAACATCGTTTGCTAGGTCCGTAGTGTCTTCTCGTGTGTATGAATATCTTTAAAGCTATTATGTTTGTCCCAAAATTGTACAACTACAGTATTTGCGTTATTATAAGCAAAACTTAGTCCAAACGAAGCATTATAAAAGAAGTAAATGTTCGTGCCATGTTGAACGAATTAAAAGAGAGAAGAGAAAGAGAGAAAAGAAACGCAATTTTGCCTCATTTTACGAACTTCGTTTCAATTTTTCCCTTTTCCAACAATCAACCTATTTTGTATTGAAGGGCCATAACAGAACCTTCTCCAATTCTAATAACGATGGAGGGAGGAACTTTAGGAACCTCCCCCTCACCCCCCTTTCAGCCTCCCTCCTATCATAAAGATAGGGATAGGAGATTGTTGGGGATTGGGAGTATGGGAATGGAGGGGTGACATCCTGCGAGAGAATAATGCGCTTGTGGTCAACCAACGCACTTCCATCCATCTGTCCCTGGCCCGTGTAACTGTTCGGATTTAGGAGAGAAGGATTTGTTAGAAATTACTTTTCTCCTTTGCTGTAACGGTGGCCGGATATAATGTCACAGGGGAAAAAAAAGTCACATCTTTGGTTAGGAAAAAAAAGTCATTAATTTATGGTGGCCGGGAAAAAATCACAGGGTAAGAATTCACAATATTTCTCGGGGCTCATTATCTTTATGATATTTACATTTTTTTTCATATTCATAAGGAAATTATATTTACAATATTTTGTTTATATTTATACGGAATTCCCCAACGGGCTTGTATGTAAACACGTCACATAAGTGGATATATACTGGATTATAAAAAAAATCCCTAATAGGCCTGTACTAAACTAGCCACAGAGGTGGGTACATACAGGGTTAAAAAGAAATCCAACGGGCTTATACCAAGCACGCCTTAAAGGTGGATACATAATACATATAGGGTCCAACCCTAGGGGCTCGTTTTCTAAGAAAGATTATTGTGACTTTCTCCGTTACTTTTTTCTGTGACATCTCTACATGGATTCGTTGTACCAGTGATGGCCTGATGGAATAGAATGTTATATTTACATATATTTATATTGCCCAATTATACATGTCGTTTAATATCTCATTTACCTCGGGAACCCAAGGGGAGTTGCAATTAAGTGCTTCGTCAGCGACAGGATTCGAACTGTTGCTTGGTT
>NC_087211.1:41126481-41128981 GCF_015104395.2 Macrobrachium nipponense | reverse complement strand
TTTTTTTTTTCATTGCCATCATATTATTTTTTTATTATGCTAGACATTCTTTACATTTATATCATCAATATACAAAACCGGTTATTTGGAAAGGCGTTTGTTGGTAATTGGTTGTCAAAAATAATTATCGTTAATGATTTGGGGGTGTTCCTTGAATACGTCATTTGTTGTTTGTTTACATAATTTTGCGTCAATTGCCATTGATGAATATTATTTTCTTTTATTCGAACTCATGTATAAAGTCATTTACTTAATGAATAGACTAATCATTACAAATGACTGTTTTACCATAATATATCCTCAGGGCATTTTTGTTTTTCGAAGATTTTTATTTCTATGCAGAAATTAGACGGTTTCTTGCCAATTGCTCTTTGTAATAAAAGTCATCTTTGATCTGATCTTTGACGACTGAGTTAATTAAATATTCATTATGGTATTTTATTATGGTTAAATTCAAAGCATTCGTATTGCATGAATTCCGTGCATGTTTGCTTTTCATTTACAGAACTATGTTTTTACCTTGAATGACTCCCACTCTGTTTAACGTTATTAACCCTCTGTTCCCTGCTATTAACCTCGCTCCCAATTCGCCCAGACTTTTGCCAAACCTTATCACCCTCAGACACGCGTGTGCGCCCTTCCTCGCGCGCACACAGAAACCGTACTTTGCCTATAGAGTCAGACCGTTCCCTCTCCCCTTGCCAGCAGAACGGCCTGTGCGATGTTTTAGATCGTATGAATTTTATTGCGTTATCGTGCATCGGGCTGACCTCCTGCTAGGCCAACTCTTGGCATCTTCTTCGAAGTATCGTTTTTCAAAGACCCCGTGATACGTACACCGCCACTGCGTCGTCCTTTTCAATGAGGGTATTTAATTGTGGCCGAGTTTACTGATGGCCACAAGGGCATTGCTGGGACGTGCAAGCAACCACGGAGAGTAGACAGCGATAAGTAGCTCTCTCTCTCTCTCTCTCTCTCTCTGTTTGGGCAAACCTTACTGTAAGTATATAGTACCCCCGGAGCGCAAACTTGTTGTAATAGTAATCTCTCTCTCTCTCTCTCTCTCTCTCTCTCTCTCTCTCTCTCTCTCTCTCTGTAAGTTTCATTCTTTCAGATTAAATTCTCTTGGTAATATGAAATAAAACCTACATTCCATGAGAGAGGGAGAGAGAAATAAACGTAACGAAAAATAAATTATTGTAATTGATGCCTCCTAAATAATGTATGTGTAATTTCGCCATAAGCGTATCTTTAATCTCACCAAACAGAAAACTAGTATACTTGTAAAAAATATGTCATCCAACGATACATGCTCTCTTGAATATTTTCCAAACTACGTGTTGTCATAACATAGTATGTAGTTAATTATCATTTATAAATAACTCGTGTATTACAATATGCATATATACAATTGTCATATGTTTGCCCTCACTGCACCTATGCAAACACAATCGGTTGTATTTTGCATAAATATACACGTATGTTTATTTATGCAAATATACATACATGTACTGTTTAATCCCTGAGTTTCGCTCATGGATTATTCTTTGGGCTGAAGCGCGTATAAGTACTAACCAACCCGTCCCCCCGCCCCCCCCCCTACCCCCACATTAAAAAAAGAAAAAATATAGTCAGCACACATCCTGAGTAAAAAAGAAAGAAAAGAAAAAAAACTAGAGTGATTCAGCAACAGACTATGAACAACAGTCTCCTTATCGCGGTACTCCAAGAGGTAATTAGCGGAAACGATGTGTCTACTTTGTGTCCACAGATTCGAACGAGATCTCCCGCTGTGGCACGCGCGCCAGCTCTTTGGATGGGCACGCAGCTGTTGGGTACTTTTCAGTGTTGGGGAGGGGGGGGGGGGTTGGCTATAGGAGTGGGTATATTGTGGGGTCAAATGGTTCGGGTATGGTGCCCCAACAAGGAACGCAGCGAGCGCCCTGATGTTCAGACCGAGTCATCACCACAAAGGTGTTTGCGGTTTGGGTCTTGTGACTTGGGCCAGAGGCTTAATAAGCCTCCTTGTGCTGCTGCTACTGCAGTTGCTGGTTAGCATGTAGTAGTCAGTAGAAGTAGTAGTAGTAATAGGTCGTTATTTCATAGTGCTTGTGTTATAAAGATGCTGGAGTAGTTGTGGTAGGAACAGCGGTAGTTATTCCAGTAAGCTTATTCCAGTAGCAAATGTTATTTCTTTAATGCTCGTAACAGTAGTACCAGTCTTTGTTTTAACAGTTGTTTTAGTACACGATGAATTTGAATTAAACATAGAATGCAGGCCAAAGGTCATTCAGCGCTGAAACGGAAATTGAGAGTAAAAGTTTTGAAAGGCGTAGCAGGAGGAAAAATCTCCCAATTGCCCTATAAATCCATTGTCAGGAGAAGTTGGGAAGTAAGATGGAAGAAAGAGAATATGAAACGAGTTACAGTAAAAGGAACGAAAGGGGTTGCAGCTAGGGGATCGAAGGGCCACGGAAAAAAAAGCCTTAAGTAATGCCTA
>NC_087211.1:41068981-41121481 GCF_015104395.2 Macrobrachium nipponense | reverse complement strand
CCAACACCCTCCCCCCCACTTCATTTCTCTCTCTCTCTCTCTCTCTCTCTCTCTCTCTCTCTCTCTCTCTCTCTCTCTCAGGATCTATTAGCAAGTCGGACATGGCGGAAGTGCTTGATTACTCTTCTACGCATTGCCGTTTTTCTTCGAAGCCCCCACATACAAGGAAAGGATAAACTCGGTTTTATGTATATATTATATTATATATATATATTTGTGTGTGTGTGTGTGTGTGTATTCTGAACTCCCTGTAAATTGAGTCTCACGGGAAAGACTTAATTCTGAGCTGTCTTGAAATGGGGAAAATCTCAATAAATAAAACCTTATGATTATATATATATATATTATATATATATATATATATATATATATAGATAGATATATAGATATATATATAAATGCGCGTGTGTTTGTTGAAGCTATGCTGTGGATATATGAAGCGTTTATAGAAGTGATACTCCTCTGTGAATATGGGGTATGGATGATGAATACGAATTAGTGATAAAAGGTTGGAACTAGTAAGATGGATAATTGTTCGTTCTCTGTATGTGTGGTAGGAGAATAGAAAAAGTGAAAAATGTGGAATATACATAGAACTGGTATAAAGTTGAAATAGTTGAAAGAAAGGATTAATTTGTCTTGAGGTCATTAGGTCATGTAGAAAAAATGGGAGACAATAAAAATCGGAAGGGAGTGAAAAGGAAAACTTAGACAGTGGTCGACAGATTGTGTAATAGACATATTAGAAAGGAAGGATCTTTTCTTTTTTTGTAATCCTAGAAGCATGAAATGAGAATCTTATGTAGTTTTCTGAAGGGATGTTGTGGACGATTTCTGTACAAGGTTTTCTATGACGAGTAATGACTTGAAGCATGGATGTGACAGTGCCCGCTGTGTTATTGTATTTCACAGTAGCCAATCCCAGTTAGGGGACGCTAATGTTGAGAGTTAAAGGGGTCGAGGAGAAATTTTTAGATAAATATATATTCACATACAAAAATACTCATTAAAAAATAATAATAATAATATATATATATATATATATATATATATATATGTGTGTGTGTGTGTGTGTGTGTGTGTGTGTGTGTGTGTGTGTGTGTGTGTGTGTGTTTATAGTTAAAATTTTCCCTTATACACCTTTTCTCCTTTGTGGGATAATCTCTGCAGGTCTTACCCATCCTACTCTGAACCATAATTTTATATCCTTTTTGGATAAAGCTGTTGCACCTATCGCTTTCTCCTCCCCGTCATCTTGGGTCGACTGGCCACCAGGAGCCCAATTCTGCTTAATAAATTATGTACCAAGAAGCCAGTCGTGGCCACGCTGATCAGTCCTTCAGCCAGGGGTTCGGAAACCACTCCTTTCCTTAGTGAGACGATAATCTTCCACAAAGCTGTCATTATCCTTGGAAACATTGGTCATTTCCTCTGCAACAAAGCATACTATGTGGATGTCACTGATCCGGTAGGGATGTGCGCAGTCCGTTGACACAAAAACGTCCATTGTGATTCATTAGCTTTGTTCAGATTGTCGTGAATTAACTTCCTTTATTCTAACATTCAGTTAATAATAACAATAATGTTAAGAAATTCACAGTCTCGTGAAAAGAAATTGTTAAAAAAATCCACAATTATATATTAAAATATATTTCTGTGTAAAATTAAAACAAAGACTTTTGAACACCGTTAAGTAATGTTAAAATGTAAATATATTTTAATATATAATTATGGATTTTTTAACAACAACAGCAACAATAATAATAATAATAATAATAATAATAATAATAATAATAATAATAATAATAATAATAATAATTATATACATAGAACTGATTAGTAGCAGAACTGATGGGGATTCGAACACCAACACCACCGTCACAACCAACCCAACAGAAACCAAAACAGCAACCTCCTTGGAAAAGGCGCCTGGAAAAGCAAATCATGGTGATGAGATCTGACTTGAATAAACTGAAAGAGATGGCAGAAAAAAGGCTAAGAAGCAAGAAAACAAGGGAGGAACTCAACGAGAAATACAAAGTACAAGAGAGGGGACTAAACAACACAATAGAAGATGTAAAACAGAGGCTTAAGGCCAAAGCACACAAGATCCAACGGTACATGAACAGGAATAAGGGATACCAACAGAACTATCGGAACCAACCAGAAAAGACTATACAGCCAACTAAGAGGGGAAGACAACACCCAGAAATTCCTGAAGCCGAACCAAGTAAGAGACTCTGGGAAAACATATGGAGCAATCCGGTATCACACAACAAACATGCAACATGGCTCCAGGAAGTCAAGGAAGAAGAAACAGGGAGAATAAAACAAAGATTCACAGACATCACGACAGACACAGTCAGACACCAACTAAAGAAAATGCCAAACTGGAAAGCCCCAGGTCCCGATGAAGTCCATGGATATTGGCTCAAAAACTTCAAGGCCCTACACCCACGAATAGCAGAACAACTCCAGCATTGTATCTCAAATCCCCAAGCACCCAAATGGATGACCACAGGAAGAACATCCTTAGTACAAAAAGACAAGAGTAAGGGAAACATAGCCAGTAACTACAGGCCTATCACCTGCCTACCAATAATGTGGAAGTTACTAACAGGTATCATCAGTGAAAGGCTATACAACTACCTAGAGGAGACAAACACCATCCCCCACCAACAGAAAGGCTGCAGAAGGAAGTGTAGGGGCACAAAAGACCAGCTCCTGATAGACAAAATGGTAATGAAGAACAGTAGGAGAAGGAAAACCAACCTAACCATGGCATGGATAGACTATAAGAAAGCCTTCGACATGATACCACACACATGGCTAATAGAATGCCTGAAAATATATGGGGCAGAGGAAAATACCATCAGCTTCCTCAAAAATACAATGCGCAACTGGAATACAATACTTACAAGCTCTGGAATAAGACTAGCAGAGGTTAATATCAGGAGAGGGATCTTCCAGGGCGACTCACTGTCCCCACTAACTCTTCGTAGTAGCCATGATTCCCATGACAAAAGTACTACAGAAGATGGATGCCGGGTACCAACTCAAGAAAAGAGGCAACAAAATCAACCATCTGATGTTCATGGACGACATCAAGCTGTATGGTAAGAGCATCAAGGAAATAGATACCCTAATCCAGACTGTAAGGATTGTATCTGGGGACATCAGGATGGAGTTTGGAATAGAAAAAATGCGCCTTAGTCAACATACAAAAAGGCACAAAGTAACGAGAACTGAAGGGATAAAGCTACCAGATGGGAGCAACATCAAACACATAGATGAGACAGGATACAATACCTGGGAATAATGGAAGGAGGAGATATAAAAACACCAAGAGATGAAGGACACGATCAGGAAAGACTATATGCAGAGACTCAAGGCGATACTCAAGTCAAAACTCAACGCCGGAAATATGATAAAAGCCATAAACACATGGGCAGTACCAGTAAACAGATACAGCGCAGGAATAGTGGAATGGACGAAGGCAGAACTCCGCAGCATAGATCAGAAAACCAGGAAACAAATGACAATACACAAAGCACTACACCCAAGAGCAAATACGGACAGACAATACATAACACGAAAGGAAGGAGGGAGAGGACTACTAAGTATAGAGGACTGCGTCAACATCGAAAACAGAGCACTGGGGCAATATCTGAAAACCAGTGAAGACGAGTGGCTAAAGAGTGCATGGGAAGAAGGACTAATAAAAGTAGACGAAGACCCAGAAATATACAGAGACAGGAGAAAGACAGAAAGAACAGAGGACTGGCACAACAAACCAATGCACGGACAATACATGAGACAGACTAAAGAACTAGCCAGCGATGACAATTGGCAATGGATACAGAGGGGAGAGCTAAAGAAGGAAACTGAAGGAATGATAACAGCGGCACAAGATCAGGCCCTAAGAACCAGATATGTTCAAAGTATGATAGACGGAAATAACATCTCTCCCATATGTAGGAAGTGCAATACGAAAAATGAAACCATAAACCACATAGCAAGCGAATGCCTGGCACTTGCACAGAACCAGTACAAAAAGAGGCATAATTCAGTGGCAAAAGCCCTCCACTGGACCCTGTGCAAGAAACATCAGCTACCTTGCAGTAATAAGTGGTACGAGCACCAACCTGAAGGAGTGATGGAAAACGATCAGGCAAAGATCCTCTGGGACTATGGTATCAGAACGGATCGGGTGATACGTGCAAACAGACCAGACGTGACGTTGATTGACAAAGTCAAGAAGAAAGTATCACTCATTGATGTCGCAATACCATGGGACACCAGAGTTGAAGAGAAAGAGAGGGAAAAAATGGATAAGTATCAAGATCTGAAAATAGAAATAAGAAGTATATGGGATATGCCAGTGGAAATCGTACCCATAATCATAGGAGCACTAGCACGATCCCAAGATCCCTGAAAAGGAATCTGGAAAAACTAGAGGCTGAAGTAGCTCCGGGCCTCATGCAAGAAGAGTGTGATCCTAGAAACGGCACACATAGTAAGAAAAGTGATGGACTCCTAAGGAGGCAGGATGCAACCCGGAACCCCACACTATAAATACCACCCAGTCGAATTGGAGGACTGTGATAGAAAAAAAAAAAAAAAAAAAAAAAAAAAAAAATAATAATAATAATAATAATAATAATTTTAGTTAAATAGATCCGCGGAATTCTCGCGGTTGTTGGTGGGGGGGAGTAATGAAATAAAAGAAGTTTACAATAAGTGAGAAACTATAATAACGCCGTCCCGTTCTCAATATTGTATGAGAAACCCCGACATGAATGGAGTCCTCATCAAGACAATAGAAGTACAGTCAGGGAAGCCGCATTAAATGCAAATCGATGAAAGTGAATTTCGTGTTAAGCAGGAAACGGAAATAAATGCCATCCTGAACTTCATCTAAGACATAAATCCTGAGCTGCCCCTGAAATGAGAAACATGACAATAAGTCAATCCTTAATAACTGTGAGTAGTAAATGTTGGTTTAAAGGCGTTTGAGTGATTTTTCATGAATTTCGTATGAATTTTGATCAGTTGTTTCTTATGTCAATTTTATGTTATGGTTTTTTTTTCTTCTTTTTGAGTCCAGTAATGGAAAAAGTTTATTGAAGCTGTATGATTCCTTATGTAAATCAAAACTGGACTATGGCTGTCAGGTATATTCATCTGCCTGCAAGTCCAGGTTAAAGGAATTGGATGTAGTACTTAATATGGATTAAGGATATGTACAGGTGCTTGTTTAGGACATCTCCCGTTGTGAGTATCTACATTGACTCTCATGAACTTCCTTTAGATCTGCGAAGAGAAGAGCTTGGGTTGCGGTACACCATGCGACTAAAAAGCTCTCGAGAGAACCCCACACGGAAAATTTTAGAGGAGTGTGACTCTAAAAAATTTGGTGAAAGATCTTCCAAACCTTTTCAAATAAGGCAGTTGGAATGTTTAAATGACAATGGTCATTCGAGCGCCAAAAAGTTGAAGAAGTAAAACCATCCTCTGTACCCCCATGGCTTATTCCCAAGATTTCCTTATGCTCTAAGAAAATAGACAAAAAACAACATTCTGAGGAAGAGGTAAAAGCGAATTTTCTGGAGCATGACCGTAAACATGATGGACAAGTGAAGATCTACACTGATGGATCAAAGTCTGATAGTGGAGGTGGTGTGCAATTGTGCATGGGAATGAAATTTACGAGGCAAAATTGCCTGAGTCAGCTTCCATATTCACTGCAGAGTTGTCAGCTTTAGTTAAAGCTTTAGAAATTATTCATAACTCGAATAAAGAAAAAATTTTGTAATATATAGTGACTCAAAAAGTGCATTAGATTCATTAAAGCAGCTGTATACAATTCATCCTCTGGTACAAAAAGCCCAGGAGTGGCTCTTTTGGATTTCGTGTCGCAGGAAATTGGTATGTTTCTGCTGGATCCCGGCTCATGGAATTCGTGGGAATGAGGAGGCAGACAGATATGCAGAGGAAGCGGCTGTGAGTAATTTGTATCAGATAACCAAAGTGCCACATATAGATATGAAGAGATCCATCAAGTCGTACATCATGAGGAAATGGCAGAGAGATGGTCCTCCCCTCTCTTAGCCAACAATAAAAAATATAAGCAGATAAGGAAAAGCATTGAAAAATAGCCCTCTTCTTTTCAAAAAGAGAGGAGAACAGAAATTGTTTTGGGGCGACTTCGTATTGGGCACACTAGGTTAACCCATAAATTTATTTTAGAAGGTGGCAGTGCACCAGTATGTGTTAGGTGTAATGCAACCTTATCAGTGGAGCACATCTTGGTGCATTGTGTAAATTACAGAGAACAGAGGCAGAGATTCCACCTTGATGGAAAATCTCTTGCCGATGTTCTAGATGACAAAGCAGATATTTCTGCACTAGTGAGTTTTTTAAAATGTATTGGGATTTTTTATGAAGTTTAATTGATGGCAAATTTTAACTCGTTGATTTTATTTTTTGTTGATTTTATTTTATTTTATGTTGATTTTATTTTTTACTTTTTGTTCATAGTCATCATTTTATGTACCTGATTATTATTAAAAATTTTGTTTGCTGTTTTTAATAAAGGTTAAATGGTGTTGAATGGATGTTTGCGTGTGTTTGCGTGACTTCGGCTGTGGGATTCTTTGGTTGCAGTATGAGTGGTTTTGAGTGAGAGTGAATGGTTTTGGTTTGGTTGATATGTGATGTGAGATCGTCTTGGTCCTGGTTGTTGTGTGTCGTTCGGTGTTTTTAATTGCAGTTTTAGTTGGTCATTTGTGTGAGAAGTTTTAATTGATTCATGTATTCATTCATCTAATTCATTTCATGTAATCATATAATACTGCAGCGCTGAATGACCTTTGCAGGTCCCAGCGCTCGGGCTATGCCCTAAATTCCATAATCAATCAATCCAGTAATGGAAAGAGCTCTCTAAACGTTGGTAAATGAAACTCTCTAGGAGTAATAGTCAGTCTGTCATTTTGTATAGGCCGTATATATCTATGTGTTTGTTTGTGTTTGTGTGTTCCAGGATACAAAAAAGAAAAAAAAAACAGGAAAGCGAAAACAAATGTGGCGAACGTTGTTTTGACAGCAAGCCCTGTTAAACTTATTATTTAAAATTATAAGTTTTCATATATATATATATATATATATATATATATATATATATATATATATATATATATATATATATATATATACACAATGACGATAATTAGTCCCATGTGGTCTAGTGGCTAGGATACCTGGCTTTCACCCAGGAGGCCCGGGTTCGATTCCCGGCATGGGAAGGTCTTTTTCCGAAATTGGCTATGCCGAAAAACGGTGTTTGTTAATGATCGTTTGGTTAAGTA
Source organism: Macrobrachium nipponense (assembly GCF_015104395.2). NCBI lineage: Eukaryota > Metazoa > Arthropoda > Malacostraca > Decapoda > Palaemonidae > Macrobrachium > Macrobrachium nipponense. The sequence continues at coordinate 41,114,114 of NC_087211.1, read as the reverse complement.
ATACACCAGGGGTTATATGAATTTGGTTACACTCTCGTTAGGAAATTTAAGAACAACTTTATTAGATGTGTAGTTTTGGGTGTAGTATCCAAAAAACAAGCCGACAATTTGGAAATTTGGACCGTCTTTAGTTTTTTTGCATATGTATTTTGTAATTCTCTTCCTTTATCAATTAATCATAAAACTAAACACTTTCTATGTGTTAAAAGGTACAGTAATTCCAAATATGCAAAGAAAACAGGCTATCCTGGATGATTTTTGAGTAAATTTAATAGTTGTTGTATTTTTCACATAAAAACGAGTAAATTGGCGATAAAAATTAGATGAAGTTGAAGTCATCGTTGTCATTGTCACTGTCATCTGAATATCAATCTTCTGATAAGTTTAAATCCTCGTTGGCATTATCATTGTCATGGTCACATTGGTCTACTTCCAGAGAATCCGGCAGCCGAGATCCTTCAAACCAATTTGGCACTGTCTTGCCACTGAGCTCTTTCCATCCATGGTCTAAGGGCGACTCCTTGACAGGCTGAAATTAATTTGCAAAGTTTCCACATCCTTGCAATGAAATTCGCTTGCTCATTGTGCTGGATAAGAGCTACCTTGCAAGGAGGCATTGAAGTAGGTTCCAAACTTTACACTTTTTCCAGAAGCCGTGCATCATCTCTTGGCATAAACTTTGTTTCAAATATATTTTTTCGGGCTTCATTGACATCATGAAATTGCCTTTTTCCATATATTGCACATACAAATTCTTCCAATGCAGCTTCTGTAGCAAAGCTAATACTGGCAGAACTGCCTAACTCTGCCAGTGCCTGAAGGAATTGAGGGTATTTCAAAGAAATTGAGAGGTCTAGTTTTCCCTTTGCCAAAGAAACAGGAATTGTAATCACATCCTGTGATGGCATGGTATCCTGGCAAAGCAGTGCAGGTTGTGCCATTTATTTCACTAAGCTCCTCGGCCATGTTTCTGATGTTGACAATACGCCAAGTATTGTTGTGAGCATGTCCCATTTCCAGGAGAATTTCTGTTTGCAGGCCCACAGCACTGCCTTAATGCAAGAGGCTTGTCACTACTTTCTTAAAGCTGAAAGATGTAAACACCATCCTTGTTTCAGCTTCACTGTGGTCACGTTCATATAAAGGACAGTCCTGTCGTGTCAAACTGTTATTACTGTCTACAGAAAATTCATAGCATTTTTTTCCTTAAGCTGCAATTACTCTCTTGGTCCCAATTACTTCAGCATAATCATCTGACTGCCACTCATTGAACAAGAAAGCAAGGAAAGTATCTTTGAACTGTGATGAGGATATGCAACTTTGAAAAATCTTTCGGCCATTTTGGGCTAGGACCAGTGATCCTAATGACAGTGTCAATGTCTCCCCGAATCTGATGCGTCGAATCTTTGATTGTGCCCTGAGTATAATCATCACACACAAAGTGCACTTCGTTGCATGGGGCTATACAAATCATAGCTAGGAGAGCTTTGGCAATTCCACCATAAGTAGAAGGAAGGTTTTGAATCAATCTGATTAGGAACATGTTATCAAGAATACTCACATCGCTTACCGTATTCAATGGTTCAGTAGCTGTTGTTGCCAATGATGGTTAGCCAATTGCGACAATTGCGACTTTCTGGTTTTAGTTATTGTTCCATCTACATTGGAGAAACTAAGGGGGGCTACTGACAGTGGTTGTGTGAGACAGGACTTTTCCTAAGTCAAGCTCTTTCTAGCAGGATAAGTAAAGAAGTCTGCTAAACATATGTCTGGAACATTTCAACTCTACCACTTTTCTTATCTCTTGTTGTGACGGAGGACTGGTGCATTGCTAGCGAAGTTTCTAACTTTCCTTCTCTTGATGGGGTTAACAAATCGTGCTGGATCTTCTCTGATTTCATCATGGAACTCCTTTTGCCATCCAGAACCATTCTTAATTGTGTTCAAGAGACCATTCCTGACCTCATCTGGAGCTGGTTTTCCAGAAGATAGGTTGATCGATCAGATAGTGATTGCTTTGCTCAACCTGTTGAAATGGATTCACGGTCGAATCGATAGTTTCACTAATCTTCATGAAAATTGCATGGTGTGTCTGTATTCTGTAGGGTTCTGATTCGTGGGAAACAGTTTCATAATAATTTCATAGCTTATTTCTCCATCACATACATAATCACTTGACTCCTTACATACCTTGTGACGTTCTTTGGAGAGCAATTCAAGATACTTTTTTGTTAGGTTTGTGAGTGCTTCACTGTTGCCCTTATTTAAAACTTCTATCTTAATATTCACAAGCTTAGTGAATGCACTGCCTCTTTTCGTGTAATACTGACCCTGCTTGAGCTTCAAGGTCTTACTGTAGAAGCGCCTGTGGCAGGATTTATGATATTTTGCTTCCCTAGCAATTAAGTCTAGTGATCCATAATTCCTTTTGAAGTGTGAGTCATTGGATATCTCTGCATATCGGTTCACTGTTCTTTGAAATGATTCAGTAACAACTGTCATCAAGTGTTCGAAATGAGCACTAAGTCCACGTCCTACTTTGATTCTTCCTTTCTTCTTGCAGAAGATACATTTCACTTCAAGAATGCCAGTGGTTGATTTGGTCCCAACAGAAACTACAACCTGTGAACAGAAGGGGGACAAATATTTTTACTCCATATGTCTAATCTTGAATATTCAATATTAGAAGGAAAGATTGAAGTAACATTTGAGACTAAAATCAATACCTTAGACCTCCTAAGTACAGCTTGTTGGGCAACCGCTGTATTGGAGTCATCCTTCTTAGCTCCTGATCTGATTGCTAGGAAGTTGCTGTAACAGGCTGAGTGATAGCCATCGCCATGATGATAGTCACTAGGTAAACTGTCACAGAGATCAGCATACTTTGATGAACTTTGCTGTTTTCCCTTTTTAGGGGCACTCTTAACATTGGACCAATTTTCTTTGGTAAAAGGAAGTATATTACCATATCCCTCTCCAAGAACAAGATGAAGAATAAACCGCTCACATCCCCCAAACCGATATACCATACATTCACAAAATTGAATGTGCAAGTCAATCATTCAAATGCATCAAATAAATTACCAATTTAATAAATAATTGCAGACTTTTTATGATATATAACAAAAGGAAACATTTATTTGGTTCTCATTTCAAGACCTACATTGCTGAACCACAAAAAAAATTAACTTAACTTATCTCTGATTAATTTGGATAAAGATATTTTGTATTTTTAGCAGTCATATATATATATATATATATATATATATATTATATATATATATATATATATATATATATATATGTCGTTATCACAGTTGCTATTTTTATCAATTACATATACTTTGTGAAAGTATATGTAATTGATAAAAATAACAACTTTGATAACGACAGTTACATGTCCTATACATCTTAAAATGACATAATAATTCGAGATACCCTTCCATCAAATATTATTAATCAAAGACCCACTGGACGGTATGTATGTCCAGGAGTTATATGAAGTTAATTACACTCTCATTAGGAAATTTAAGGATGATCTTTGTATATGTATTTTTGGGCGTAGAATATAAAATTTAAGTGCTTACAAGCCGAAAATTGGACATTTTTGAGATATCTGCAATTTTTGGTTGTTGTGCTCCTGGTTTTCTTGCATTTTTATTTCAATGATTGTATTGTCAGCAGCCATAAATGACAAAATTATCTATCAAATGCTTTCTATATTCCAGATAGTTGCTATAGCTTATAGTTGTCGTTATCACAGTTGCTATTTTTATCAATTACATACACTTTGTGAAAGTATATGTAATTGATAAAAATAGCAACTGTGATAACGACAACTATAAGCTATAACAACTATCTGGAATATAGAAAGCATTTGATAGATAATTTTGTCATTCTATGGCTGCTGACAATACAGTAACTGAAATAAAAATGCAAGAAAACCAGAAGTACAAAAACCAAAAATTGCAGATATCTCAAAAATGTCCAATTTTCGGCTTGTAAGCACTCAAATTTTATATTCTACGCCCAAAAATACATATACAAAGATCATCCTTAAATTTCCTAATGAGAGTGTAATTAACTTCATATAACTCCTGGACATACATACCGTCCAGTGGGTCTTTGTTTAATAATATGTGATGGAAGGGTATCTCGAATTTTTATGGCATTTTAAGATGTATAGGACATATAACTGACAGAAGGGAAACAGAGGAAAATAGAGCATCTCTCTCTCTCTCTCTATCTCTCTCTCTCTCTCTCTCTCTCTCTCTCTCTCTCTCTCTCGAGAGAGAGAGAGAGAGAGAGAGAGAGAGAGAGAGAGAGAGAATTTACGTCAATGAACTGCTATTAACAAGGCAAGAAATATGTGTGTGTTTTTGTGTGCATGAGAAGATAATATATGTGTCAATGAATTACTATTGACGGGGCAAGAAATATGTTAAAATGTATATTACCATCGAGAGAAAATTTACGTCAATGAATTCCTATTATCAAGGCAAGAAATGTGTGTTTGTTGTGTGCATGAGAGAGAGAGAGAGAGAGAGATTTAAAAAATTAGATATTGTAGTCCTCCTCTTAGGCAGTAGAACAGATTATTGATATAATAGATGGTTATTTTAAATTATTTTTTTAATGTTAAGGACGTAAGGCAAATAAATCAAGAGGTAATATCTTCGTACTTGAAATCAATATTAACAGTTGTCCTGATATCAAACTTAACTGATATCAAACTTTTCACTGAATATAAGTACTTAAGTATATCTTAGTTTAACCAGACCACTGAGATGGTTAACAGCTCTCCTAGGGAAGGCCCGAAAGATTAGATTTTTATTTACGTGGAAAAAAACCAATTGGTTACTTAGTAACGGGACCTACAGCTTATTGTGGGAACCGAATCACATTATATCGAGAAATGAACTTCTAATCACCAGAAATAAAATCTCTGTTTCAGGAAAGTTAATGGGTTCAGTTCTGCCTGCACAGGCCGACTGTGCAGGCATAACTGAACGTTCGTGGCGGCCTTTATTAGGGAATTCTCTCTCTCTCTAATACAATAGAGTTGATTGAAATTTTCCTACTTAACAAAAATTGTTTTCTATCTAAATGCTAAGGTCTAAATATAAATAAATTCTGGGTTAAAATTAATTCGATTTTATAAATGGTCTCAAAGCCTCTCTTGGTCTCAACATTAAACTTGATCATTGATATTATTGGAACCAAACACACTATCTCCTGAGCAATAGAAATAACTTCCTGCCATAAGAGATTGAATCTATACTCTAAAAAGAAAGGCAGGGGTAATACCAGATAACCCACACAGGTCATGGAAAATTCAGAACCAAAGTACTTAAACAGTGCTTAAGACTTTACCTGGTCAGGTTGAACACCTTGCATACCTGTGACTCAGGTATACAGGTGTTGCAACATGATCAGGTAAAGACTTGGGTACCGTGTAAGTCCTTAGGTTCTAACTTTTTGTGTGACCCATGTGGGTCATTTGGTAGTACCCGAGCCTTTCGCTTGAGAGCCCTTGGTTCAATCACAGCGTCAGGAAGTTATCGATTTCTATTGCAAAAGTCATCTTGTGTTGGTTTCCTATGATGTTAATGTGAAGTTTGATGATGAAACCGAGAGACGTTTTCATACCATTTCTACCTAAAACTGATATAATTATCAGTACTTACATTCCGTTCCTCTTTGGACGAGTCGGTTGCGTACTCTGCTTCCAGTTTGGTAGTCTGAGTTTGCTCCCAGCTGCCGCCAATGCGGAACTGAATGTAAGTACTGATAATTATATCAGTTTTAGGTAGAAATGGTATGAAAACGTCTCTCGGTTTCATCATCAAACTTCACATTAACTTCACTGGAAAACAACACAAGACGACTTTTGCAATAGAAATCGATAACTTCCTGACGCTGTGATTGAACCAAGGGCTCTCAAGCGAAAGGCTAGGGTACTACCAAATGACCCACATGGGTCCTACAAAAAGTTGGAACCTAAGGACTTACACGGTACCCAAGTCTTTACCTGATCATGTTGCAATACCTTGTATACCTGAGTCACAGGTATGCAAGGTGTTCAACCTGACCAGGTAAAGTCTTAAGCACTGTTTAAGTACTTTGGTTCTGAATGTTCCATGACCTGTGTGGGTTATCTGGTATTACCCCTGCCTTTCTTTTTAGAGTATAGATTCAATCTCTTATGGCAGGAAGTTATTTCTATTGCTCAGGAGATAGTGTGTTTGGTTCCAATAATATCAACGATCAAGTTTAATGTTGAGACCAAGAGAGGCTTTGAGACCATTTATAAAATCGAATTAATTTTAACCCAGAATTTATTTATATTTAGAGCTTAGCATTTAGATAGAAAACAACTTTTGTTAATTAGAAAATTTTAATCAACTTCTCTATGTATTAGAGAGAGAGAATTCCCTACTAAAGGCCGCCACTAACGTTCAGTTATGCCTGCACAGTCGGCCTTTGCAGGCAGAACTGAACCCATTAACTTTCAGGTATAACTGAACAGTCGGCCTGTGCAGACAGAACTGAACCCACTGACATTCAGTTATAACTGCTCATGCCGACTGTTCAGTTATACCTGAAAGTTAATGGGTTCAGTTCTACTTACATAGACACCAACTATGCAGGCGTAACTGCACAGGTAAAACAACGTTAGTGGCGGCCCTAAGTGGTCTTAAAATGATTTAAGTAAACCATTTTTTTTTATTCTTTTGACACATTTTTACGAACTCAGGAAGCCACTCCTCCTGAGTCCAACCCTCCCTATTTATCCGGGCTTGGGACCGGCACTGAGGTGGGTGGGTTGCCCCACCTCAGTGGCTAGGTTAAAATGTTTGTTCCTGGCACCAAAGGAACAATAGCTCTTCTTATCAAATATCTCCTTTTCAAATCTCTCTTCGTTTCAGTCTCGTCCACAAGAGTGGAAAGAAAGAAACAAGCAATAGAGAGAGAGAGGGAGAGAGAGACAGAGAGAGACAGAGACAAAGAGAGAGAGAGACAGAGACAGAGAGAGAGAGAGAGAGAGAGAGAGAGAGAGAGAGAGAGAGAGAGAGATATTCGTCTTTCCTGTGGAGGAATCAGAAGTCCTCCGACCAGGAACGCGAGCCTTTATTGTCCCCCGAAGTATCGCTTCTTCTGATGACCTTTATTCTGGATGATTTCAAGGACTTCATCGAAGAAGGCTAGAACGTCCTCTTCCTGTCCCCGAATCGTGCAGATGTCCGAATTGTCCATCTTGGGCCCTTGGAATAAGACATTGTGTGTGCTGGTCAGCCTCTTGATGTTCTGGCCTCCTTTGCCGATGACCATAGCTCTTTCTTCCCAGTCGAGGACTGTCTTGTAGAAACAGTTTCCAATCTTTGTCAGTTCTTGGGAGATTTTCTCCTCTTGGACATCGGTTCCTCTTGGCTGGACAAATCTGCCATGTTTTCTGTTGAGAGTCGGCCTCAAGGTCTCCATAATGTCTCGAGAAGCCTCTTCGACGTCATCCAGTTGGCCTTGTATCAGGACAAAGGCCTCCGTCTTCTTGCGCATGATTATCTTCACGTTGTACGTCTCCTCGACCCTCCTGACATTGGCTCCGTTGGGTCCTACCACAAGCCCCTTGTGTTGGGCGTCGATTTCCAGACGATATTTGCCTGCGCCAATTCGGGTCAGTCCTTCTGTCGCGATGTCGCAGTGCCTTACACTGACCTCTTGAAGGACTCCCTGGATGTGCTGGTAGGCTTTGAAGACATTGTTGAGGTCTCCCCCTAAATGGCACACTTCCCTATTGTCATTTTCCTTGGGGAGAATCAGCTGCACGTTGTAGAGGCGCTTTATTTCCTCAACCGCTTGTCCCTTGGGGCCGAGTAGAAGATGTCGTCCTTCGAGTGGTAAAGCGAATTCGTAAAAGTCTAGGCTGACGAGCTGAAGGTCCTTCTCCTTCGGCCAGTTCTTGATGTCATTGAGCATGGCCGTTATAACTCGTTCAGCCTTCAGGGCCTTCTTCAGTGGACCACAGATGGTAATGTAATTCCGTTGATCCTCTTCATCAGGAAGGTTAAGGGCCACATCCTGCTCCTTGACCAATCTACGGAGGGTTGTCTCCTGTGGTCCCACTATGGCCTTCCTGAACTCCTTTGGGACAGTCATCACAAAGTCTTCTTTCCCGACTGCAAAGAGCGCCTTCGATATCTTAGTCAGTTCCTGGATATCAAAAATCCTGTCGACTCGAAACCTGACCTGTTTGTAGACGGCCTCGACATTCCTCTTTGGTCCTGTCAGAGTCACCATTCTCAAACTGTCGTTGTTGATGTTCATGGTGACCCCATGGTCGTCCCTGGCCATTCGAATGTATTTTCCTCCTTTCCCGATGACCTCTATCATTTCCATGTCGTCTCCACAGACAAATGTGAAGGTTGATCCTCCAGTATGTTTGAGAGGGCCACATCTTTCAGTTCGTCTCATCCTCGACGTGTCTACAGGGGCGGTGATTGTCTGTCTCCGAGAAATGTCCTTCGTGTTTGCTGCATTTTGTAATTTCCTTCCCTCTTCTTTTTTTTCTACTTCTTTATGGTGTCCAGCATTCTCTTCTTCTTGTGGAAGAGGATTTCCTTTGATTTCCTCCTTTTCCCTGAGTGGAACAGAAGTTTCCTCCTTGATTCCCTCCATAGTTTGATCATTTTCCTCGAGAGGTAGAGGACCTTCCTCTTTTTCCACATGAGGAGGGATAACATTTTCCTCTGCCATTTCCAGAGTCAAGCCCGTATCCTCCTCTCTCTTCCTTAAGAGAACCTTTACCTCTTCCTCTGGTTTCAGAGTCTGATCGTCCTCTTCTTTGGTCTCAAGAGGAATCCTTTCCTCTTCCACTTCCTTAGGCAGGAGGGCATATTCCTCTTCCAATTCTTCGGGCGGGACATCATTTTCCTCCTCTTTTTCTTCAAGAGAAGTCCGTTTTCTCTGTGGGGCAAAGATTTAGGCACAAGTGTTATCATGCCTCCTTTGCTCTCCTCTTGTGAAGCCTGCAGAATCCTTAGACCTGTTATGACTTTTCCTCTTCCTCCCTCCAAATTACAGTCATCTTCATTATCCAGGTCTTCCTCACTGTCAAGCTCCAGACTTTCACTTTCATCTTCGAATTCCTCTTCTTCATATTCTTCTAGTTCTTCCTCTTCGAAAGGGAAAGTTCGACGATCCACAATAACAAACTTGGGGGCCTCAAGTTTGCTCTCCTTTTGTTTATTACTTTTCAGAACTGCAGCAAAACTCAAAATATTATTTTCTGACTGCTCAAAATGTCTCTTTTCTTCTACCGTTTCCTCTAGAGGGGTTAGTTCTTCTGTATTGATGAAGGAGTAGCCTTCCCGTTCTTGCTCATCCAGAATTTCCTGGATGTGCTGGAAGGCCATCTCGACTCGATTATCAGCTCCCTCCAGGTAACAGACCTCCTTGTCGTCGTTGGGGAAGACTAGCCGAACGTTGTAGAAGTCAGTGAATTCTTTGACCTCTCTTCCTATTGCGATCAGGAGGCCTCTTTCGTCCCTCAGTAAGGGGAACTCATGTCGACCTGAAGCGACCAATTTGAGGTGCTTCTTCTCCTTCGGGCAAGTTTTGACTTCACTGACTACGATTGGTGTTAGTCCGTTTGTTTTTTCCAGGGGGACATCTTTCAAGTTTTCTACCTCACAATTGTCAGAATTTAGTTTCTGTACTTGTGGAAGAAGTTCACTGTCGAATTCAGGGTCCTCTTCGGGGGTGACATTGCTTTCCTCTTGATCCAAATTGTCTTTTTCTACGATCTCTTCTTCTTGCACGACCTCTTCTTCTTGCACGACCTCTTCTTCTTGCACGACCTCTTCTTCTTCCTCGTCCTCTTCTTCAGCCTCATCCTCTTCTTCCTCGTCGTCCTCTTCTGTCTCCTCGTTCTTTTCTGTCTGCTCGTTCTCTTCTTTCTCGTCGTCTTCGAGTCCTCTGCTGCCAATGACAAATTTGACGAAGAGCTCGCCCAGCAAGATGGTGCCAAGGAACAGATATCCAAGGTAATCCAGTTCACTCAGTACCTCGTCAGCTTTTGCAGGGCCCGGTTCACCAAAGAAGGTGATCAATGGCCCATTGCAAGCTGATGAGTGAGGCACTAAGTATCCAGATAAACAACTTGGAATCCTGTACTTGAAAGTTGTCTGGTGGGCAGCATCATAAAACCTCAGCTCTTTCTCAAGAGCTGGGCGCCAACTGATGCCTACAACCACCAGAGTGCACAAAAGAAAGCACAAGTTTGCTAAGAAAGCTACTAGGTTTTGGTAAACTCGAGACATTTTGTCAACTAATCAGACGCTTTTCGCAAGACTTGGTTTTTGTTTCTGCCCCCTGGATCCTGGATGGGTTTTCCCGAATGCTTTGCAGTTGTGAGTCTCCGGAGAATTCCGTGGAGTTCTTTTGGATCCTCGAAGATTCGTAGCTCTCTCCAAGTGACCAGTCTCCGGAGAATCCCGTGGAGAATGAAGGGGTTTCTGGATCCTCGAAGGCACCATCTGAGATTTGGTGGCATCTCCGGAGCATTTGGAAGAACTCGTGCAGTCTTCAAGGGCAGTTTGACGTCCTTCAAAGTTGTCTCAACGCTTTGAAGACTCACCCCCCCCCAAAAAAAAAAAAAAAAAAAAATATATATATATTTATATATATATATATATATATATATATATATATATATATATATATATATATATATATATATATATATATAAGAAAAAAACTTTTCTGATTGACTTTTGTGTAGAGTTGAACATCAATTGTACTTTCGTATTTTAATCAAAAAATTTAAAATTGTTCTGTTTTCTTAAACTTTTCCTTTTACTTTCCGAGCCTTCAAGAAACATTTCAACTTTAGATCTTTTGGCAACAGTCAATTGATAATACATAATTGCACTCTCTCTCTCTCTCTCTCTCTCTCTCTCTCTCTCTCTCTCTCTCTCTCTCTCTCTCTCTCTCTCTCTTTGTTACTCAGAGGATGAATGCTGAGTGGAATGAACATTGGTTTTGGGTGAATGTTATTCACTTGTTTATTGTTATTCATTTGTTTCTTTTATTGCTGTTTTCCGTGTTATTCATTTGCTCATTATTTATTTGCTTGTTTTTATTTATTTGCTATTCATTTGTTTTTGTATTATTGATTTTGGTAGTGTTTGTTTGTTATTAGGTTTTTTCGTTTTATTCATTTGTTTTTTTTATTCATTCGTTTGTTATTCATTTGTTATTAGTTTGTCATTCATTTCTTTATTCCTAGTTTATTATTTTTTTTTTCATTTTATTCATTTATTTTTGTGTGTGTGTGTGGGTTCTACCCTATGTTCTTCATCATTCTGTTTGCACTTTGTTTTGTTATGTATTGCAAATAATGATAATAATAATAATGATAATTTGGGAAAATTAGTTACTTATGGCTTGATTATAAGATTGGGTTTGGCTGTTACACACATGTATAGCTTTATGTAGTGTGTCTACTCAAGCTACCAGAGAGGCAGTGATATATACATGCCTATTGTGTATGTACTCTCTATCTCTTTCTCTCTCTCTCTCTCTCTTTGTAATGAATTGAAGGCGCCCGATTGGTGTATTGCAGATGCATGAATGAATTATTTATTTATGTGTCTGTCTGTGTGTTTTTGACAAAAACCGACTGTTTGTGACATTAGTGTTTCGATGAACCGGAATTTCAACTTGTTTCTGTATCCGTTTGTGTAAACAAACAGCCGAAGTGTCCCCCATTTTTACATGAGTGAATTGTAAAAGATTGAAACTGTAATTTCTCTTCTGAATGATTGTTTTTTGTTTGTTTATTTTGAATTCCATCATATGTATTTATACACACACACACACACACACACACACACACACACACATATATATATATATATATATATATATATATATATATATATATATATTTATATTTATATATATTTATCTTTTCATATATATATATATATATATATATATATATAATCAAAATTCAAATATAAACTATTCAATTTGTTTATAAAATCAACATTGTTTTTTACATTCGTGTTAGGAATGTTTCGTACCAAAGGTGTAAGAATTTTTTTACAAGCCATTTAGATAAATTATACGTAACTGAACCCACTGAACTAATGCTTGGTCTGATAGGGTTACTGATTTTGTGTCTTTAATAAACCATACATATAAGCTAGGGAGGCGCACTGCGGTGTAAACAGGTTAATTAAATGGTCCAAGCCCTTTAGAATGGATTTCATTTATTTACAAAAATGGGTATTCGTATATATGTATGTATTTTTTGTGTAATATATATATTATTATATATTATAATATATATATATATAATATTTATATATATATATATATATATAATATATGCATATAGTATATGTATATTGTATATATAAAGGTATATATATATATATATATCATATTATATATATATTTTATTTAATTAATATAATATATAAAGGAAATACATATTAAATATATTAATATATATAATCTACATACCAACTAAATAATATAAATATATATTATCTGATATACATACATCTATACAATACATACATACATCATACATACATAACCCATACATACATTTACATATATATTAATATTATATTATTAGATATATATATATATATATAATATATATAAACCATATACATTATATATATATATATAGATATATATGAATAACTTGATCACAAAAGTATATAAAACGTGATGCTATGTATAAATAAAGGTTTTGCCTCGAAGGTAAAATAAAAAAGCGACATAGCCGAAAGTACTCGGCTATCTCGCTTTTTCATTTTTTCCTTCGTGGCAAAAACCTTTATATATATATATATATATATATATATATATATATATATATATATATATATATATATATATATATATATATATATATATTATATATATACACATACATATACATACACAAACATATATACATACACATATATAAGAATACCCAATTTAGTAAATAAATGAAATCCATTCTAAAGGGCTTGGACCATTTATTTAACCTGTTTACACCGCAGTGCGCCTCCCTAGCTTATATGTATGGTTTATTAAAGACACAAAATCAGTAACCCTATCAGACCAAGCATTAGTTCAGTGGGTTCAGTTACGTATAATTATCTAAATGGCTTGTAAAAAAATCTTACACCTTTGGTAGGAAACATTCCTAACGCGAATGTAAAAAAACAATGTTGATTTTATAAACAAGTGCCTGTCGATCATTTACTTCATATAACTCCTGGACTACAACCATAAGGCAGGCAGACCACATTTACTATAACTGGTTCACTTAAGGTAGATTCTTGGTTGAGCCCTATGCCTACGAGACGTTAGTTTGGCGGCCGCTGATTGGCTGGGAGCTGCCTACCTCCCGGTACCAGCCAATCAGCAGCCACCAAACAAACGTCTCGTAAGAATAAGGCTCATCCGAGAATCTACCTTAAGTGAATCAGTTATAGGTTCAGGTGCCAGGGGTGACATTTCTAGTCAAGGATAGGGGAGTAATCTGAAGATTTGAATAAGGACGCATCTTGGAACATAATCCACCTCTAGGGAAAATGACCAGTAGATTTATATATGATAATAATACAAATACATATATTTTTAGAATCATCGATCAGTTAAAGGTAGAATATGTCATCGACTATTTTCTGGAGACACCACTTGAAGGGGGAACAGGTTTTTTTTTTGGAAACAGACAACAAAATTCCTTTTCTTGATGTTTTAATAATCACAGATACGACAGAATACAAATTTACCATATACAGAAAACCAACGTTCTCACTTTCATACATTCACTACTTTAGCTATCACGACATTACTATCAAGATAGGTGTAGCTAGCAACCTGTTCTTAAGAGCCTTACGAATTTGTTCCCCAGAATTCCTGGAAAAAGAATTTGAACTAATTTGCAAGCAACTTTCGTCTTTAAAGTATCCTGACCATATAATTGAGAAAGCAATTCACAAAGCAAACGTAATTTTCTACCGACCCCCTAAAGACAAGACCAGAGATACACCCAACAATAAAATAAAAATTCCCCACCTGGACACGATTAAGAGAGTAACCCACCCCCTCGGAAAATCTAACTCTTTTGTATTTACTTACCCAAACACCTTAGCCAAATCCCTGATTAACGTCCAACAAGAGACATCTCCCAAGGACTCTGGGGTATACGAAATCCCATGCCAGGACTGTGATCAATCTTACATCGGATTTACAGGTAAATCACTTAGCCAGAGATTAATACAATACAAACGGTCAGTTAGGTATGGACAACAGAACTCGGCTATTTTCAACCATATAAATGAACATAACCATAGAATAAACTGGAATTTGTCACGTGTAATTTATAGCAGCAACTGTCGGTACAAGAGTCAAATAATGGAATCTGGCTTAATAAAGAGAGGCAGGTAATGAACATCTCAAAAGGAGCATGGATTTCAGATACGATCGACAAGGTTTTCATTCAACCAACACTTAAGAAGATTAAAGGAAGATTATCAGCTGGGGTGACCTAATTTGGCTTGCCTGTGGATGGACCTCTTGGTATAAATACCACCTTTTCTGTAAACTTTTCTCATTCATCTACCTGAAGAGGGAGACAGCAGTCTCTGAAATATAGTACTTTTTTCTCTATATTTTGGTGTTTTTATGGGCTCCTTTTATTAGAATTAGTATAAAATTATTTTTTTATAGAATTTTTTAGAAATTTTTTTAATTTATTTAATATATATATATCATATATTATATGATCTCCGTACCATATATATGTATTTATACATACATACAAATATATATATATATATATATATATATATATATATATATTATCTATCTATATATTATATAAATAATTTGTGTTTGCATGAATATCTTTTAAGAATTGCATGTGTGTGTGCCGTTATATGCACGCAGCAAGCATGCAACATGTCCCAAATAGTAAAACTTATCTAATCACAGTTATCAAACTGAATTATCTGCGACCATTAGGCAGAGACCGAGGGTACATTCTGACGTTCAGTACGCCTTAGATAAACGAAAGCTTTGCGTCACTCGTTTGGTCGAAATGCGACTGTTTACATAATACCGCGACGCGTATTAAGTAACCGCCTGAGTGCAAAAACGCAATTTAGGATTTGCTATTTATAAGCCAAACGGTTCTTTGTTGTTAACAGTTACTGCTATTTACGGGGTGTGTTTATATCAGTACAGAAGTTTCTGCGTTTTCTGTTGGAATGTGAATGGTGCTTTTTTTTTTTTTTCTTTTGGTGTCATTATGCGTTGTTAGTATTAATATTAAATGTCGTTGCTTTTGTTATTGCTTGACTTTCTTTCTGTTCTAGTTATCATAGGTCATTGCCGATAATATTAATAAAGGGTGATTTTAATTAAAACGTTTTCTTAAGATTACTTATTCGGGGTTTCAGGTACTGTTATTATTATATGGCTTCAAGGATTATTATTGCAGATTATATCCAGAGACGGGACTCAAAGTACATCTAAGAAAAACAGAAATAACGAGGAAAGGTAAATATAAGGAAAACAGAAATAATGAGGAAGCTGTTATGCTCAAAGGGACAAAATAACAACATAGGATAGAGAGGGGATTAATGAGCTTGAATAATTTTAATATCAAGGAAAGGTGCTATGGAGGAAAGGTTTTAGAATAATAGAAATTTTTATTAATGTGATGAAATTATGTCCAATATTGCTCCCGAATAAAATTCCGAAATCAAGTAGACTGAAATTGCTTGAGAATGTACCAGGTCTAGCGTGATCAGTATTGCTATACGGATATGAATCGTATATGACATTTATATTATCTGAAATATTTTATCGATTTGAAAGTAAAGGTTCAATCAGAACACAATAGGAGTCAAAATGCTGGATAAAGTTGGTGATTATTATTAGGAAAGGGAGATAGAATAACTCCTGGGAGAATAGTGATTAATAGTGTCGGTTGAGTCCCTGTGGCCACCAGGAGAATTCGAAGTCTTAATTAAGACCTCTTTGGATAACTATGAGAGAAGAGGCAGGAGACGAACGAAGGAAGAAATGTGGAAGACAAAATGCTGGAAAGAAGTGAGTGACGGAATTTCACAGAAACCCTATGGGTCACGCGGCTTTGGAGCTAATTATTATTATTATTATTATTATTATTATTATTATTATTTTCTTTCTTTCTTTCTTTGTATTACAGTCATCCTATTCGACTAGATGGCTTTTATAGTGTGAGGTTGCTTTGTTGCTTTCTGTCTTATTATTATTATTATTATTATTATTATTATTATTATTATTGTTGTTGTTGTTGTTGTTGTTGTTGTTGTTGTTGTGCCAGATCTACAGAAATGAAATTTGATGAAGCTTTTGTTTGCATGGTGTTTTTACGTTGCATGGAACCAGTGGTTATTCAGCAACGGGACCAACTGCTTTACGTGACTTCCGAACCACGTCGAGAGTGAACTTCTATCACCAGAAATACACAATCTCTCACCCCTCAATGGAATGCCCGAGAATCGAACTCGCGGCCACCGAGGTGGGAGGCGTGACACTTTAATACTTGAGTATGTTAAGGATGAAATGCTTGGGAATATGTTGATGTAAGTCACGTGACTATGTTGATGTAAGTCACGTGACATGGCAGCCATTTGGGATTTTGCTGAAAAAAAAAAATCTGCTCCAGAATAACTAATAAAATATTCGTCTCGCTTTGAATGTGTTGTCCATGTATTCTTGAAAGTGGGAGTTGTTCGTAAAATATTATTTAGTAGGTAAATTAGGCTGTATTGACCCAGTCGACTCTGTCATGACCCGAATTAGGTAAAAGTTTTGTACCTTTGAGATTAGAGGTATAGTTCCATTCTGACTTATTTTTCGGTTTCTGTAGAAAAATAATAGCTTATGTAGAAAATCAACAATTTTGCATAATTCACGTAACCTGGAGGCAAACAGTTAACAAAAAGTGTTCTTAAGCATACTTGGTTAGGGCGAAATGATATGCTTGATAATTATATACTAGTTCAGAATAAAAGGAAGAGCTGCTTAACCAGTGTAATATTGAGATGAGTGACTGGAAGCGAGATTTAAGATAATGTAAATGCAAGTTGAAGAAGAATGGGAGAAATTGTGTTTGTGAATGTAATGAAAACAAGCGAGTGTGATGAGAAGGAAATGGGAAGAGCGTACAACAAGGAGAAAATACGTGTGGTGGGCAGCAGGGTGAATTAATTTTATTTTTTTTTAAGTATATTAGGGTACCAAGAAGGAATATAAATTGTACGTATTGAGATGAGGAAATGTAATGTTCATCGAAGGGATGAAGAGACCAACTCTCTGGGGTTTTCATGTTATTTTGCAGTCCAGTCCTCTGGTGATTGGTACAAGATGGACAGTTCTTAAAGTATTTAGTTTTATTTTTGGCGAAGAGTTTTTTTTTTTATACCGGTAACTACAGAAGTTTTCAATCAAGCAAATCAAACTCATGATGTGATTATTCTACGCTTGCTATTTTCGTTTTTGTAACATATTACCGCACATTAACTAAACAATCAGAAATTGTAGGGAGATGTTGAGCACACAAAAGTGGATCTCAGAAAACGCAAATGTAAATGGAGAGATGCTGTCAAGAGTGGTTCTTCTTGCAGTCTCTTTCTTGGTGTCAAAAGCTCGTGAACGGTAACCTCTCCCCTCGTGGATCCATTTCTCTGAGGGGTACCAGTATTGCCCAATAATATGAGTGTTTTTAAATACGGTTCTCATCCTTCTCCACAATTATAAATTCAGAGCTTGATCCCGTCGGGAATTTTTGGTCTACTAAAGGTATTATCCTTAAAAATTCATTGCGCCATTGTTGGCCTATAAGCTTGATGGCAATGATTATTTTGAAGAATGTTTTTGAGTGTGGAAGATGAAATAGTCAGTGGTCGGTGAAAATAATACAAAATTTGATAGTGTAAGAGGGGAGGAGGACAATAAATCATACAAAATGCTGAATAGAGGGAGTGATAGAGCCAGAGGCATTGGGAAGGGAAAGCCGGAATGAGCAGGAGAGCAAGATTACTGGCAAGAAAGAAGCGAGTGGCGCAGCTTGTGTGGGATTAAGAGTTGCTTTTTTCATAGGAAATGGGTTGAAATAACAAGAAAACGTTCGGCACCTCCCATTGCTAATCCCATATATATATATATATATATATATATATATAATATATATATATATATATATATATATATATATATATAGTTTATATATCTAAGTATTTATGTATGAATATATGTATGTTTGTGGGCGTGTTTTTACTTAGTTAAATGTACAGGAATGCACACGTATACACAGAAAACTATCGTCGCCGAGAAAAATCAGATTCACAAAAGACTCATAAAATGGTTTATCGAAGAAAATAGAACAACGTCAGGATTTTCCTGGTAAATGTAAACATAGGACCTTCTCGGATAGAGGAGAAATTAAACCCTCCAAACAATTAGTACATTAAAATTGAGGCTGTTCCGAGAAGCGTAATAAAGATAAAACTATTCCAAAGAAACGAGCGAATAGCAGTCTGTCTTCTAGGAAATAATATGAAATTACCCTCCCGAGAGTAAGTACTACATTCCCAGCAAGAAAATGGCACCGAATTCAAGAATAAAAGTGTAATTGTTCAAAGAGATTAAAACATGAAATAAATGTAATCAGCTTTTTAGGAGAGTGGAGGAAACCGAGGCTTAATTAAACAACCGCCTTGAGATTCTCTCTCCTCTCTCTCTCTCTCTCTCTCTCTCTCTCTCTCTCTCTCTCTCTCTCTCTCTCCAGTGTGCGTGTTTATAAAAATGTATGTTTATCGTACAGATGAAAAGAACGGAAAAACAAAATTCAGAACATGCCAAAAATTTGATGCATCCCGGGAAATTCTCTCTCTCTCTCTCTCTCTCTAACATTATGTGTAATATATATATATATATATTATATATATATATATATATATATATATATATATATATATATATATATTTGTGAAGTAGTATCTTTGGCGTGCTGATGAAAAGAGAAGATGAAATGCAATGGACTTTTCCCAGCTCGAGATGATTCGCGTTTCCAAGCAACATTTTGGCCCAAATCTTGACTAAAATAGTAGTATTAAATAAAACAGATCAAAACAGTGTTGTTGTCACATTTATCAAAATTATAAAGTGCCCGCAGTTATATGATTAGTTTCTCTTCAAAATGTTGCTCATGAAATATTCATACGACTATCAGAATAATGACCAAAACAGTGAAATCATAGTGAATATTCTAACACGACAATTGTTGTGATCAAATGTAGCTCTAACGTTAGAGCTACATTTGATGTCAAATATATCTGATATGGTGATAGGTTGAAAAATGAGCAGGCCATATGCCGGTGCGGACTTCTCTTCCTCGAGTGTACAGATATAAAAAAAAAAACTCAAACGTAGTATTGTTGGAAGCTGTGAACTGGCCTTAACATCAAGGAAATTTGTTCTCTAAACAACTGTTGGAATTAACGGTAGATATTCAGATGTTTTTACTGTGCTGTCACATTGAAGCTGTCCTTATGCCAGCAAGCGCTCCTGCACCCAGCAGTCTGTGGGTATGACCATAAATATTCAGAAAGGTATCAGTGCTATTGTTAGAGTCAAGCTGGTCTTATGCCAGCACGGTATCTGTTTTTTCCCCACAAGCAACTCGTGGTAATGACAGGGCATATCCTGACTAATTAGAGCATTCGAGAGTTAGATTCTAGTCGGCCTAATGCGCTTGTAGGTTCGTGCGTTCTGATAAACTCGCAGAATTGACATCGGTTATTTAGACCCTTTAATAATTTCCCAAGCAGCTCTCAGGATTTAATAGTTTTTCAGACTTTGAAGACTGACGGTAGTAATTCCGACAGCTTCATAATTCCGTGGGCAGCTCTGATAATGGTTATTCGAACGTCAAAGACTTGACAATAGTTGGGCTTAATCATTCCCCGTGCAGCTCCTAGGTCTGACAGCGGATATCCCTACAGCTTGATCACTTCCCGGGTAGATCGTACAACGGACAGTAGTCATTCAGACATTCAAACATCCTAGATGGACGATAGTTACTCACACAGGTAAATCATTTCTTCAGCGTCGCGTAGGACTGACAGTTATTCCCAATCCCCAATCATTTTCCGAGTAGTTCGAAGGACTAGCAGTAGTAGATATTCTGACAACTTAATCATTTCCCCGGTAGTTCATAGGGCTGACAAAGAGTCTTTCCGACAGCTCGGGAAAGGTTAGGGCTAGACGGTGGCAACCTCCAATTAAAAGGTCGAATTAAACGAACTTGGGGACATTTCCTTTCTCGCTGCTTCTCTCTTGGACGCGACGGGGGAAGGTTCCCTTTGTCCTTCAGCTGTTAAATGAAGACATCGGAATGAAATAAATGTAGTCAAGACTCACTGGCATTTGGCCTAGTTTTATCAGCAGCAACGACTGCTGCCTTCGTGGGATTGCCCGTCTCTCTCTCTCTCTCTCTCTCTGTGCGTTCGGATACTAGTTGTGCGTATTGTGTGTATATAATATATATATGTGTGTGTGTGTGTGCTCGCGCGCGAATTGTATATATATATATATATATATATATATATATATATATATATATATATATTATATATACACATACATACATACATACATACATACATACACATATATTATATATAGCCAAATATTAAACCACAAATATCGTTCAATATCCGGTTCACTATACCTCGGAAAGTACTTACACCAAAGAAGAATTATATTTGATAATCGCTTCGTCACCGTCGAGATTCGAAATGTTGCCTGGCTCCGAAACAACGATATAGAGTGACTTTGAACAGAGAGAGAGAGAGAGAGAGAGAGAGAGAGAGAGAGAGTCTTCGGTCTCTTGTTGAACCAAGGGTACTAACACGAGCAAGAAGGCCTTACTGCAAAGTCTTACAAAATGTCCATTGGGGTGAATTTCCCTGGTGACCAAATCGCCAACGCAGTGTCTACAGCTTCTCGCACCCGAATGCTTGAGCTCTTTGTCGATCTGCAGTTAAACTTAAGTCGCAGCAGCAGCCCTGGGAAGGAGTTTAGTAGGGTATAAAATGAATGTTCTAAATTTGAGGGGAAGAGAGAGAGAGGCATAAATTTGGGAGGATGAGGGCGAGAAAGAGAGAATAAACGTAGTCGTCAAGTATGAAGCAAATGTGTATGGTAACAAAAGTTATGATTGTTACTACTCCTGTCGGTATAATAATAGAAATAATAGTAATAATAATAATAATAACCGAGGCAATTATTTTTATTACGTGATAGAAATCAGTATAATTTTCGTGATAGTTTCTAAGCTGTTTTTATTATTAGTGCTCTTTATTTTGTTATTCATATGTTTCTCTTATTTTCATTCATTATTTATATGTGTCTCTTATTTTCATTCTGTACCGTCTTTGAGCTACAATATGGTGATAAAAATGTCTTCATCAGCAGATAATCTGTAGAAGAACAGATTTAAACAAGGCAGATAAAGACAAAGATTGAGTCTGCTTACATGTGGGCCATTCTATTTTCGGATATTTTGGCAGTAGTGGTTTACAAGTCTCCTTTCTCCCCCCTTTTATGAGAATAGTACGATGCTTTGGAGTAGTGGTTTACAAGTCTCCTTTCTCCCCCCTTTTATGAGAATAGTACGATGCTTTGGATTGTAAGTTAAATGGAAATGTCAATTTTGTGTCATTGCGAACAAGATGACTACACCTGTAGAAAATACTAAATACTTATTTTTTTGCATAATTGTGTCAGAAAGGAATAAAATTCAACTACTTTTACCTCATGACTGCATTTATGGAGAATACATTTGTAATCTTATGGCATGATTGTTCACAAAGGAAATTCTACCAGAACATTTTATGTAATAATTTTCTATCCAAAACAAATATTTTTTTTATTTATTGTACCATGAATGTATCAGTACGAAATACTGTTTTAGCCGAGATAATCCCATTTGGCAGAAATTAATCAGTCCATTAAATAATATATGGGAATAATTTTATTACCATGAAGATTGATTCAACTTTATCATGTGTACATGTAGATATATGCATACGTGAACACTGATATGCACACACACATGCACAAGGCCGGCGTAATGTAACAGCAGCGGGTAGATTCAGACACAATTATATTCTGCGACGTAGGATGCTCATGGGTTTGATGACATTTGTTAAATGATCTGTATTAATACAAATATTAATGTACAGACTCATTTGATCACTGTCGTCCAGCTATCATGTATAAGTATTTAATCTCTGCTTATTTTAATATGGTTATGTTTAGCTCTCTTTTGACTTATGTATGTAGGCTTGTTTTGGATAATATAATAATAATAATAATAATAATAATAATAATAATAATGATAATAATAATAATAATTTGTTAAAGAGGATTGCAGTATCTGTGGAATTGATTTTATAATTGGTCTTTTCAATATATGAAATCAATTCCACTGATGCTCATCCTCATTAACAAAACATGTTTGAGAGAGGGTCGCCTACCTTCAAATAATAATAATAATAATAATAGGCACGATCCCAAGATCCCTGAAAAGGAATCTAGAAAAACTAGAGGCTGAAGTAGCTTCAGGACTCATGCAGAAGAGTGTGATCCTAGTAACGGCGCACATAGTAAGAAAAGTGATGGACTCCTAAGGAGGCAGGATGCAACCTGGAACCCCTCACTATGAATACCACCCAGTCAAATTGGAGGCATGTGATAGACCAAAAAGAAATAATAATAATAATAATAATAATAATAATAATAATAATTTTATTCTTAGCACCTTCAAAAATCGTCTCCTTTGGTCTGAAGGGTCCAGAAGTCCACACAAAGTTCCTGTTCCATTTCAAATCCTACGAAACTTATAGGCAGCCATGGGCAAGAGTAAGGCCCACTTTCCTTAGACAAATCACCGCCCTCCAGATGGCGGTTTATAAACTGTAAACCCTACGGAGAAATCAACTCGTGTTTCTGCTCACTTATCTTCTAACATTGCATTGTAATAACAAATTGACTTTTGGTTGTTACGAGATACTAAAAGAGCAGGAGCCTGTGCTGGCATAAAGGCCAGCTTAATCTAAGCCAACAAAAACCTGGTGTCTAGATGGGGTATTTTGTGCTCTATATATATAATATATTATATATACATATTTATATAAATATATATATAATACATTATTCATATATATATAATTATTATATATATCATATATATATAATATATATATATATATATATATATATATATATATATATATATATATATATATATATATATATGCAGTGGCACAGAATCTTTCCTGGATAGTGACCCCAGCAAAGTTCGGGTGTCGTTATCTAGGACTAATATTTCTTAGGGGTCATTATCTTTGTGATATATATAGTCTTTTGCTTATGTGTTTACTGTCACCCCCAAGTTCTGCCTTTCCCCGCTTTTGACGTCACAGCGAACACAATCCGTCGAGCAAAGCTCGACCATGTGGACGGGGTTAAAGGGTTAAAACCCTTTAGGAACATAACTTGAGGTATTTAAACAATGTCCCCGGACTTAGGTCTTCAATAAATTCGAGAAATTTGAAGATGTGTATGAATTTCTTTTAATTAATAATCTTAATTAAGACTAGCATGAATAACAAAAATGTAGCTTACTAGTGTGTTAGGAGTTATAATACTCATCACAACATCAAGGAGAAAAATTGAGGATAACATGATTAACTCCATAGTCATTTCACAGTTTGGGGAATTGTAATACTAACAACAGTAACGTTCCCAAATCCCTTGAAGAGTAAGGTTAGCAACGAAAATGTCTTATAGACAGTTCTCGTACATATGCTTTACTTTACCATAACACTGTCTCGATTGGAGAGTCAATAAAAAAAAAAAAAAAAAAAAGAATACCGATAGACGGGTTGACGCAGAGAGGAACTGGATGAGGAATTTGAATGGTATATACACACACACACACACACACACACACACATATATATATATATATATATATATATATATATATATATATATATATATATATATTTTATAAGCGAATACCACAGGAAAATGATAGGCAGAAATCCAAGCGCTTTCGTCTTTTACTTGACAGTGTCTTAGTAAAAACGAAAGCACTTGGATTTCTGCCCATCATTTTCCTGTGGTATTCGCTTATTTAATGAAGTCACTTGCATCTACTGTAATTTTTGAAGCATATATATATATATATATATATATATATATATATATATATATATATAAACAAATAAAAGTTTTAGGCAACTACATTTTTTTAAACCTTTATTTACCATTGAAGGGAAAGGAAACTTTAAAGAAACACGGCAATAATTGAAAACTAGGACTTTTCAAGTAAAATAATTTGGGATGAGAGGAAATACCTACGAAAGTAAAACAGACACCAGCTCTGTAGTGTTTTATGCTCACAGACGAGGAGGAACAAGCAAACAAAACAGTGTAGGCTTGACACGCTACTAAATAAAGACTAGGCAGTAGAGATAAAGATTACTGGGAGATTTCATTGACAGGAACGTCATCACAAAAAAAATGAAAAAGTCACAAATGTCTTCATCTAAGTCCGAAATAATAAGCGCCTTGTGACGCGATCGTACAATCCCCAGAAACACCCAATTACTGTTCCGGCAGAGTAGCGTAAATCCTGCCAATTCGTAATCCCAGGGATTGTGTATGTGTATGTAAGCAAGCCCACCTAGTATACTATGAACGACCCCAGAGCTTTTAAAATGGCGCCCCTTGATTATTAGGACGCTGTGGTATGCGGGAGGAATATAAATGCGCGTTCGTCTGGACGAAAATAACCCCAGCTACCCAGACATTCGCATAAAAGAAAAAAAAAATACCCTCGGAGGATGGCTAATGTCGCTGACACTACGGTGTTGACACTGCGAGTAGCCAGTTAGCCTTTTTCTTCCCCTTGTGTTTTAGCAATACGACCTCGCTGTGGGTGCAGATTCGAAGGTAGTCATTTGAGACCTAAGTGAAGTAAGTTCAATAGTAGAGTAACAATAATAATGAAGGAACGGCGATGACGCAGTGAGCTCGACTTAGTCCTCTTCAACCCAATTATGGAGTTTACTTTGTTTTCCCCCATTCATATTGTCATAAATATTCCTTAGGCCTTTGAGGAAGGTATTCTAATTTCGGGGAATACTCCTGACCGTTTCCTTTACATTATCTGAATATTGTAGGGGGAGTGGACTAAGAAATTTGCTTTCCAAATATTAGCATATTTTGCTCATGTCCATATTATAAGGAAGCAAATTGGTTGGCGAGTGGATGCAGGAATGCTCACCCATGTGTGTGTATGTGTGTGTGTATTGCGTGTTTGTATTTATGTATGGATGTATGTATGTCTGTACGTGTGGTTATGGATGATTGTCCAACCAAGGTAATGATAGCCTAGTTGATTGAAGTGTCGCGGTTTGAAATTCATAGTAGATGAAAAATTATTAAAAACCGCAAGAAGGACAGTAAAGAGAAAGGAAGAAAATTCAACTTTCTAAAAGAAAATAATAATGCACAAGTAAGCCTGAATGTATCTTGAGTTTCACACAATATATTTAAGATTACAGTTCTTATAACGAGGTAGTCTGGTCGCCTTTCATTCAGGAATTTCTCGAGAGTTATTTCCAAAGTAATAGCTATAGAATAGAAGGAGGATGGCCATCTTACCCCAAAAACAATGGAAGATGGTCATCTTATGACAAAAAAAACAGGAGGATGGCCATCTTACAGTTGACAGAGAGGCTTGGCTGTACAAGAAGAAAGTGATCATATTACGACTGAAAAAGATGTTGACTATCTTCTGACTGTTCAAGATGAAAGTGGCTCTCTTACTGTCAAACAAAAAGAAAGTGGCCTTTTCACAACCAAACAAGGTGGCAGCCACCCAATCAATGAGCAAGAAGACGGGGCCATTGTGACTGAACAAGAAAAAGGCAGCCCATCTTAAGACTGAACAAGCAGGTGGCCGTATTACGACCTGACAAAACGAGGACGGCCACCTTTCCATAAGAAGGGGATGGCTGTTTTACAGCTAAAAAGGAAGACGTTGGCCAAGTTATGACTGATAGGTGAAGGTGCTGACTTACAGACAAACAAGAAGAGGGCAACCATCGTAGGAATAATCAAGAAGAGGGTGGCCACTTTGCAACCAACAATGGAACAAGAAGGTGCGGGCATTGTATGACAGAAAAAAATGAACATATTACAACTGATCAAGACAAGGGTGCACACTTTACAGCTGTACAAGGAGAATGACTGAAATACAACTGGGAAAAGAAGACGGTGGCCATCTTAGGAAGAATCAAGGGGAGAGTGGCCATTTTGCAACCAAACAGAATGGCAGCTACCTATGGCGGTTCGAAAAGAGGTGGCTATCTTATAACTGAACAAGAATAGCAGGGCTTTATTGCAACCATACATGAAGGTGGCTGTATTAGAACCGGACAAGGAAGGTGGCCATATTACAAATGAAAAAGATGTGGGTCATCTTATGACTGCTCAAGACAAAGGTGGCTATCTTACAGCCTAACAAGAAGAGGGTAGCCATCTTCCGAACAATGAAGTTGGGGTCAGGGAGGAAAATTTTGTAACCAAACGAAATGGCAGCCACCTATGTATGAGCAAGAGTGGGTAGCCGCCTTATGGCTGAATAGGAAGGGAGTGTCCCACTTAAGATCAAACCAGAAGGTGGCTGTACTACATGCAAACAGGAAAAGGGTGGCCACGTTACAACTGTTATAGAAAGCGGTGGCCAAATTACAACTGAAAAAAGTGGTCATCTTATGAACAGTCAAGGAGGTGGCCATTTTGTGACCA
The DNA here is from genome assembly GCF_015104395.2 of Macrobrachium nipponense. Classification (NCBI taxonomy): domain Eukaryota; kingdom Metazoa; phylum Arthropoda; class Malacostraca; order Decapoda; family Palaemonidae; genus Macrobrachium; species Macrobrachium nipponense. The sequence goes on along the minus strand of NC_087211.1, from coordinate 41,087,156 downwards.
AACAAGATGGTGGCTGCACTACATGAGAACGAGATAGGTGGTCATCGTATGATTGAACCAGGAGAGGTTGTCCACCTAATGGCTGTGCCAGAGGAGGATGGCCATATTATTTCTGAAAAACAAGAGGTTGGCCATGTAATGTCCTTAATACTGGTTCAGTGGTATAGGGATTTGTGTCGTGGCATACCACTCGGATGTCGCAGGTTCGCGTCTCTCCCAGGGCAGTGGAAAATCACTGGCTCTATATCATGATTAGTTACTGCTGCAGTGTGGGTATGCTGTGGGAGGTGGAAACCAACATACTTTTGAAGCTTGAATTTCAAGTCAGTGTCCCCTTTGGTGTGCTTGTCCATGTGAATAGGTTTCATCTGAAACTATGATAATAACTGAGACAAAAGCGGCTTTCTTACAAACTAGAAGAAGTTGGCTATCTTACGTGACCACCTTACCCTAGAGTTGTACAAGAGGAAGGTGGTCATCTTATGACTGTAGAAGGAGAGATGGCCATTTATTAACTGTATGAGAGTCGTGGCCATCTTACAAGTTAACAAGAAGTACACTGCCGTTTACTAGTGTACAAGAGGATGGCCTCTCTCACAACTAAAGTAGGTGGCCACCTATGACTGTAAAATAAAAGGTGGCCATCTTACAACTGTAAAAGAAGAGGTGGGCATTTTACGACTGTAAGAGAGGATGGCCATTTACTACCTAAACTAACGTATGTGGCCACCTGCAACTTTAGAAGAAATGGATGGCCATCTCACAACTAAAGAAGTAAGCGGCCACCAAGACTACAAGATAATGGCCACTCAGCTAAACAAAAAGTAGGTGGCCACCTACGACTGTGCAAGAGTAGGATGGGCATCTTACAACTAAACATGAAGTAGGCGGACCCCCTACGACTATACAAGAATAGGATGGTCATCCTACAACTAAACAAGGAGTAGGTGGCCACAGCTGTACAAGAAGAGGGTGGCCTCATAACTGAACAAGAAGTACAGGCATTTGGCCACCTTCAGCTGCACAGTAAGAGGATAGCCATCTCACAAGTAAACAAGAAGTTGCCACTTACAACCGTACAAGAAGATGATGGCCACATTACAAACAAAACTAAAAGTAGGTGGCCACCTTCGACTGTACAAGAAGAGGATGGCCATCTCACAACTAAACAAGATTTAGGTGACCACTTACCACTTACAACCGTAAAGGAGGAGGGTGGCCATCTTACAACAGGTAGATGGTGGCAATTTAACAAATAAACAAGAAGTAAGTGGCCATCTTACGACATACCAAGAATAGGGTGGCCAACTTACGACTGTTATAGGACCAAGAATAGGATGGCCATTTTACGACTGTTATAGGATGGCCATTTAACAGTTAAACAAGAATTAGGCTGCCACCTTATGACCTAAAAAGAAGGGGGTGGTCATCTTGTGATTGTTACAGGATGGCTATTTAACAGCGAAGCCAGAAGTACGTGGTCACATACGACCTAAAAAGAAGAGGATGGCCATCTTACGGCTGTTAGAGAATGGCCAATTAACAGCTTAGCAGGAAGTAGGTAGCCCCCTTACGACCTAACAAAAAGAGGGTGGCCATCTTGCGCTTGTCAGAGGATGGCCAGCATACAAGATATCACGGTCATTGGCGGCAATGATTAGATACTCTCTTATCACTGACTTTCGTATATATTTTTTTTATTTAATATTATATATGTATGAACACACAACACACACACACACACATATATATATATATATATATATATATATATATAAATATATATATATATAATATATATATATATATATATATATATATATATATATATATATATATATATATTATGTAATATTGCGTCAAGTAATCTTCCAATTTTATTTTCATTTGTCAGCGGCATACCTGGAATCTAGCCATTCTTGAAAGTTTGACCATTTGGTCATAGTTGCGTAAAACTTTTATTTTTAAGGGCTTAAAGGCCAAAGTTTTCCTCCAGAGGGCGGGGTGGGGTTTATGGGGGGCGTAGGCTATGTGGCTGGGCAAAGATCCTTTTTAAAAGTAAAATTTTATGTATCTTCTTTGGGGCTTTTTTGGTTTGGAGATTTTACCCTTGCTGTCATTTATTTTATTTTATTTTATTTTATTTTATTTTATTGTGTTCTTTCCGGTTCTTATTTGGGGTTAAAAATCATTCATTTCCAAAGTAATAATGGAAAAAAATATTATGATAATGTTTATGGTAAAACTGATCATTGTAACAATGTAGACGATTTTTCAATCTTGTAATGATTGCAAAAACAAACTCTTCATTTCGAAAAATAACTTTCTATCTGAATTTTTATACATATTGCATCTGAAATTCAGGGTTTTCATTTGATTACCTTTACAAATTATCATAGCATCCATGTTGGCAGTTGTTGAGAGCTTTTTTTCTGGTAGAATTAAGGCGTTGGTAATGGACAGGAAAATTCGTGGTAGAATATGCAGATGGATAGTAACTGGTTAAGTGTAAAAGTGAGTTACTGAGATGTATTATCTCCATAGCTGTTCAATATTATAATTGGTGAGAGGATTCAATGAAATAACAACTATTACCGTTAGTTTGTAGGACGATGTTTGCAGATGATGCAATGTTCCTAATGGATGGCGAGGAAAAGATTATCGCAATTTTGTTATAAGGATAAATGAAATTTACGAAAATAAAACAACGAACTTTCGTATGGTTGGTGGAACAGTTTGAAAAGGTTGATAACTAACAGCATTTAGGAGTGATTGTACCCGATGATGTTCGTAGACGAGAAAGGTGAATCACAAAGTTGACGAGGAATGGAAGGTACCACCAGGACGTTTGCAAAGGATTCAGATTACGAGAGAGGCGCCCAAGGAAGCAAAAGTTGGAAAAGAAAAAAGAAGAACAAAGTAGAGAGAAATTTCCAACTTCTCAAATCCGGTAAAAAGTATATCCGGAAGCTAATGAAATGGAGTAAGCTTTTTTATTTTTATATTGCAACTCGTTTCAGTGTTTTGTATTCTTTATGCGATGGCACTTTTCTTTGTTGTTTGGTCGAAGTAAAGGTATATAGCAGTTTTTCCCTCCTATTTTCTTATAAGGTGGATCTCTGGTTATTTTCTTATAAGGTGGATCTCTGGTCAGGCATTAAAAACGATGGCTAACATTTTAATTAGCGCATACCTTCCAACTAATTGCCTTTGTGGGGTTGCTCGTCTCTCTCTCTCTCTCTCTCTCTCTCTCTCTCTCTCTCTCTCTCTCTCTCTGGTGAAATTGTAGACAATTTTATTGAGTGTTTTAGTTTGTCTGTGGCTTTCCAGAAATTTGTTTAAGATAACATTTCCATTATTTTTAACAAGTGGACCTTTGTCACTTATGTATGGAGATATGTATCATTGTACGATGGTTTACATTACACAGGTGGGTTCATTAAATGAGTAATAGAACACTGGGCTCGCATTTGGACGTTCGTGGTTCGATCAGCCGCAGAGGGTCGGGAAAAGAGGATGAGGCTAGCGGTTTCATCCCCAGAGACTTACATATGCATACATACATATATACATACACACACACCCACACATTCAACCGCCCTCTCGCAACTCCTACCTCACAAGCTGCTTATGCATCACCCAAAACGCCCCGTGAGTGAATCACCGCGGGTGAATTCATGCACGATGAGCGTCAGAGGCTCTGAGCTTTACCTCTAGGAATGTTGCTGAATTATCTGCTTAATGGTTTCCGAGTCCTCTTTTGGGCTTCTTTTTCTTCCTCTTATGGACAGGTCTTGTCAAGGTCTTGCTGTGCCTTGTGAGTGAGTGGGTTGTGGCTGATTGAATTCTTACGATGTACGACTTCAGAACCAATTTTGATCTCTCTCTCTCTCACTCTCTCTCTCTCTCCCCTCCTCCTCCACTCCTCCTCCTCCTCCTCCTCCCTCCTCCTCCTCCTCCTCCCTCCTCCTCCTCCTCCTCTTTGAACAGCAGTTAAAATGGCTGCCTAATGTTGGATATATTATTCATATATATATATATATATATATATATATATATATATATATATATATATATATACACACACACACATTTTTTGTGTATGTATGTATGTGTGGATATATACACACATATATGTATGTATAAATATACATATATATATATTTGTATATACGAATGTATAAATATATGTATATACACAACTCCGCTCACTCCCTGCATTAATGTTTTTGCTGATTAACCTACATCTAAAAGTATGCAAGCAAGCATCCCACCCGTGAGTCACCTTCCTACGCAAGCGAATTTTTTTTTGGGGGGAGAATTCATGACAGTTGGCAAAGGATCTTAAGCTCTCTATATATAAGTAGTGTGACGCCTAGATAGGCTTCGTGCAACCATTACTGACACGTGTGTGTGTGCGTGTGTATTTGTGTGTAGTTTTTTGTGTTTTCATATCGCACACGTGTGCAGCCCGTCACACACGGGTGCCAGGCGTAGTTTAAAAGGAAGAACGATTGCCTAATTCAGAGCGCTAGGTCATCTTGTCTCTACGATGTATAATTAGCTGGTCTCTAACACGATTATATATATATATATATATATATTATATATATATATATATATATCCACAGGTGAAAATAAGAGACAGGGTGTAGGTCCTGACCGGTTTCGGCTTTATTTTCAAGCCATTGACAAAGGACTGATACAGAGTATTAGAATTCACAAGTATATATAATATACAGACTGTACTGACGAACATACACACAACCGTTTGAGACTGCAGATCCACCCACAGGCAGGTGGCAAGGTAGGAGTGGCTTTCAAAAATCATTTGGCTAAAATTTACAATAAATCCTCAAGGGATATTTTTCACCTGTGGATATGTGTGATAAACGAATCACGTGCTAAAGTGATATAATATTATATATATATATATATATATACATATATATATATATATATATATATATATTGTTACGAAGTGCCAAGTATCTGGTTACTACACTTACCATTCATTAACTGATATTTCACAAAAGCCACACACCTGAACCCTCATCACAGGCATTAAACGACTGAATACTGTAAAAGCAACAGTGATCCCTTAACAACTTACTGGTATTGCAGAAAATCAGACTAAGTTCATCAAAACAGGTGTGAGGTAATCTTCTAAGTAATTAAATTAATCAAAGGGCATCACTCCATCAACAACTTTAAAAGTCTAAGTATTTCCCTGATTTCAGAAGTCTAAGTACTTCCCTGGTTCTAAGTCACTTCAAGTAAATTGAAGGAAAGCAGATCAATTACCACTCTATGTTTCTACCTAACATAAATAATCGAATTAACAAATGCAAATATACTGGTGTAAGACAAAGAAAACACTTATAAAAATTTTAAATACAAAAATTTATTATTAAACTCAAAGTTTATAAGTGAAATTCACAATATCAGGGAAAATTACTGTTACTTGAAAACAAAGTAAAGTTTAATTAATTCTTGAATTAATTAAGTAAAATTAAATTAAAATTAATTATCACAAAATTCAAGAAAATTAATTCAATCAAAATTCAAAAGTGTTAGGCAATAATTGAAAATTTGAAATTAATTCACAAGTCCTAAACAATAATAAAACCTGAAAAGAATTCTAAGTAAATGCAAATTAATTCACACGTGTTAAATTTAATTTAAATGTGCAATGATTAAGCAATGAAATTAACTAAGTCAATTAAATTGTGAATGCAAATGAAAATACAGAAAAATGTGGACAATATCTAAATAAAAAGGCACACTTCAACAAGAAAATGAACAATTGCACAAAAATGAAACAAACACAAAACACAAAAATTTGCAATGTGTAAAAGTGTAAATCTTTTCACTCAAAACTTTGTAACCATAAGTTTTTACCAAACCACTGTTCCGTTCAGTTATTAGTTGTTACCTAACCACTGTTCCTATCAGTTATTAGTTGCAACTAATAAAAACATAACACACTACCTTTTTGGTATATTAACTTCTTTCTTTCTTGCTGCAGCTTGTATCACACTTTCACAAAAACCAGGCGCCGTTACGAAACAATGTTTGTTCAGATTCCACAAAAAAAACTCTATTTAACACTAAATAAACTCTAAGAAATATCAAATATGAAATTCTCAAGTTACGAGTGACCATTCAAATAAGTACGAAATCACGTTACCTTTAAAATCAAAAGTGCTATCGATGGAGAGAGAGAGAGAGAGAGAGAGACAGAGAGAGAGAGAGAGAGAGAGAGAGAGAGAGAGATGTGAATGGCTCGAGTATCTAAGATCTAATGAAATTCTCCCTTGCGGAAGCTGTACTGGGGATGACACAAAATGTTTTTTGGCAATAATGCTTCCGGAAGCTTCGAAATCTTATGCAACTTTACATACAAAATGTGTAATCTGCATGTGGCTTTGACAAAGACATACATGTATGAAACCAGTCTGTTAAAAAGAAAAAAAAAAAAAAAAAAAAAAAAAGACAGTACTCGGACCGATCGATACGAAGCAGAAGTCCCTTATCTTACTTGATGACAGAATCTCAAAACACAATGAAGGCTCGAGCTCGCTTATCAAACATGTTGACAGATTAGGAAAGCAAACTGAGATCTCGGAGTTCCTCTAATCTCACAGTGCTAACATAATAGGGAAACAATTGTAGTTTCGAACGGACAAAGAAAATCTCTCTCTTTCTACCTTCTACGTTATATATTCTTTTTATACATTATGTCATGCAAAATCTGAACACACATTTAAAACATCCTATCTCTAAGCTATCTAGGAATCTGAAAAAATGTTGCACAAAATCTTATACACAATATTTTATACAATCGAAGAGGGGAAATATGCATTTTGAAAGTAGCAAAATATATAATATAGTATATATATATCCTATAGATATAGATAATAGATATAGATATAGATATAGATATGAAGAGAGAGAGATGAATGAAGCGGCTGATTCTGTGAAAATATGTACAGACGGTATTAATCCTTTATAATCATTACTGGTTAGCCTAACTCTGACGTTATTAGAACATAAACTCCAGTGACATGTTTGGTGGTCTAAACAACTGTCTCCCCGTTGGGGGTTAGTGCCTTCAGTGCACCTCATGCGGTACACTGTAGACATTACTAAGTTCTTTGCAGCTTTCCTGGGGCCCCTATAGCTGCAACCCCTTTCATTCCTCTTACTGTACCTCCGTTCATAATCTTTTTCTTCCATTTTACTTTCCACTCTCCCCTAACAATTGTTTCATAGTGCAACTGCTTTGAGGTTTTCATTTTATTACACGTTTCAAACCTATACTGTTAATTTCAATGTCAGCGCTTAGTGAAATTATAGGTTCTTGTCCATTGGCCTAAATTCCATATTCTAAACAAGGTTCTACCAATCTCATCCAAAAAATAGATGTTCAGAGACTAAAGACAGCGGCAGTTGTTCACAATGAAACCAGAGAACTTATAAGGGTGAGCGGAATTAAAAACAGGTTAATTAGAGGTTTTTCCTTGGAAGTGTGCAGTTTAGTTGGAGTGGCCATAGGTAGGCCAGGGTAAGGAAGTTATACTAAAGTCATGAAAGTTAAACTCGAATTTTAAAGTAATATCAAGATATGGTTACGGAAATGAAGTTACTGTATTGATGAAGGAGAACCAGGATCAAGAAATTAGAAAAGGATTGTGAGTTCGAAATGCAATGCTGAAACTACCCGAGATTTTAAGAAAAGAACATAGAATGTAGATCAAAGGCCAAGCACTGGGATCTATGAGGTCATTCAGCGCTGAAAGGGAAATTGAAAGTAAAATGTTTTGAAAGGTGTAACAGGAGGAAAACCTTGCTGTTGCGCTATGAAATAATTGCTAGGAGAGGTCGGTAAGATGGATTATAAAAATGAAGTTAACGAGATTAGTATAATAAGACTTAAATACTAAGATCAGAATAGTGTCATGAAGATTCACTAAAATAATGAAGTTAGACTTGACTAATATAGCGAATCTAAAACTTATTTTGAATAAATCAGTGAAATTAGATTTAAAAAAAAAAGTGAGGTTAGGATTGCGCTACCTGGATAAAGTGGAGTGCTGCCGTTAGACAAAGTAGGTGAAGTTAAGTAGTAATGATGAATTTATCCGGAACAAATCCTTTACGGTTATTATTATTATTATTATTATTGTTGTTTTCCTCACCCCCACTTGCCCTTTGACCTTACCTTCCGTAAGTCTCCGCCAAGAATATCTCGCTAATCTCCATTACATACAATGGCTTTTTTCAAAGGCGATTTTACGGAGATCTCCCAGATTACGGGATCTCCACCATGTTCCTTATGCTCTTCGTCTCCGTCCTAGTGCATCGAGTTTAGTGTTAAGCTATATGATTATACACACACACATATATATATATATATATAATTATATATACATATATATATATATATATATATATATATAGATATATATAGATATATATAGATATATATAGATATATATATCTATATCTATATATATATATATATATATAGATATATATATATCTATATATATATATATATATACATATAGATATATATATAGATAGATAGATAGATAGATAGATAGATAGATAGATAGATGGACAGACAATATAGATAGCACCAACAAACAAGGCCCCTTTGGTCCCGGTTTATTCATACCTCTTAGTACATGCATTTCTTATTATTATTATTATTATTATTATTATTATTATTATTATTATTATTATTATTATTATATTCAAACAGGTAAAGGGCTGCACAAAAAGGGCACATATGATTCTATCGGAATCCCTATCTTAATTGTTACGAACATCTCCTTCCGGTCTGGGCTTCGGGCGAGCATGCGCACTGCCCGCATTTATCACGTTCCAGTCATTCCTGATCCAGGAGACCAGCGAAACGGGCAGTCCAGTGCCCTTATCTAGCCCAGACCCAATGTTAGTCAGAAAAAGAAGGGGAAAGGTTAGATTAAATCATGAGGGAATTGATAGACGCGTAGCCTCTTGAACGATAGATGTAATTCAGAGAGGACGGACGCATAAAAGTAATTCCAATGCTTGATAGTAGAAGGAAAGAAACAAAAACCGAACAGAGTGGTTAGGGGATAACTGGGAACACAGAGGTAGGATGAAAATTCATCATGCGATCATTCTGTTATGTCTTGAAATCCACTCCGGAGGTAAATATGTCTTTAGGAGAGTTTATATATTTTAACATTTGCCCTGGAGATTTTTATATATTTTTATTTGTTTTACCAACTGTTAAACTAACGATTTGCGTTTTTTCTTCTTTTTATTTTTATAAGGGACGATTAACTTTTTTTTTTTTTTTTTCTTTTTTTTTTTTCCTCTCTCTTTTTTTTTTCTTTTTTTTACCCCAGCCATTTACCTGAAAGTCGTCACTGACAATGCTTTGTACTGGTCAGGTTTTTGCAATAAAGCCTGCCATTTTTTTCCCCTGAGGAAATGTTATTTCTCCCTGTTGGAATATAATTGCAGTATATCAGTTACGCTCTACGATTCGAAATGAGTCGACCTTCAAGGAAGTCATTAGAGCAATTTTGAAAGCCAAAAGAAATTGAATCATAAAAACTGTTTTACGACTCCGCACTGCCTACAGTATTTTTTTTTCTGAAACTAATTTCTATATGTATCAAATCCACGTGCAGAGTGTTACTTAGCATATCCCTCCCCCCCACCCTTATAAAAAACATTTAATTAATACACAGAACTCATCCCAAACATTGTAATACTTTCCTCCGATTGGTGATCCGTCTTGCAATGCCGGAGTTAGCTAATCAGAAACCTTGATTGGATACATCAAAGACTCGTTTTATTCCTCAGTCAATATACATACCCTCATACTATAACCAAAATATCGATTTCTTAAAAATCACATGTTTTTTTTTGGTATTTTCGTGAAGTCCGAAATGATGATTTTAATGCCTTTCCACTGAATGAATAAGACCAAAAAAATATATCTTAATTCTTATTCATATGTTGGTGTCGCTGCGGTGCCGTGTCACCATCAAGAATGTTTTTTATTACCAAAATCTCTTGAGCGCCTCAGTGGCGTGGTCGGTATAGTATTGGCCTGCCACCTCGTTGGCCGCAAGTTCGATTCTCGGGCATTCCATTGTGGGGTGAGGGATGTGTATTTCTGGTGATAGAAGTTCACTCTCGACGTGGTTCGGAAGTCACGTAAAGTCGTTGGTCCCGTTGCTGAATAACCACTGGTTCCATGCAACGTGAAAACACCATACAAACAAACCAAAATGTCTTCTCTTCAAAATCCAGTGTGCCTTTGCCGACTTAACTGGTGGTGAGTTCACTACCTGGTCGTTGATCGACTGCAGTGCGTCGTAGTCGAGATATGGAACGAGGGAAAAGAATAGAACGGAGGCGATTGATCGGCATTCCGCCAGTGTGTGTACGTATAGCGTCACATTATGATTCAAAAAATGCTCCTCACGAAGTCATTATTTCCCCACACCCGGATGAAGCCATTTATCAAACATCCCCTTCTCTCTCTCTCTCTCTCTCTCTCTCTCTCTCTCTCTCTCCTCTCTCTCTCTCTCAGTTTTTGTATGGTGCAGGGTTCAACCTCCCAAGAGCTTAATTACGAGACAAAATATTGCTACGTCATGGGATTCGTGACCCTTTTCCGTCCTTTCCACTGGTCTGTAACAAGGAGAGAGAGAGAGAGAGAGAGAGAGAGAGAGAGAGAGAGACGCACAACGTTATAAACATCTATCAAAGCTGGTAGTACTTCACCCCACCCATACCCACTGTCAGGGTAACCATAATAAAAAAAAACCGTGACCACAAACGTAGAGCAACAACGGCACACATGCCATTAATGACGTCATCAGAATAATGGAACCATCGCTAAAAAGGAAAAAATCAGTTCAACCAACTACCACCAAAATAACGTCATCAGAGCTGCAGCCATTGGCAACGTCAACATAACGACCAAAAGCAAGTGTCAGTACAGCCCGTACTAATAATAGAAACATAACAATCAACAACAAGTAATTAAAGGCTGAAGATATCAAAACTATTGTGTCTGTCACAACAACACACAAGGGAAAAGCCCAGAAATTGGTGTGAAAGAGACGTCTCTTACTGCAACAAATTCTTGCTTCGGATCACTTCCAAAATGTCATTATTTAGCTTTGAATTGTGGAGTTTCATCCACTCCACATTCTTGGTGAACAATTGTGTATTTGACAGCAGGCAGCGGTATCTTCCAGACTTTGATTAATTTAGACGTGACCATGGGCCATCGTTCTTCAATTTCTTTTTAATTTGTTTAGATACTGTATGTATTTGACGCCGAATAGCCCCCCCCAATAAACTAACTATTTGACGGTCACCATCTGTCACCATCACATGTTTGTGCTTAGATGCTAGTTTTTATTAACCTTTTTTTTATTGGTGGAACCTGAAGTTTCCTGAAGTTCTTTCAAGAGAATCCAAACTATTCTTTGTTACTGATCTTGAAGTTTCTCCCAGAAGGGTCCCAAGAGAATCCGGTTTATTCCTACAGTGGGAGGAAGTTTCTCCCTAGACTCCTAGAGGATCCGTAAGTTTCTCGCTAGAGGATACGGAAGTGTTTACCGAGAGTATCCAGAAATGTTCCCATCATAGCAAGCGGATATATATATATACCTCCTAAGGGGATGCGGAAGTTTTCCTCCTAAAGATCTAGACGCACCTCTGAAAAAATTTCTTTTCGTTCTTTGAAGGTTCCGGGAGTTTCTGAAAGTTGTTAAAGTTTTCTATAAATCGATCGTAATGACACCTGCCAACTCGATATAATTAACTCGATTATCGACCACGTTTTCGCCTCCGTTGGTTTCCCAGAGTTCAGAGGTCCTCACAAGGCCTCCTACTTCCTCTCACACCTTACCACACTTGCCTCAGGGCAAGAGCCCTTGAAGGCATAAGGCCGTTTTCACTTCCACTTCCACCTGAGATGACTGACGTTTCTTGAAAGACTGGTGATGAAACTTATCTGAATCCGGATAAGAATTTAGCCTGCATTCGGATGAGTTATGAATCTCAAGCTTTCTTTAAATTTGTATATCCGGTGAACTATCGCCCAAAACATTCGTTAAAATCCGCAATGTCTGTCTTGCCTAATTCTGTCCAGCACATTCCCAAAGAAAATGAAGGGTGCACAGATAATTATTAATACAGCAAAACAACCTCCAGCTGGAGGGAGAGGATATTGAGGTATTCCGCTTGCAGACGAAAAGACAAGCAGTAGTTGGCAAAGAGGAAGAAAAGAATTGGTGATACGATCATCATTTTATCATTTCCATAACGAAATAAAATGCAAGATGACAAACTGGGATGAAACGAGTGAGGTCAAACTGTATGCAAGCGCCGTAAAGGGAAAACGAGAATGGCAGTAATGTATTGGAGAAAAATGAGAATAAGAGGAAGAAATTGCGATGATGATGAGATGATGATGATAAGGAACCAGACAGAACGTGAGTTAACGGCCCTCCAGAGACAGGCGTACTGGAAGAAGCGGGGCCGGGTGCGTGGGGGTAGTAGGGCTGGATTCTGCATCAACATAGCGGTTATAATTGGAATGCTGGAACGATCTCTCTCTCTCTCTCTCTCTCTCTCTCTCTCTCTCTCTCTCTCTCTCTCTCCATGTGAAAGTATGCACTTAATAACGCCATCATGCCTTTGCATTAGCTACATTCCGTGTCTGGAGATTGTCGTCGCCGCATACCTTTGGGCTGGAATGCATACATGAATGCGCATCCGGCGGTTAGTTGGCGACATTCAAACTATGCTAATTAGCGGTTGCATTGTTACGAGGTGGTTGAGCTCTCTCCTCTCTCTCTCTCTCTCTCTCTCTCTCTCTCTCTCTCTCGATAATGCGAATGCTGTTATAACTGTTGATAATTGTAATTGTTATGGTTAGTGGAAGTGTCAAGAGTGACAGCCTTATCATTGTAATCGTTAATTGTGCACAATATTATTAAGATTATTGTCAGCGTCACTTCGGTCACTGCTTGATTTTCTGAGATTTTGATAAATTCATGTTGTTTTATAAGGTTGGTATTACCACTCAGATTTATATATATATATATATGTATATATATATATATATATATATGTGTGTGTGGTGTGTGTGTGTATGTATGTATGTATGTGTATATATATACATATACGCTTACACTGCAGCCCAACTTACCCGGCCGGTTATTGACTTTGAAATCTAAACAGGAACCTTGTGGCAAGAAATAATTATCAGAACGACTGCTTCCTAACTTAATGCACCTTCCAATTGCTTTGCAACCATACCATAACATTTTCTTCCTTTTTGGTGAATCATTCCTTTTCATAATTTTATGTTCTGTTCTTGCACGTATGGTATTCGGATCTTTGGAACATTTTTCACTCATTCCAGACGAAGGCTGGATCATGCTGAATAACAATAATGGAAATAATGCTGTTGCCACTCCTCTTCCAAGCGCGTTCCAACCCCCAACACATCCCATTTATTCCACCTTGAGACATTGCATTTCAAATTTTTCCAAGGGAAGAATTATCACAATGGCTTGTGCCTAATACCACCTCCCTGATCATGAATCTATCAATTACATACACATGAACGATTAAAATATGTCAGCTATACCTGCACAAAATGGGAAATTTTTATATCATAAAAGATAACTAAGTCTACTGTGTGTATGATGGCGCAGTACTGGGTCTAAAATGATGATTGACTGATGTAGTGGCTGGCTCTGTGTTGATGCATTAGGGAGTGAGGCTGTTCCCTTCTGATGGAATACCCGAACGATCATCAGGATCATCATCATCTTTCAAGGCTGGATGAGGCATACCCAGTAGAGTAGACGATGATGGAGAGGGGTAAATGACATCCGGAGTAGAGGATGTTGATGGCTAGGGATCGTCGATGGTGGGAATAGGTTCGTTTCTACACGCGTGGAGAACATTTTATTGGGGAGTTATTTCTTCTGCCTTTTTGATTACTCAAATATAAGCTGAGTAATTTTCAAGTGCCCACTTGGTGGGTTCGCGTCTCAGTGGCATGGTCGGTATGGTGTTGGCGTGCCATCTCGGTGGCCGCGAGTTCGATTCTCGGCATTCCACTGAGGAGTGAGAGATGTGTATTTCTGGTGATAGAAGTTCACTCTCGACGTGGTTCGGAAGTCACGTAAAGCCGTTGGTCCCGTTGCTGAATAACCACTGGTTCCATGCAACGTAAAAACACCATACAAACAAACAAACTTGGTGGGTTCATCTGTAGCGTCATCGTCCTTTGTATAGATGATTTGACGAGGTGACCCAGCTTCTCATGCGTCAGGACTATACGATGTTCGTTGGCTTGATCTTTCCCATCTTTCCTCTATCTTATGGATGAATTCCTTTGTTGTCAACGTGTCTTGATATCAATACCTCGAGACCTCTCATTATTTCCTAGGAGGGCTTTTGAAACCATACGGCTCCCTTTCCATACGTTTTTTTATAGAATACATTCGACATTTCTGACTTTTACATATTGTATCAGGAGTGGAGAAAAATTATGTCGGCAATCCATACTTCCAGTGTCAGGGTCAGCACCAATTGATGCTCGAGACATCTTGAATACTTTTCGAATTTAGTTGAGTGACTAAAGCAGAAAAATCATATTCGGTGGTAAAATTGTCATCTGAACAATTTCGTCTTCAGTGTTGATTGACTGCAGATGACCATGAGCATTATATATTAGGCGTTAAACTTCCAATTGAAACCCTTCTTCTCCAAGCAATTTCATTTATTTATTTATTTTTTCAGATGAATCACTGGTGGAACCAACCATGGCTTCGGGTTCTATCTCCAAAAAATGAGAAGATAACTTGCTTTTGGTTAGGACAGTGTACGGATTTTCGCTCAGCCGTGTTGTAATGCAGTTAAAAAAAAACTGACTTCCTTGCTTGGTAATTTACCCAGACTGCATGAAACATGCCAGTAGCTTCCTTGTCAGAAAAGGCAGCTGTTATATGCTTCAAATACCTTGTTATAAACTTAGGCAACACAATCCCTTGCTTGCTGTGAACGGTTTGGTATCCTTTGTCCATTTTGAGTTTTTTTCTTTTTTCCGGAAGTCATCGTAAAGGTCCTTAACTTATTCACGGTGTCATCAATTGGTATCTGTTTCCGCTTCATAGTTTCCACCTAAGATATTTAATGGTTTTTTCCACTTTCATACATCCTACTTATGCACAGTCGACATACTTTTGGTATATACCTGATGCGCAACAGAAAAGGCGCCACGATCCTTTATATATATATATATATTATATATATATATATATATATATATACAATATATATACATACAAAATACATACATACATATATACTATATACATACATACATAACTATATATATATATATATATATATATATATATATATATAAAAACTTCACGAATTGAAGACTCGTCCATGCCATCCCGCCTGGTATCTGTGTGTGTGTGTGTGTGTATATATATATATATATTATATATATATATATATATATATATATATATTCCCGTTTGAAAGAATGGCCCCTGCAGTTGTTAGCCATCAAAAGTCCCTACCTACCCACTTTATTATGGAGTTACTTGCCTTATATATTTTCTATTATGGCTGTGGTCCACCACAGTTCACTAACCGCTTAGAGCAACAGAGGCATAATTTATTTTTTTAGGAAAATGGTTTTAAGTCGTCTTCTCTCTCTCTCTCTCTCTCTCTCTCTCTCTCTCTCTCTCTCTCTCTCTCAAAACATCCGTTGAAAACACATAAACGCATATATATGTATATATAGCCTTGTGGGTAAGCGCGTCACTCTGTTCGTCTTGAATTCTTGGTTCCGTGGTTCGAGCCCATGAGCCGACGAATTCCTTATCAACTGAAAATATTCCCTTTCGGTTAACATGTATAAGAATGTATCAATTCCGAGGTAGAGCGAATTAGATATTAAAGGACATTTGTAGCTTAATGCTTGTATATGAATCACGGTCATGTGATAAAATCATATATATATATATATATATATATATATATATATATATATATATATATATTATATATATATATCTGTGTGTGTGCGTGTGTAATTATATATTAGTTTTGGAGCCTGTTTGTTGAGCTTGTGCCAGAATGAAATCTTCATGTCCATTACGTCCGTTATGTGTAATGACGATAGGCGACGTGCTTCGCGTGAAATGTCACATGCGTCCCACGTATGCATTACAAAGACATCTCTGAGAGCGGTCCCCTCAGCGTAAATGGCAATGCAGTGGCGTGCTTGCTCGAGCTCAATTAACGAGGAAATGTGCCTTGTTCTTGCTTAATCTCCCGGAGCGATCATGCCGACTTCATTGGACGGGACGAAAAACGCAACGGTTATCGCAAAAGGAAAGCAAACCAGGAAAACGCGGGGAAAATAAGACTCTAAAATTCAACAAGGCAGACATGAACGGTGTCTTATAAAAAGAGCCTGCAAGAAGAGCGCGCAGAAAACGAGGCTCCGCATAGAAAACGGGAGGCGCACTTGCATCATCATAAAAATGACAAGTTCTTTTTGCTGTCACTCGTTTCGCACTTGTGAGATGCCTGACCTTTTGTATCCAGCCGTGATTATTTGGCGAACCACCTTGATAGGAATGCGAGGCCTCGGGGCTACTTTATTTGCTTGTTTGTTTATTTCTGGCCGAGTGCTTTCCGTTGAGCATACAAACTTTAGTTTTTTTTTTTTTATGAGAACGCTTTGAAATATTGGTAACACACACATATATGAATATAATATACTCAGGGCTATTGAATGGTGTGTTTGTATATATGTATATATCTACACATACGCACGCACGTACTCACACGTACGCCCGTGTGTGTGCCTGTATGTCCGCACGTACGGTCTGTTACTCGTAGTTCAGCAATGCGGCTGTGGAATGAAGGCGTACTCGAAGTAGTTCACAAAAGTCAGTTAAATACACAATGGCTCGAACTCCTTTGCCAAAATGCCGTGACAGCTTTTAAATTCCTCCAACAGTCTCCTGGTTTTATACTCTTTGTGCCATTGATGAGAGAGAGAGAGAGAGAGAGAGAGAGAGAGAGAGAGAGAAAAGTTCCCTGGAGATCCCGTTGTATGGAGTGAATGTGAGGCTGCTTCTCCTGGCATTTAAAGGAGGTGGTTATGAAAGTCAAACGGCACGTGCAGCCTTCTGCTGTCTCGTTTTGCTGCTGCTTTGTTGCTAACTCACTCTCTCACATGCACAGGCGCGCGCGCGCGCGCACACACACACACACACATATATATATAGTATATATATATATATATATATATATATATATATATAATACATATACATATAATTGTTTGAACATGTACAATCTGTAAACAAATATTCGTTTCTACGACACTAAGCCGTTGGAAGAATTCAATAGGTGAATGGCTACTTTAATAGATAGTAATATTGATGTATAAATATGTACGTGAATTGCGTACTATAAAGAAAGCGCACTTGAACAGTTACATAAGCCTGGATTCAGAATAGAACGTTAAAAAACGGTGAAGCAAATAATAAAGTAAATTAACACATGTTTTCGTCTCCCTTAGAGTTCAGAGATTACCTAAATAATGAAGCTTTCTACCTTAAAATATGCAAAGTTATGTTTTATTCTGTGCCTTTAAGAATGAGGAAGTTTGAACATTTCTCTAGGACCTTCCTTACCGGTGACGGTTGCCCCCCCCCCGCTACCCCCCCCCCCCCCCCCCCCGCCCACCCTCACCTCAAAAAAAGATGTGGGATTCCCCCTACCATCTTAGCCATTCAACAGCTTGGGAAGTATATGTGAAAGATGATTAATTGGGTATTGAGTGAAATGGTAAGTCATTCAATAAAAGAAATGGTAGGTATCAATCCACAAGATGAAGATGGCAGAGAATGGGTACAAACCAATTGAGAGAGAGAGAGAGAGAGAATGCCATCACATTGGAATGAAAATATTTTAATTGCGTTTTAAAAATGGAATCAGGTGACCAAGTGATCACCAGCCACACTGTAGAAAGTGGGCTGAGGTCGTATGCGCCGTGTTGCCGTCGCGCTGTCAATGTTATTGTTGGAGTGAACCG
>NC_087211.1:41061481-41063981 GCF_015104395.2 Macrobrachium nipponense | reverse complement strand
TTCCATGTACAGATTGGCTAAAATAGGACTTAAAGGACTACCCATACTACTAATTCGCAAGCAACTCTCATCTTTAAAGTATCCTGACCATATAATTGAGAAAGCAATTCAAAAAGCAAACGTAATTTCTACCGACCCCCTAAAGACAAGACCAGAGACACACCCAACAATAAAATAAAAATTCTCCACCTGGAGACGATTAAGAGAGTAACTCACACCCTTGGGAAATCCAACCCTTTGCATTTACCTACCCAAATCCTTAGCCAAATCCCTGATTAACGTCCAACAAAAGACATCGCCCAAAGACTCTGGGGTATATGAGATCCCATGCCAGGACTGTGGACCAATCTTACATCGGATTTACAGGTAAATCACTTCCCCAGAGATTAATACAACACAAACGGTCAGTTAGGTATGGACAACAGAACTCGGCTATTTTCAATCATATAAATGAACATAACCATAGAATAAAAACTGGAATATGTCACTGTAATTTATAGCAGCAACTGCCGGTACAAGAGTCAAATGATGGAATCGGCCTTAATAAAAGAGAAGCAGGTATGAACATCTCAAAAGGGAATTGGACATCAGACATCGTCGACGCAGTGTTCATTCAACCAACGCTTAAGAAGATTAAAGGAAGATTATCAGCGGGGGTGACCTAAATTGGCTTACTTGTGGACGAATCTCTTGGTATAAATACCACCTTTTCTGTAAACTTTTCTCATTCATATACCTGAAGAGAGAGACAGCAGTCTCTGAAATATAGTACTACTTTCTCTCTACTTTTGTGTTTTTATGGGCTCCTTTTATTAGATATAATATATATATATAATGATATTCAATTTCTAAACACGGGTTTAAAATTCAGAGTTCACTGACAAAAAAATTCTTCTTCTCTCTCTCTCTTCTCTCTCTCTCTCTCTCTCTCTCTCTCTCTCTCTCTGTACAGAACTTCTATATTGTTCGGATGATTCATTTAGCCAAGGCTGTAAAAAAAACATACCAGAGGACGCTAAGGAGAGTCGGTGGAAAGGTTAGAAAAGCCACCACGAATATTTTCCCTTGTTTTCTGTTTTGTTTAAGGGTGGGTGGGTGGGGGGGTCAAAGATCACTGCTAAAGCCTGAGAAGAGAGAGAGAGAGAGAGAGAGAGAGAGAGAGAGAGAGAGAGAGAGAGAGAGAGAGAGAAGAATTTTGCCCGTGAAGTCTGAATTTTAAACCCGTGTTTGGAAATTGAATATCATTATGTGTATATATGTGATGGATGTATATATTAATGTTTGCATTCTGTTTACGTGAGAGAAACACAGAAGCCGATAGTGCGTTCTAGGTTATAAGTGCTGTTATGACTGGTACTTATAAGTTCTCTTTATAAAATCATTACAAAGCCGAGGTAACTGTTTGGCACTCTTTAAGAAGACATCAGTTAATATGTTCCAAATGTAGTATTTCGACTTCATTTAAAGAACCGTGACATATCTGATAAATCTGATTACTACGAGTTGTAGGCATTAAAATGTAGCATGAAATAAAGGATAAAACAGAAAAAATACTGCCGTTAATTAACGCAGTGTAGAGTCTGCCTGTCAAGTGACCCAGGTCCTATCCGCAAAGGTTCACGGAATATTGTTAATTAACAGTGAATTGCTAATCGTAAATTTATCATCAGAACTTGATAGGAATACATTGAATGGAATTTAAAGTGAGTCACCATCTATAAAGCAAAAAGGGCTAGTTATGCAGGGCGTCTATTATGATCATAGAGAGAGAAATTGATACAGCGCAGTAAATAACAGATCTGCGTATAATATCTTGAAATAACAGAAGAGCGTTTTTACGTGGAAAAAGGTCCTCAGACATCGCATCCGCCTTTCTAAGTGTATGAGTGCGTGGATGTGCACGTGTGTGTGTGAAAATATTACATACATGATGCGTATTCATTTATGTATTTATGTACATCCTTGATCTCTCTTGCACCTGTCTCAGCGGAGACGACCAGTTTTACCTGGTCCCCGGCCAGGTAACCTAATCTCCCCTTGATGTCCAGCGCAGTTAGGAACAAGTCATGCTGTTAGGAACAAGTTACTGATGTTACCAAAAAAAAAAAAAAAAGTGAGAGAGAGAGAGAGTAAATAGACAGAATGGGTTAACAAAGGATTGCAAGTACAAAGGTTATTGCTTGTGCTATATAGGTACTGTCTTTGTAACATTTCTGAAAAAAAAAATGCAATTGGAAAAGGCATATACATGTATTACGTGTATGTGTGTAAGTTTAGTATTGAGAATCCAACCTGGATCCGACTCCACTTAGGTTCAAACTTTTCTGAAAAAAATTTCTTTGCTAACTTATTTTTTCTAATTTGAAGCCAAACAGGATTGGATCTCCGTTTCGGGAACACAGTTGCTTCTTTCGTGTTCTTGAAGTATTGTTATCGGTTTTGTCTACGTGCGATCTCTTTATTGCATGTCTGGCCTTTTTCAGTTGGATTTCCTTGATTA
>NC_087211.1:41036481-41053981 GCF_015104395.2 Macrobrachium nipponense | reverse complement strand
ATATACGCGAATTTCTGTTGTGAGAAATACCACATGCCAATAACCAACGCGGGAGAGTGACTCCAGGTGGCAGCTGTGGTCTCGGGGCACGGTGGTGGTGGTGGTGGTAGGTTTTGGGGAGTGGGTGGGTGGGAGGGTTCGAGTTTGCTCAGAAAGGCAACATGAAACTGCCCAAAGAAGGTCTGCTATTTACCATATGACTGTACACAAAGGCGCTGCTTGGTCTTTGCTAGGCTATGTAGAGCTTTGCCAGCGAGGGGAACGAGGTCTTATCGTGGAAATTGGTCTTTTAGGGCCGTTGATACTTCGAACGGGCTTCCATTACGCTGTTTAATTGCCTGGTGGAGGTCATGTGGATTACGCTCTGCTGTTGAGCTGCTCGAGGGGCTGGACACCGTCCTCTGGGGAGGGGAGGGGATGGGGAGGGGAGGGGATGGAGGGGAGGGGAGGGGAGGGGAGGGCTCTGCGGTATTGATGGAGGGATGGGATGGGCTCGAGGGAAGGATGAATGGGTATCAGGGAGGATGGGTATGCGTAGTGGAGTGAGTGTATGACTCATTCTTTTGGTTGACTCACCCACACGCCAGAGGAGTTCCTGCGCCTCCTCCTCCTCCTCCCCCTCCCGCTGATGAGGCATTGAAAGAAAAAGCATATGCCACACCCCATAACCTACCCAGTGGGCACAGTGATACCCAAGAAGGCATGGCCACATGATTCAATGTGTATAACATGTATAATGATGTGGAAAGTATTTTTGATGTGTAAACCTACACATGAAAGCTCAGAGCCACTAATTTATTGGCAGAGAAACCAAGCTACTGTAGGGTAAAGGGATCATGTTAAGAGCCTCCCCCCCCCTCTCTCTCTCCATCCCCCCCCCCATCTCTCTCTCTCTCTCTCTCTCTCTTTCTACATTGCATGTCCATGTAACTTTCTAATACTGGCTTAATTCTCTCTCTCTCTCTCTCTGACCTAGACAACAACCAAAGGGAAAGACAAGAACATCCAAAGAAAACAAAGAAGGTTGCAGGTCTCCGTTCCTTGGTATGCCTAGTCGTCACCAAGAGAAATCATTACAGGGAGAGATTATTGTGTATACCCTAGATCAATCTATTTTCATCGATGCTAGATGGTTTATAGTCCATTCAGTAAACTGTAAAACTGTTTGCTCCACTTTTTTTTACGTTGTCATGGCATTGCTGAATTATGAAAATATCTTTCTTCACATCTTTTCCCACTTCTTTTTTTGGGATCGATGTTTCTGAAAGCTTTCCACCACCTGGCTTGGTCAAATGTCCTCGTGACATTTGCTTGTCTCGCAGATCTTTAACAGCATTTTAGCATTGTTTATAACAATTTGTGTAATTAATCATGACTGATAATAATACTTCTTTTCTATTCAATAGCATGATAGGCCGCCAAACGGGAGGTCAGGTTGACTGAGAGAAAAAGCCGTATTTTCAAGTGTTTTCTTATATCCTTTGCACAGTTACTGCACACGCTACGTGCAGAATAGACTAGTAATAACATACTTTGTCAGCTAGAGGGCATACTTACTACATAAATGCAGTATGCGAAAGGGATATTTTCTGGACTGATGGCTATGAGGGTGTATATTATTTTTCTCATTTAGATGTCTTTGAGTGTCTTGCTACTTGGTAGCGTTTTTGTGGACCTTTTTGGTGATAGGATTTCTCAGCGTTGGCGAAGGTCTGCAGTCTCCGAACTGTCTTTTTATCATTATCATTATTTGCACGATAAGAACCATTTTCAAACAAAGGAAATCTAAAACGAAGTGATTTTTGTTGCTCTCGTAGATTGACAATTTTCTTCTTTCTCGCAGATCGATTCATTGATTTGAATATGTAAAATGTCGTCACAACGGATGTGGTCATTGGGGTCTGTTACACAGTGTTTTACGAAAAAGATTTATTTTAATTAGAAATTTTTTTTAATCGTTTCCACACGTGGTTCTTTCATTGTACATGTCTGCTATGGCTACAGTAGCAATTTGCAACATTCCACTCACACTATATATATATATATATATATATATATATAATGTGTGTGTGTTTGTTTGTGTGTGTGTGTGGAATGTTTGCAAATTGCTACTGTAGCCGTAGCAGACATGTACATTCCACAACACACACACACACATTATATGTATATATATATATATATATATATATATATATATATACATATATATACATATATATATATACATATATATATATATATATATATGTATATATATATATATAATGCAACGTATATACTGCATAGAATAAGCAATACCTGCCAATTAATTTTGTTCGTATATCCGTTGTTTGTAACTGGCTCGTATCGTACAAAATAATAATAATAATAATAATAATAATAATAATAATAATAATAATAATAATAATAATAATAATACTGATAGACAAAATAGTAATGAAGAACAGTAGGAGAAGGAAAACCACCCAAAGCATGGCATGGATAGACTATAAGAAAGCCTTCGACATGATACCACACACATGGCTAATAGAATGCCTGAAATATATGGGGCAGAAGAAAACACCATCAGCTTCCTCAAAAATACAATGCACAACTGGATAAAATACTTACAAGCTCTGGAATAAGACTAGCAGAGGTTAATATCAGGAGAGGGATCTTCCAGGGCGACTCACTGTCCCCACTACTCTTCGTAGTAGCCATGATTTCCATGACAAAAGTACTACAGAAGAATGGATGCCGGGTACCAACTCAAGAAAAGAGGCAACAGAATCAACCATCTGATGTTCATGGACGACATCAAGCTGTATGGTAAGAGCATCAAGGAAATAGATACCCACCCTAATCCAGACTGTAAGGATTGTATCTGGGGACATCAGGATGGAGTTTGGTAGAAAAATGTGCCTTAGTCAACATACAAAAAGGCAAAGTAAACGAGAACTGAAGGGATAAAGCTACCAGATGGGAGCAAACATCAAACACATAGATGAGACTGGATACAAATACCTGGTGAAGAATGGAAGGAGGGGATATAAAACACCAAGAGATGAAGGACACGATCAGGAAAGAATACATGCAGAGACTCAAGGCGATACTCAAGTCAAAGCTCAACGCCGGAAATATGATAAAAGCCATAAACACATGGGCAGTGCCAGTAATCAGATACAGCGCAGGAATAGTGGAATGGACGAAGGCAGAACTCCGCAGCATAGATCAGAAAACCAGGAAACATATGACAATACACAAAGCACTACACCCAAGAGCAAATACGGACAGACTATACATAACACGAAAGGAAGGAGGGAGAGGACTACTAAAGTATATGAGGACTGCGCGTCAACATCGAAGACAGAGCACTGGGCCAATATCTGAAAATCAGGTGAACGAGGAGTGGCCTAAAGAGTGCAATCAGGGAAGAAGGACTAAATAAAAGTAGACCAAAGACCCAGAAATATACAGAGACAGAGAATGACAGACAGAACAGAGGACTGGCACAACAAACCAATGCACGGACAATACATGAGACAGACTAAAGAACTAGCCAGCGATGACACATGGCAATGGCTACAGAGGGAGAGCTAAAGAAGGAAACTGAAGGAATGATAACAGCGGCACAAGATCAGCCCTAAGAACCAGATATATTCAAAGAACGATAGACGGAAATAACATCTCTCCCATATGTAGGAAGTGCAATACGAAAAATGAACCATAAACCACATAGCAAGCGAATGCCCGGCACTTGCACAGAACCAGTACAAAAAGAGGCATGATTCAGTGGCAAAAGCCCTCCACTGGAGCCTGTGCAAGAAACATCAGCTACCTTGCAGTAATAAGTGGTACGAGCACCAACTTGAGGGAGTGATAGAAAACGATCAGGCAAAGATCCTCTGGGACTATGGTATCAGAAACGGATAGGGTGATACGTGCAAACAGACCAGACGTGATGTTGATTGACAAAGTCAAGAAGAAAGTATCACTCATTGATGTCGCAATACCATGGGACACCAGAGTTGAAGAAAAAAAGAGAGGGAAAAAATGGATAAGTATCAAGATATGAAAATAGAAATAAGAAGGAATATGGGATGGGATGCCAGTGAATGAAATCGTACCCATAATCATAGGAGTACTAGGCACGATCCCAAGATGCCCTGAAAAGGAATCTAGAAAAAAAACTAGAGGCGAAGTAGCTCCAGGACTTCATGCAGAAGAGTGTGATCCTAGAAAACGGCGCACATAGTAAGAAAAGTGATGGACTCATAAGGAGGCAGGATGCAACCCGGAACCCCACACTATAAATACCACCCAGTCGAATTGGAGGACTGTGATAGAGCAAAAAAAAAAAAAAAAAAAAAAAAAAAAAAAAAAAAAAAAAAAAAAAAAAAAAAAAAAAAAATATAATATAATAATAATAATATTCCCACGCTCTTCATTTTCCAGTCTTCAGTCTACCACAGTCGACCCACTTCCAAGCACGTAAATTCTCTGCATGGGTCCAGGCAAGCAAGATGAGGTTTCCAGGAAATGAGTCTAAGTCGCTTCTTCCAGTCCGGGATCGATCCTCTTGAGAACCTCCGGTTGGGCCCCGAAGACAAACATAAGAACGAAATTTATCCCAAGCTAGAATATTTAAGTTAGTTGGAATTCCTATGTCAATGTGCCATGTTGGTTAATCGTTATTGTTTTTAAATTTTTTTATCTTTTATTTTTTTTTATTTTAGAAAACCCGGCAGACCGAGAAAGACAAATAGACGTAGGGTAGGAAAAAAATATAAAGGGATGTTTCTGATAGTTAGAATTCCTTTTTATATCTTATATGTTAATTATGTCGTGTTTAAATGGAATGTCTTTTGAAAAGAAATCTGACAGACCACGACGGACCAAGAGACGTTGACCGAGGCCCCCTGGGAATGTTTAGGACGGGGGTAGAAATCCTCAGCAAATCCAAATAGGTTCAATAGGCTTATTGAGCGAATCCTGTTATTTAATTATGGCATTATTTACCATTCATATCCTTGAAAAAACCTGGCAGACCAAAACTGAACGATAAACACCGACTGAACGAAATGATATCCCAAGAAGGAATTGTTTTGGTGGTAGAATTCCATTTTGGTGGTTAGAATTCCGATGTAAATTCGACGTCGCCGAGCCTTTTGAGTCGGCCAGGACCAAGGTCCAGCTGCGTAGTCGTCTGTTGGAAGGATCTCGATAAATCATTCGAGCGTACAGATCGTTATCTCGCTCTTATCTCCGTCTCTCCGAATCTCCTCGGATGATTTTGACTCCTTTCACAGATCTCCGGTTACCTCTAAGAGTCCTCTCAGTTCTTTGTTACTCGGATTTTTTTTTTTTTTCACTTTATTTATTTTTTTTTTTTTATGAGCGATATTGTTGACACAGGGTTTAATCAGTTTTATTGTTCTTAGGTATTTTTTATTGATTATGAGAATACTGACAAGGACCAAACAGAATTCGAGAAACCTTTTATCCTTGACGCACTTACTGTGCCTTCTTTCTCAGTGTTCGCTTATTGTCAGAAATCTCTTCCTTATTATTCCTCTTTCCCCCTTTGCTTCTTCCGTTATTGTTATTATGAATTCTGCTTACCATCCAAAATCTGATTATTTATTTGTTTATATATCTGGCCGTCTTTTTACATATCCGTCTGGTAAGTTTATCAAGCGTCGTGCCTTTTGAATTAAGTATACTAGGCTGTTATGCAGAGTAAGGTCAAGGTCATTTTTAGAGGTTAGAGGTCATGTATAAATTTTAGTATTAACCAGTCCATTATTAGTAGTTTTATTGCCTTCCGTAAGTTCTCAATCCTACTGAACATTCCAGAAGAAATGAGTATTTCTGTGCAACTTTCCACAGAAAACAATCAAAATACGTTGTGGTAATCTTTCCAGAAGTCTGCAAAGAAACGAAAACCTCAAACTGTTCGTGGTTCATTCGTACAGTTCTTGATAGGTTGGCGAATTCCTGATGACGCAGTTATTCCCATATCTCCAGGTAAATCACGAATCAGGTGTACCCTCACTGCCTGTGATTGCAAAATGCCGTGTCTTTGTAACTAGACTTGATGTGGTCATACAAAAGCGAATGTTTCTGTACATGCATCTGCTCACACACAAACACACAAACACACACACACGTATATATGTATATATATATATATATATATATATTATATATATATATATATAAATACACATATATATCTGTGTATGTGAGCATAACCCACCACCCACAGTTTTGTGTATTACTGTTACTGACAACATTGTGTAACTCCTTACAGTGGGCATTGACATGGTATGTATTAATGGTCCTTGTGAAGGAACTCCATAAGTTTCATATTGCTTTCCCCCGTTAGTTCTATATCATGAAAGCTTCGAGCTGGGTGGTAGACAAAGGAAAGAGAAACTGAGAAGGAAAGGAAAATGGAAAAAGAAATATTTGTAGGATTATCGTGATACATTTGGAGGATCCATATGCATGAGGTAGAGGTTTTCTCTCTCTCTCTCTCTCTCTCTCTCTCTCTCTCTCTCTCCCTCTCTCTCACACACAAGTAAACTGACTGAATTCGAACTAATATTGGACAGATGTAAACCTTAAATAATAATGATACCTATTTTTGTTCCTGTCAATATCAGCCTACTTAAAATGAACACTAACACCACGAGTTACGCTTTTTGGTCAGCTGCGTATCCCTACCTTCTTGGTTAACCTCCGCTCATCACCCTTTCCTTCCCTTACTTCTTATTTATTTATTTTCTATTTTTTTCGGGCCTGAACTTAGAAAGGGATTAATGTGCCTGTCGCCTTGACCTCTACACTAAAAAGAAAAGAAGAAAATATGCCAGCCTTGAAGAACCCTCTCATGCACGTTTTTGTTACCGGATATACTATGTACAAACCAGCTCCAAATTTGATACAGAGCCTACACGCTAAAAAAAGAAAAAAGATTTTTTTTTTCTTTTTTTGCCTTCATATTCAACAAAGAAATTGTCCATTTTAAGGTGTGCTAAGTATACACATCAGGCGAGCGCCCAGTGCATTGACATCTATAAATTGAGAACGTACGTAGGAAACTCTTTTGAGATTCAAGAATATTTTTCAATAGTACCAAAATAAGATACGTTAATTATCTCATGGTAATTGGATGCGCTTCTATAAAATACGACGTCCACATTTAACCAGCTTGAGATATGTGAATATTTACAGTTTGCCAAAAGCAGGCAAGTTGTTTCGTGAGACTTGAATGTTGATCGCACAAGAAGAGGAACACAGGCGACGTTTCTGTATAATTTTGGGACATTCATTGGCAACAGCTCTTACTTCTAGGGCAGTCTATAGTTTAAGTTAAAATTGTAGAAGAACAGAGTATTTGGCCTCTGAAGGCGCATTTTGGCTTCAAAGATCATAGGGATAAAGTTTCTGATTTTTGGATCTCTAAGATCAGAGGGTCAGGAAAAATAGTGCTACTCTAACGATTCAATAAGGATCTTTTACAAGTTTGTCTTTCTCGGAAGGATCGAATTAGAGGAACTTCATCGTTGATCCCTACCTGTCTTTCCTATAGTATATTCTTTGATTCCACCACAAGTTGACCTGACTCAATTTTCTGGGAGTATATACTGTTTAGGCAACTGTTTCTTGGTTCAGAAATTCGTCACACATGTCGGGCCACCACTTCCCACAATCAATTTAAAAAATCGTCCTCAGATTGCTCAGCGATGTGCCTGTTTCCCACGACTTCTATGTCTGCTTCCATGTTTCCAGATTTTTATAGCCTCCCATTCCTGGATAAGCAAGTTTTGCTTCTTACCCTCGTTTCCTTGGTTTCTTGAGTAATCCGTGGCGACTTAAGGTCATCAAGATGCCAGTCCCATCGTTTCACGTTGGATCCAATTGGGAAAAATTGTCAAACTTTTCATCTGCGGTCCTATTCATTCTCAGGAAATGTTTTTGAAGGCGGTTGCTGGTCCTGTGCAGTCAACGGACTATGAAGTACATCATTCACTTGTTAGGTCGATAGAGGTGCGATACATAATTGTGCAGGAAACCGTCCCAAGTAATTAGCCACGCCTCAGGACCTACCTAGAGATGCAACACTATATATATATACTAATATATAATATATATATAATATATATATATATATACCATATATATATATAGATATATATATATATATATATATATATATATATAGAAGAGAAGAGAGAGAGAAGAGAGAGAGAGAGAGAGAGAGAGAGAGATAGAATGTACGTGTGTATATCTTGGCTCACATGCGTATATGTATATCTACGCCCACAGTGTAGATTTATACGTCAATGTTTGTGTCAAAATCCTGATCACTCTTCAAGTGGGAAGTGTCTACTCCTTAGTTGAGATATGGGGGAAGAGGCCTTCCTTATAAAACTTGGGTCATATCATTAATGTGGGTAACATTAACCGCCTCTTCTCTTCAGTGATTTATGGAAAAGAGAGAGTGAGAGAGAATACCTTTATAATGGTTCCACCCTAGTTGAGTGGGGGATTATCTCGTCGAGAGAGATTGAAAGATAGAGACTGCTGATCTTACGATTTGATCAATTTTCCTTTCAAAAACTGTAATCTAAGTTTATACATTCAAGGGTACTTATAAAATTGTTGGTCAGTACGAGTTTTAAGGTTGCAGCAAAACCTTAAAACTCGTTATCGTATAATGATCACGCGAAGAAGCCGAGTAATTTGAAAAAACTTGAGAAGAAAATTAGGTGCTATCAGGGATGTGAATGCGGCTTCCAACGAACATTCAATTGCCAATACTTTAGGACTGAAAAGACTGGCAACAAACATAGCCTTAAGATGTATAAATATATGCATATATACGCTATATGTATATTTATATATGTATATATATGTGTATATGTGTATATATATATACATATATATATGTATATATATATTAATAATATGACCTCATTTAAACAGGATAATACCCATCGGAGAGGTTTATTCATGAAAAGTTACAAGCTTTCTAGGACCAACTGTTCGCATTGTCTAACTAACTACTGGACTATGAGGGCAGTTAATTATGGAATGCTTGTAACTGTTTATGAATAAATTTCTCCACTAGATCCCTTCCTGTTGAAAGTGAGGTCTTGTTATTAATTGTATTAATGCACAGAACGATTGTGCTGTTGAAAGAGTGTGTGTGTTTGTGTGTGTGTGCGCGCGCCCACGAACGTAGAGGTAACGCTAGTCATCTCATCAGAAATTCAGCCGAATGACGAAGGAGATGCAGTTGATTAATGTCGTGTCGTGACTAGCCTCCCGGTTGAC
Organism: Macrobrachium nipponense; assembly: GCF_015104395.2. NCBI lineage: Eukaryota > Metazoa > Arthropoda > Malacostraca > Decapoda > Palaemonidae > Macrobrachium > Macrobrachium nipponense. Next base: position 41,044,657 of record NC_087211.1, on the reverse strand, counting down.
GCCCCCTGATCTACATCTATTTTTTTTTCCTTCTCTCTAAATTTTTTTTTACTCGGGTTTTTATACAGTGACTGCCATTTTGCGAGTGTCATTTGGGCCCCTTGAAAATTCCTCCTCATTGCCATTCCGTCACGTAACCGTAGGCTGCCTAAATGCAATATGTCAGCTCTCTCGGTCTGATTTTGTCTATTTTTTGCCACCTTTATTATTTCTGCTTTTTTGTTCCCTTGAGTTCTAACCTATTTTTTCTTCCAGATTTTATTTTCATATTTTTGCTCCTGTGCTTTTAGTTTTCTGTAAAAGAAAACTGTTGTGGAGATATCTTTGTCCTTTCGCACCTTTCCTGTCCGTCCTCAGATCTTAAAAACTACTAAGATTAGAGAGCTGCAAATTGGTATGTTGATCATTCACCCTTCAATCATCAAAGATACCAAATTCCAGCCCTCTAGCCACAGAAGTTTTCATTTTATTTAAGGTTAAAGTTAGCCATGATCGTTGCTTTTGACAACTCTATAGGACAGGCCACAACCGGGCCGTGGCTGAAAATTTCATCGGGTGCGGCGCTTATAGCATTATATGCTATAAGCTTGCACAGAAAAAACTTCGCATTTTTTACTTGTTTATACTTATTTCTACTAAGATTTGTTTTACTGTACAATCTAGCATACATGTTGTTTTTCTCATGTTCTCTTATCAGTGTTTTATCTTTATCTTTACACATTTTTCCTGTGTCATAGTTTCGCCTGTATCACTTATAGAAATTTCTCATGCTAGTTACTTTGCTGATGTTTTCAAATTAGAAACGTACGAAGTTTGACCTCTATATCTCTCTTAAATGAAAGTTTTCCTTTCCGAGTCCTTCGGGAAGTTGTGGAAAATTTAATAATGAAAATAGTTAGAAGGAAGGGAACAAATCCATAATGATCATTCATATCGCTCCACTAATGATGGATTTTTTCTTATTACAGATACAGAGAATTTCCATGGGTACTTACATCCTTGTTTACAAGGACTTACAAGGGTTAGGATGTCTCAAAGACTTGGTAGTCCATCCGAGGAGACATCGTGTGCTCACTTATCTCTGTGAGCAGGGTTTTCTGTTCATTCAGAGTGTCCTAATGAATTTGTCTAGCTTTCTTTTGAGCTCTTCCACACTGTTGCTGTTTACAACTTCTGGTGGCAGTTTATACCATGTGTCACATTTCTTGTATGTAAAGAAGTTCCCACAATGGGATGTGTTGTATCTCTTCAGTTCTAGTTTCCATCCTCGCAATCGTCGTGTTTCTAAACCATACATGTTCAGGCTCTCTAGTCGTCTTTGATAACCCGTTTGCCTGGTGGATGGAATTAACTTTGTGGCTCTTGCTTGTACCCCTTATAATCTATTTATGTTTGAGGATGCATAATGTTGATGAAAATTCAGGAGAATGGCTATTTTTCTTGAGAGAGATAGAGCATTCCGCTCAAAATTCATTTGGTCTTTATCTTGATACTTTAAACCGGGCCTTTTTTATACCAGAAATATGGTGAACTATTAGTGTTTTGCTTCACAGCAAGAAAGAGAGAGAGAGAGAGAGAGAGAGAGAGAGAGAGAGAGAGAGAGAGAGAGAGAGAGAGACTTCCATCCATATGTTGTTTGGTAAACCCCAGATGAATATGGCGTCCTCTCGTACTGTGATGCATGAGTTTCGTGTTCATGCTGGCACTGAAAATTCAATTAAACTAATAGAGAAAGGAGGGGGGTGGGGGGGGCCGTGTAATATGTTGAATGTGCCTGTCAGTTAATGTAGTACTCATTATCATTCTCTCTCTCTCTCTCTCTCTCTCTCTGTCATCTACATCGTTATTCGTGGTACATTTTCCCTACCATCCCTACGTAAGTCAGTCAGTATCGATAGTTACAACAGTGGTCACTGGCAGTTCTATTCAACTCGGACGTTTCCTATATAAGAAAGGGTTCCATGCAGAAAAACAAGACACTGATTCACTTGTACAGACGGCTCATCAACTTAGTGTCAAAACTCCTATGGACACAACACCACTCGCCATCATTCTTGCATCTAGTCTTGAACGTCAAGTTAGTCGAGGGCCTTACTTCTCAGTGCCTCCCTTACACTGCCCAACCAAGCATTCTCTAGGCCTTCCTTTCCTCGTAATACTTGAATTATACACACTTCTCACCAAGCAGTGGTTTCTCCACTACCTCCTGATGGCCGAAATATCTAAAAAAATCTGACCCATTCCTTCACCTATACTAACTTTTTTTACCACTCATGTATAACTCCATTTTTCTTAAACCGCGTGACCTAAAATCTTAGCTCCTCTCAACAGCCTCGTCATCTTTTTCTTTTATTTATATTCAACATTTACACATCACTTCCTTAAAGTAGAGTTGGTTTAGTAATCCCTTCATACACACAACCTGGTACCTTCCTTCAGCCATCTTGTCAGTAACTATTCTTTTCGTGGTGAAATGATGAAGCTTTAATTAGTTCGTATTCAAAGAAGGGTGCGTTGTTCCCCATGGCGCTTTCATACTTTAAAGGATGGAGTGAAGTAAGACGTAATAAGAATCATGTAAGAGAATATGAAATTTATGAAGATGTATTTTTGTGGTTGATGGTAGGCGAATGGTATTGATCAATTCGTTAACATATTTAGGAGTAATTGCAACAGATGGTGGGTCGATGTACTGCAGATGCTCCTTATATACAAGTATATGTAAGAAGTTGCTTATATTCTTCAGGCTAAGTCTAAAATCAGCAGTTCAAGGGTGAACGCTGCATCGATTATTTATGCACGCGTGTATATATATATATATATATATATATATATATATATATATATATATATATATATATTTATATTTAGATATGTCTATGTATGATGAGTGTGTTTATACCAAATATGTTAGTGCATACATCAAGTTTTTAAGATAAAACTGCAATCAGTTGCAGATAAAAAAAAAAAATTTAATCCAACAGCAATTGGACGCTCATATTGTAAATTATAAGAAAATGATGCCTTGAACCGTGAAAAAGTCGTATCGGAGTTGAGTTGGAATAATGCACACAAGCAAACAGCATCTGTGAGCGCATAATGTTTATATAATGATGTATGTGTAGTACACTCGTGCCAACGTTCAGCCGGTCGCTGCAAAAAAGGCGAAATCCGAAGACGCCACGTCCTGTAGCCTTCACAGGGAATTGAGCCCAACATAGCGACGCGAACTATCAATAGCTACAAACAATGGCCTCTCGTTGCCCTCATCTAAAAATAGGCGCGAAGAAGAATAGATAAACAGGAATGGCTCTAATAAAATCCTCCAGAGTTGGAGACAAAGGAAAGGAAAGTGACAATATAATGATTGTCCAATTGATAGCCTCTTTAGGGAGAGCTCGGAGCCGGCTGGAGGCTGGATGTTGTTAGGAGGGAACCGGTGATCCGGGCGAGTTTGTTTGGGCGTTCCTGGCGGCTTCTAACTGACATGTCTACATAGGGTTTGTGCTGCCAGCATGTCCGTATGTATTTGTTATGTTTCTTAGCAGTCCTATATTTTCTTATGGTTTGCTCGTATATGTTTGTAGTACATATTTATATGAATAATTTGATCAGGAAATAGATAAAACGTGATGCTATGTATAAATAAAGGTAATGCCTCGGAGGAAAATGAAAACACGAGAACTGCCAAGATCTTTCGGTCTGAACGACCCTTTACCTTAGACAAGTCTTGCTTATAGTAAAGGGTCGTTAAGACCGAAAGATCTTGGCAGTTCTCGTTTTTCATATTCCTCGGCATTACCTTTATTATATATATAATAATATAATATTATATATTATATATATATATATATATATACATACAAGTTCTTCTATATATATATATATATACACATACATACACACACATTTATATATATATAATATATATTTTTTTTGTCGTTTAATTATCTTCTTTACTTCATTTTGCTGCGACATCCATCACCTTACTTAACTGTGAAATTATAGCTTGACCTTTTTAATCGTGAATCCAAGAGGAAGCGATTACATACACCCTTTTATACATACACTCGTAAGGAAAGCCGCAAGACGTGAGCCGAGATCCCTGCATCCTATCTCATTCGTTCCTCGGATTCCATCTTCGTGTGATACGCTTTTATGAGTTTTTTTTCCTTTTTTTTTCTTTTTTCTTTATCTTCTGATACGGTCCGTGATCAGCTACCGAGGAGGATCTAGTGATTTGGTGACTTGTAGTTTTCTCTGAGAGAGAGAGAGAGAGAGAGAGAGAGAGAGAGATGCTGGAATAATGTACATGGTATGACATGGAAGTCAAACATTAAAAAATATTAGAAAAGAAAAGAAAAAAACATCAGAGAGAGAGAGAGAGAGAGAGAGAGAGAGAGAGAGAGAGAGAGAGATGCTGGAATAATGTACATGGTATGACATGGAAGTCAAACATTCTAATAGTAGAAAAAAGAAAAAAGAAAAATCTAAAGACAGATAGATCTGATGAATATCCGCCCATGAACCGTCTAATCATCACCATGAGTTTCACCCGCAACGGGATGCACCTCTCCCGCTGGGATGATTCCAAGTATTGAAATCTGTAGCTTAGTGACAAATTGCAAAGTGTAATTCAAATCTCTTAATACCCTGAATGCTGAGTTTCTCACTCACGGTGCTTACTTATCTTCTTTCCCCACCTGATACCCTTGCGCAAGTCTTTGCGCACGTGCGCGCTAGTGCTCGTGCACTCACTCTTATGAATGCGGACATTCTTTCTTCTTCTTCTTCTTCTTTTTGTCGAGCATGCATGATCTTACGTTTAAGTGAAACCATAAACTCTTTCTGGGACACACAGACAACCACACACACACATATCTGCACTTAACTTGAAGGGATAACGGACGCACAGACATGGTTACAGGTGCACCTAAACACGCGCAGTTTTCCAGGGACACAAGAACGAAAAAAAGCTCACTGGAACGTAAAACTTACTACGAAGCCTGAAGGTCTACGTATAAACGCATACTTACAAAACCACATCTAGGACTAATCTTGTTTGGTCCTTCCTAGAAGCGCACATGCGTGCTTGCAGTCATAATTAAACATGGATATGCATACTTACACCCCACACACCGTAAATCCTTACAAGTACGTATGTATGTAGCCTGCATCATTCCGACATGCCTACCAGCATTTACACGTACGCACATCCGACGTTATTTACAGTAACCTTTTTCCCAAGCTCTTGAAATGTAAACGCAGACGCCAGCATGGTTAATTAAGTAGTAATCCTTTTAGGTAAATGCGCATTTGTTTAAAATACGTATTCATTCGTAAACACATTCTAGCACTGGTCGAGTATATGCTTAAATTTTCCCATACACACACACACACACGAACAGTGACAAAATTGGGTGCAACTCACCCATAAACGTACAAGCGTAACTCCACGCCCAGACGCATAGAAAAAAAAAAAAACCAACGCGCACACAAAGACAGACGCATAAAAACTTGCGCATTAATCTTTTATGTAAATTCAACGCGCTGGGGAGATTCTTATCTCCCTTTTATAACCTCTTGTTCTTTGAAGTATTTTTATTACGGTGAAAATCTCTCCTTTATTTTCTTTATTTATTGGTGATCATCTCGCTCCTCCTTCCTTGCATCTTCGGTTGTAAAAGACGAGAAAAAGAGAGAGACGGAAAAAAAGCCACGAAAGTAAGTGCTAATAAAGGTGGCTGCAGATAGGATAGGATGCAGCTTCTTATGATCCACGTATACATATACTCAGATACACACACACACGCGCACACGCACACACATATACATATATATATATATATATATATATATATATATAATATATATATATATATATATATTATTTATTATATTATTACATGTGTGTACGAGTATTATATATATATGATATATATAATATATATATATACATATATATATATACATATATATATACATATATATATATATATATATATATATATATTTATATAGATATATAATGATACATGTATACATGTGTGTATATATGATTTACACACTAATATTACATAAGCCCAAATGGTAACCAATGCGCCGGCTCAACGGAGGACAGTATTATAAACGAGAGACAGAATACAAAAAACCATTGATTGATTAATGAATCAGAAATTATGATTAAGTTATGAGGCGCCTTCATGAATAAAGTGATTAATTAAACGAGTTTTTCGCAATATTGGTCCCACTTCATCGTTCCGGTTTTTACGAGTTTAATGGAACTCGGACATTAATAACATTGAGCTTCATTGTTGAGGTGTAAGTTTGTGTGCGCCCGTATGTTATGTTCCCTTTGTTTGTGTCTGCCAGTAAGTGTGTTGCTTTGTTTGGACTTGGGTCTTTTATTTTTCATTTTGTGGTCTTGGTACCTTGCGTGTGATTGATTGTAGCTGTAGGTTTGTTTGTATGTTTTCCTTGTGTATGCTTTGTGTGCTTAATTCTGGTCACTGCTTTGTGTTCGCTTAAAAGCATACTGTATGTTTTTACAAGTTAAAGTTAGCGCTCGTTTGTGTGTGCCGTAACCTCTAGTTTGTTTTTGTGTTCCTAAAAGTATGTTTGTATTTTTATGTATTTAACCTTGGTTGAGCATTTTTATGGTATATTTTCGAATATAGCATCAACGTACATACTGTATCTCTGCAAAGTGAATCCCACACAACAAGGCGTATACCCATGAATAAATTCGAGTGCGTGTGTGCGCGCTTGCGCGTGTATGAGTTGGCGAGTAGCAGTATTAGGCTCTTGAGAAGGACTAAGGAGGTATGATCCGTGACCTCCTTCTCATTCACGGAATTAGGAGTGAGAATTACCATTTGCAGTCTTATCATAAAACCATTGATTCATTGATTCCATTCTCTTGACTCATCTCCGCAGAGAGTCTGGTGGCGAGAGACTGCAGAGGATAATGATAATGATGCTGATCAATTATGGAATAGTAATTTAGTCCGTTTCTAAATGTCTGTCTGCATATATCTTCATCTGTTATATATGTGTGTGTATGTATGTGTATATGTATATATATATATATATTATATATATATATATATATATATATATATATATATATCTATATCACATCGAGCCACAAATGTCTTTTAATATCTAATTCGGGGTAGAGCGAATTAGATATTAAAGGACATTTGTAGCTCGATGTATGTATATGAATCACAATAATGTGATATGATTCATATTATATATATATATATATATATATATATATATATATATATATATATATATATATGAATATATCGTCGGTGTTTCCATAAACCGTCGAATCGCACATTTTGGGCAAAATGAGTTATTACTACCACAAAAACAAGCATACTTTCATCTTTAATATCAGAGACTATCACATTGATATCTGAAAGTGGGTTTTTTCGACAGAAACAATATCAGTACTATCGAGATATCGTCATTTCACACTAAATGAGTTTTCACAAAATGACGGATGTTCAACTCGTCACTTTGTGAAAACGTGAGTGTTGTCGAATGCGCAACTTGTTTTCTCACAGTGCAGCATCATTAACTAAAATCATTCGGTTGCTCTGTATAATAACGTTTTATATTCATATGGTGATACAGGATGGGGCAGAGAAGACGACCAATTTTGAAAATTTCACAAATGAGGCGGTCAGCGAAGTCCTTTGACCGCCTCATATCCAGGTTCGCTGATACTTCTTGGCCGCCCCCCACCCCACCCCCCTCTATCCCCTACAGTTGCCCAAATTGACACAGTATTGCTGGAGAGAGTGGAGGCCAACTTCCAAGAACGCCTTCAGGAATGCATAAATGAAAGCGGACACCACCTGAAGGATATTGTTTTCCAAACTTAAATTTGTCAAATGCTTATTCAATGTGAACACAGTGATGTCAATCAAATTTGTTTGAAACTGAAGCTAATGATTCTATGAAATTTTCAAGATTGGTCTTCTTCTCTGCCCCACCCTGTTTTATGCTAATTTACGTGTAACATCTTGTATATAACTATCATAAACTGTACGGATTCTGCTATTCGGTTTTAAAAAAGAATTAATTCGGTTTTAGGAAAGAATTAATAAAATAGAAATGGAAAGAATTTTTTTTTTTAAATATTGAGAATTTGACATAACGC